>NC_050444.1:83111902-83466902 GCF_903995425.1 Onychomys torridus | reverse complement strand
TGAAATAAAATTAAAAATGAGAGAAGGGGTTAGGATAATTGGCAGAATTTAGGAGAATGGCTGATTTGGCAAGTATGTATAATTTTTAATTACCATAGATGATCAAAGAAATTGCTGTCAGAACTCCAGACCAAAAGCAGTACACTTGGCCATCCAATTTCACTCACCGGATAGAGGTTAATATTATATAAAACTAACTTATTTTTCATGCAGAAAGTGAAGTATGTGCAGTTTTTCAAGTTGTATAGATTTAAAAATCTTAAGTACACTAAACATTTCTTCACTGTGTGAAAGGATGAATGGAATTTATATTTTTGTGAGAGTTATCTATTCCTATAAAGAAACCAGTGAGTCTATGTTGCTAGCATCTATTAGACGTGGAGGCTTAAAAGGAACTTTGTTTAACTTAAATGTAGGTTTGCACATCACTGTATGATCTCACTTAAGTGGCATAGAGTAGGCAGAGGGGAGAGGATGCTGAGTGCAAAGAATTGGGTGGTAGAGAGAAATTGGTAGCCAATGTTTACTGTATAGAGTTTCTATTCTATGTGGAAGAATCTTAAATACAGGTCTTAATTCAGGTTTCCAAGAAATAGAGCTTGAAAGTAGCTTTTCTAGAACAGTAAGTCCACTGAGGATGGAGTATTTAGAAGCAACAGAAGGATAGTGGTAAAGTACAATGAAAAAGAGAAGAAAATTAATAAGAGAGTTATCAAACAAACTATAGGTGGGCACCAGGAGCTTTTATTCTACTTAGGGAAAGTATTGAACTACTTAGTAGCCAGTATTGAACAGACACTTCACATGATCCCATTGACCCCACCTCACATTTACTAAGATGGCTGTTAACTTGCTACCCCTTGTCCTTCTTCCTTGATGTTTCCTTGAGCCTTAGGTGTTGAGGCTGTGTTGTAGATATACTAATTGGGGATCAACATCCCATAGTCACTTAATTTCTGCATTTTGACCAATTTTTGAAATCTTTTGTAGCCTCATCTTCTGGGGGGGGAAAGCTTCTTTGATGAGGGTGAGTATAATAATAGGAATTTAGAATACAATATGATACTATAGCAATTTAGGAAAATGGCAGTAATAAGTTCTTTAGCCATGGGTAGCTGGATAGGTTTATCATAAGCTCTGGATGATCAGGACACATGCCATAAGATCCCAACTATCATCGCAGAGCCTTCATCCAGTATCTGATGGAAGCAGATGCATAGATTCATAACCAAGCTCCAGACCAGGCTCCAGGAGACCAGTTGAAGAGAGGGAAGAAGGATTCTGTGAGCAAGGAGGGGGTCAAGATCATGATGGGGAAATCTACAGAGACAATTGAACCAAGCCCATAGGATCATTAGACCAACAGCTGTGGAATCTTAATGAGACCAGTCTAGACCCTCTGCATATAAGAGATAAATGTGTAGCTGGTTCTGTTTGAAGGGCCCCAGCAGTGGGATTAGGATCTATCCCTGGTACATGAGCTGGCTTTCTGGATCTGAGAATCTATGGTTGAACACTTTGTTTACTCTTGATGCAATGGGAGGGGCTTGTTTCTTCCTCAAATGAATGTACCAGGCTTAGCTGTCCACTCATGAGAGAGCATACCCTTTTGGAGGAGGGGATGATGGTAGGTCTGGGATGGGAAGGTGGGGGTAGGGAGGGCAGGAGGAGGGATGAGAGGGGAATCTGAGGTTCATATTTAAAATGAATAAAAAAAAAAACAGTGTCTTCTAGACATAACAGAAGTGTTGCACCTATGAAATGGCATCAAAGAACAATAAGCATACCAGTTGACATACCAACATGGATGAGGTAATTTTACAAGGCACCAAACATAAGTGAAAAACCATAATCTATCAGTGACTATTGAGAAACAGAGATTCAGTTTTCTTCAGGGATGAAGCTCCTGATACAGTCAGCCCTAAATGGTCAGCCCCAAATACATGTATGAGCAACAGTAAATGGATTTAACAGGATATATACAAATATATATGTATTCATATATTATATATCTCATATTTTATATAGCTTATACCTCATATACTACATATTATACATATCAATAATAAATATAAATGGAGTATGGGATGATTGAAGGAGCAAAAGGACAGGTGGAAACTATTTAAATGTATTATATGAAATTATCAAAAGAATAAAAAAATAAAAATTACAGTTTATTCTTTAAAAAATGACTACCAAAAGATGAAACCACCAGAAAATGTTAAGTGTTAGTGAGGGTCTGGAGAACTCAGAATCCTTAGCATCTATTGGTGGAAATATAAAAAAAAGTGTGCATTCACAAAAGAAAACTATACATCAGCTTATTGAACAAAGCAAATAGGGTTATCATAATACTCTGATAATACTATTTCTAGATTCATATTCCCCCAAAAATTGAAGATACAGTATATGTATAAAATGGAGCATTACTATACTTAAAAAAATAAATTCTGACATGTTACAATATGGGTGAACCTAGTGGACACCATACTTAATGAAATAAGTCAAACAGATACACATATAGGCATATGCTGCGGCATGATTTCATTTATGTGACATATCAAAATTACTCAAACCATAGCAGCAGAAGAATGGAACTAACAAAGGGATTAAAGTAGAGGGAAATGGGCAGCTAGTGTTCAATGGATATAGAGTTTCTCTTCTATAAAATTAAAATGTCTATCTGGTAGTTGCTCATCAAGGAATGTAGCAACAATTCCAAAACTGCACATATAAAGATGATTATATTATCGATCATTCTTCAATGATCAAGAAATAGTCTATAAGAGGAGAGAGAACAGTGGCTTCGACAGGAGCTCTCTCAGACATTAGTTGAGAAAGTTTGCTCCAAGATGAATTATCTCACTACGCTTCTGGTCTGATTAAGGCACATGTTAAGGGGATGCTGATGACCAAAGAATGTCCACACACAAATAATTGGAAATACAAATTTTGGTTGAAGAAAAGAGCACCTTCACTATGGAAAGGAAGAATTTGAGCACTTCTACATTAGAGTAATGAGTGAGAATTTGGTGTGAACAGAACAATGGAAAGATTTGCCTTTGTGTTTCTTTTCAGTTTCATAAACAGTAATCATTAAAGTTAGTTAAACAACATGGAGACAATTTATACATTTTCTTAGTACTTAAGCCTGCACTTGTAATACTGTGAGCATACCTATGAAGAGGAATTGCCATTTTGATATGCTATGGACATGGGCTTCTTCAAAGTTTTGAAAATGGAGGGAAGTAATAGTGGATATACATTTCTTTCAACATCTTGGTCTGCAAAGCACAACCTGGATGTTGGTTGCATAGTGTTACACTGGAATTTACAAGTTGAATTGTGGTGATTTATACTCAAAGTGACAAGGGAGAGGAGATTCCCAATTTGGATATGGGGTAATAATCTCCATCTCTTAGTTATTCTTTGAGGGTAAATGAGATTAGATGTTAAAAATATTTTACACAATACCTGGCAAGGAACATCTCTTCCCTCTTGGGTAAAGAAGTAACTTTTAAACAAGACTCTCATTCCTGTTTGCAGGCTTTGTCTTTTCCTCCTTTGGGCATACATCTGTGATGCCTCTTTCCAAATATATATTTTATGCATGCCAATTGATACATAGACGTTTGCCCCAAAACTGAATTGTATTCAGAAAAAGGATGATGGCTACATGAAGTCTAGTTGTAGTTCATTGACATTGTCTAACAGAGACTTGGGCATTTTATTTATTAATTGAGGTTTTAAATGATGTATTGATTTAACTTTTGTATCTCTATGTTGTGTGTGTGTGTGTGTGTGTGTGTGTGTGTGTGTGTGTGTGTGTTATATGAGCATGCATGTATGTTCACAGGTATGTGGACCTACATGTTGGAGATACACGCATACACTTATTAAGGAACTAGGTTGATAGTGTTTGGAGTCTTCCTCAGTTGCTCTCTAACTTACTGAGTTAAGGTGATCAGTTGAACCCAGAGCTCACCATATGGATAGTCTGGTTAGTCAGCTTGCTCCAGGGATCTCTTATTTCTGACCTCTGAATGCTAGGATAACAGGTGTGTCACCATGCCCACTCAAGGACTTTTATGGGTTCTAGAGATACAAATTCTGTCTCCCTACTTGTGTGGTAAGGGCTTTATTTCCTGAGCCACTCCCCACCCCCTGCTTTAATTTTGTGGTCTCACTAGCTGGCACTTTCCTCCTAATGAAATTCTAGATGGAACTCTAATATATGAGTTAAAAATAAAGACATTAATTTGCTGTGAAATAAATTCTTTGCCAATAATCATTTCCAGTTTGAAATGCAGTAGTCTGCATATCCAAAGGGACAATTCCAAGACCTTCAGGGGATTTCTTAAAGTGTGAATAGTACCTAATCTTACACATGCTATGTTCTTTCCTGTAAAACTTACTTATGGTAGGGTGTAATTTATAAATTAGATGTAGTAAAAGCTTAAAAACAATGAAAGAGCAATATAATAATACACTCTAATGAAAGATAAAAGGATGGAATATTCTCTCTCTCTTTCTATCTACCCCCCTCTGCCCTTATAAGTGAGCTCAACTGTTTCAAAAGAGTATAAAGACCCATCAATGGTAGCAAATACTTGTAATCCCACACAGGGGCTATAGAGAGAGGAGGCCAGCCTGGGCTACATGGTGAAATTCTGTCACAAGAAACAAAAGAGTGAGTTTTATTTGGACACATTTGAAGGGATGCATGCCCAGATGGTACAAAGCAAAAAGGCATGATATTCACCACGTGACAGAATGGGGTGTAATTTAAAGCTCATGAATTATTTAGTTATGAAAATAGTACCAGTCTTTGCATATACCACGCTTCCCCTATTATACATACTTAGGACAAAGTGCAATTAATATAGGCACAGCAAAATCCTGTCAAAAATAACTATGATTGACCATGAGGAACTGAAATCACAGCAGCAGTGCTATGGAATTGGAGTGGCAGGGAGCCCCTGGTAAATGATCTGTCATCTTATTTCATGCGGATAAGAGATACTCAATGGAACTTCATCCCTGGAAAGTTCTACTCTTGGGAGGGCTTTACCTTTAGTTTCCCTCCTCTAGAACTTCAATTCTGTGTAGCACTTTGCTAGTGTTAAGTACATTTCTATAGCAGAAATTATGTGAGAACTTTGAAGAGAAGTTCTTACAACTCCAGGCTAGAGAAACATTGGTTTGATGTTTCTTTTTACATTGTTTTTCATTTTTTTTATTAGGAACTTTTCTTCTCACTCTACATACCACCCACAGATCCCATCTCCTCCCTCCTCCCACCCCCAGCCCTCTTTCCCAAGCCACCCCACATCCCCACATCCTCCAAAAACCAAACTAGAATTTTTAATTTATGTAAGATTGTGAACACAGAATCTTTATAAATCCTTACTTCTTTTGCATTTCATCATTATCAGTCACTGACTAGTATTGCAATATCCAAAGTAATCAACAAAAAATTTACAAAAGTCATATGTTTATACATCTTAAGGCTATTTTTGATTTAGTTAAATTATGCATGTTTTCTATAACAAACACCTTTGGATTGATTACATAACATTAAAAAAGCTGATTTGTTGTAAGTTGATAGATTATTGTAGAAATTATATGATTTGCAAATGTTAAAATTGAGCTATATAGATACACATTCACAATGAGAAGTTTCATGTACAGAAATAATTGAAACAAGTCAGTCTAAGGCAACATCTAATAAAATGTTTGAGATGAAAAAAAAAAGAAATATTGGTTTAGTTTGGTGGGAGAGGGGAAAAGGTAAAAAATCAGGGAGATAAATGATAATGGGTTGGTGTGATGGCTAACCTTGGGTATCACCTTGATTATATATGGAATCAACTAAAACCCAAGCAGCTGGGCACACTTGTGGGGACTTTTTCTTGATTAGATCATTTGAAGTGGAAAGATCCACCTTAAATCTGAATCATTTGGTATGGGAAGACAGACCCTAAGTCTGGGCCATGCCTTCTGGTGGCAGCACACAGAAGAGAACTGGGAAGTAGGGAACCATTGCTTTTTGCCTGTTTCACTTCACTCTCCATGACAAGTTCATCTCTTCTGCGGCTGATGCATTACTTCAGTGCTATTAGAAGCTTAAATATTCCAGTGTAGACCAAAGACCAGGTGAAACATCTATCCTTGTGCCCTGAGCAAGTACCATATTCTTGGAGAGAGAGCATATTCTGGGCCTTCCAGTCAATGGATAGCTGTTGTTGAGTGAAAAAGAGACAGGTTGGGGAGAGACAGAGACAGACAGACAAACAGACAGATAGACAGACTCAAAGACACAGAGAGGCAGACAGAGACACAGAGAATGAGACAGGCATTGATTCTATCAGTTCTGTTCTTTAGAGAACCCTGACTAAGTTGGGGTAGTTGAGTATTCAAAAGTTGTCATTTTTATTAATGTTCTTGCATTTTAGGATTTGTAAAAAATAGTTATGGCATATTATCCACCTAATGTCCCTCAACAATATCTTTTGTATAACCATAGAATATTTAAAAATAGAAACAAACAGTGATATAACATGTTTTGACTCTAAATCTCATTCATGTTTCATAAATTTCCCATATGATTTTAATGTACCGCTTCACAAAATTTTAGCATGTTTATAGATTTGTGGAACACTTACTGTAGGTGGGACATAGCAGCATCTCATCTCTACAGAATGGTGCCTCAAGCTAACCTCTAGTCACACCCTCACACACCCTTGATCCTGGCAACCAGTCAGTGATTGGTTCTCCATCATTAAAGCTTTGTCATACTGAGAATGTTTCATAAATAAAATCATGATATCTCAAGATCACAAATAGAAACAACTAAGCCCAACCACTTTGATATTCATCTTAGTTGTTGGTTGTATCTTCCTACTTTATGTACTATTGAGTGTTATTCCATTGTAGGACCATTCTAAAGTTGATCAGTTCTGATGGAAGCATTTGAATTGTATCTGATCTCTTGACAAGGCAAATGTATCTGATCTCTTGACAAGGAAAATGAATCTTATTCAACTCAGGCTTTTAAAATTAATTGCCACAGACTGAGGATAGGTTAAAAATAAAATAGTTTTGCAGAGGTGTGCTTAATGGAAGTTAGAGATGAGGGTGCCAGTACAATGGGCTTCTGGTGGGCTGTCTTTGTGGTTATAAACTTCTGATTTCTCTATGTTTGCAGGAGGAAAAAAAAGTGTTCTATTGTCAAGCCCCTTATAACCATATGATTCCATTGATAAGAGCTCCATCTACATGGCTTAATTTTATCCTAAGTTCATACCTCCCAATACTGTCACCTTGAGGAGGCTTTCAACAGATGCATTTTAGAAGGACACAAATATTTAGTATGTTAGAAGATGACATGAACACTCACTCTCAGTTTTTCTTATGACAAATACCCACAAGTGCCATGCTTGAGTCACATGGAAGGTATATGTTTCACTTTATAAGTTGGTATGTTATTTTCCAAAGTAAGCAAAATATTTTTTATTTCTTCCAGCAAAGTATTATGTATCAGTTTGCTTCGCATCAGCACATAGTTTTGCCAGCATTTTTATTTTAGTTATTATATTAAGTGCACACTGGCATCTCACTGTGGTTTTCATTTGCATTTCCCTAATAGTTAGTGGTGCACATTTTTTATAGACTTATTTGTCCTCTTTGCAGCCTGTGAAGTGATGTGATTGAACAGTGGCAGTTTTCTTGCTTTTGGTGGTTTCTTATAGGACCGTATTCTCACTGTTGTGTTTAGAGCAGTCTTTTTACACAAATGTGTTTTCCAAGTACAAAGCATTTCCCAGATAGGTGATTTCTTAAATATTTTCTCTAAGCATGTGGTTTATTTTTTAATTTGCTTTGGTGTCTTTAACAGAGAAAACACATTTTTAAAGAAAAAAAAATCACATTTATCTTTTACATGTCATGTTTCAAGTATCACAGAAAAGAAATCATAGAAATAGAGATCATGTTAAACAAAATGAGCCAGACTCAAAATTAACATCTAAAAAGCCTTTGTTTTACCATAGGTCATAAAGATTTTCTCCTATGTGTAGTTCTTTTAAAAGTCCAATAGTTGAAATTTTATAATTGGATCCATGGTTGAGTTCACTTTGTATAAGGTGAAAGTCTCAAAGTAGTTTTAATTTTGTCTATGTATTTCTAGTTATTTTGAAGCCATTTGTTGAACAGTCTATTTTTGGATAAATTGCTTTGTACTTTTCCCCAAAATAAGCTGGATGCATTTGTGTGTATTATTTCAGACTTGGATCTCTATTCCATTGATGTTTGTACACATCTATGCTAAGTTACACAAATTATAGTAATTATAGAATTAGATTTAAAATAAAGGGAAGACAGCAGACTAAAGGATGGCTCAGCTGTTATTTGCATTTGATGCTTTTCCAGAGGACCTGAGTTCAGTTCCTAGTACTCACGTGGGGTGGTTTACAACCTCCTATAACTCTAGTTCTTGGGGATGCAGAGCCTTTTTGTGGCCCCCATAGGGACCTGCACTGGCCTGACATATATACACAGACACTAACAAACAAACAATAATAACAACCTAAAAAATAAAATCAGAAAGTGTCATTTGTCTACCTATAGTATCCTTTTCTAGATTATTTTAGTTATTCTAAATTTTATGGCTTTCCATGTATATCTTACATTGAGGTATACTACAAAAATTCCCACTGGAATTTTATATAAGATTTGATAAATCAGTTAGGGTAAAAGTTTGGTGAGTTTTCTAATTCATAAGCATGCTTTGTCTTTGCATCATATATATATATATATATATATATATATATATAATCATATAATTTTTACTTACTTAACAAGTGTTTCCTTTCACCAGTTGCTAACAGAGACCTTATGAATGTTTTGTTCAAATCACTCCTAAGTTTAATACCTAAGGGTTACACCTTACAAGTCCATGTTTTTGAGAACTAGTGTGAGTAATTTGTGGTAAAATTGGGTTCATTGTTTGAATATTGAAATATTACTGATTTTCTTTTCTGTTGACTTTGTCCCCTTCAACAATGCCAGTCTCACCAAGTGGTTCTAAGAATACTTTTGGAAAGACATTGGGATTTCTACACAAACATAGTTTCTAGTCTTCCTCTGTATACTGGCATGTATTCATTGTACAAAAGATGATTTTGATAAGAATATTTTCACATAACTGCCTTGACTTCCCCCTGTATTATCTCTTTGTATTTCCTCATCCCTCAATCTCATGTCTATTCTCATGTCTATTTATGCATTCAAACACACACAAATATGTATATATGTAATGGATTTATGTACATACATAAAATATATGATCAAAAAGACAAGAGAAAACTCAATATTTTTCTTTCTAAGTCTAGATTATTTCTACTAATATGAGAATTACCAATCATATCTACTTTCTACAAACAAAATAATTTTATTTTTCTTTAGGGCTGAATAAAATTCATATATATATATATATATATATATATATATATATATGTGTGTGTGTGTGTGTGTGCGTGTGTACATACACATAAGTACACATAGACACTCACATGCATCAAGCATATTTAGTTCATTCATATTTTGACAGATTTCTAGGCTAAATTCTATCAGTTATTGTGAATTATATTATAATAAACATGATGCACAGGTAACTTGCTGCTCTCTCATTAATTAAATTTGTTGTTCTTTGACAGTTTCATAAACATACATAATGCACTTTGGTAATTCTTTTTCTCTTTTTTTTTGTTTTTAACTGTTTTATTTGTTTGGGATTTAAAAAAATTACATTTTCCCCTTTGCTTTTCTCCCTTCAACATCTTCCCTTTACACACTCTATTTCAAATCCATGGTCTCCTTTTATCCTAATGTTCACACACACACACACACACACACACACACAAGGATATCAGCCTTTTAATTGCTTGATAAAATCCCCTGGTGAAGCATTCTGTTCTAGAAGTTTGCTTGCCTGTTTACCATGTTTCTTTTGATTATTAACTCAATTCTCTTACCTATTTCAGATTTTCTATTTCTCCAAATTTGATGTTGTCATACTTTTTTCCAAAATGTTACCCATTGAGAGGGCCAGAAATAGTCTTCCCCAGGGAAAACACACCAGTTGTTACTTAATACCAATTGGTCAGTCCTGAAAACATACATACAGTAAAAGTATACACACAAAATAGGGTATATTTAGGAATCTATCTATCTATATATCTATGCATGCATATGACAACAACTAAATTAAAAAAGAGGCTACACATTTGAAAAAGAGCAAGCAGGGGTGTAAGGGAGTCTTTTGAGGGAGGAAAGTAAGGGGAGATGATACAATTATATTATAATCTCAAAAATACAAGATATATGTTTTCTTTTGTATTAAAACAATTTAAAATTTAAATTTATTTTGATAATATTCTTCCCCTCCCCCAGGTCCTCTCCAATCCTTTCCCCTCCCTCCCCATCTGGCTTTAAGTTCTTTCTCAACAAACAAAACCCCAATACAACAACCAATCCCCCAAACCAATAAAACAACATAAAGCCACACCCTTCACTGTAAAACAGAAAACTGTTACCAAAAGAAAACACGCGGAAAAATTGTGGAGTCCATTATACGTTGGCCAAAGACTCTTGAACATGAGGCCTGTCCTGAAGTGGTTGAGGCAGCCCTGTGTTACTCCAGTAGAGAAAACTGATTTTTCCCTCTCCCAGCAGTTCTTACTCTTAAATTTCTCACTCCCCTGCCGGGTGTGCTCTTCCTTACAAATCTATTTCCCACATTCGTGCACTTTTGTTTTGTTTTGTGACCTACCAAACAGTCAGTATGACTATAGGTTGAGTAGGCTCCCATGTGGGTCTGAAACTGACAAAATGACTCCCTTCTCAGAATCCACCAGTAGCCAATAGTTCAGTAGTATGGAATGGGGTTCCCATGAATCCCTCCCCATGACTAAATTGACAAGGTCAGTCTTACCAGTAAGTACAGTTCATGCTTTCAGTGACCATGTCCTACCTAGAAAATGACGTTTTGTAATCTTTCTCCCTATCTTCCAACTGTAATAGTCTTTCTTTTCCCTCTTCCACAATGTTCCCTGAATGTTAGCATTTTGTCTAGAACTGAGCCTTTAACCATGTTATTTTTAATGTTTTGAGCAACTATGAGTCTCTGCATTCACTGTATGTAATTTTCTATAGAACTAGGCTTCTCTGATTAAGTTTGAGTGTAACCTTTGTAATATTTAGAAGGCAATTTGACACTACACAAATTCATACAAGCAACGGTAGTGAGTTTCCCCGAGGGACTACAACTTCTCTGAGCATGAGGTTCCATTTAGCTATAGGAAAAGACATGGATTCCACTCCAGAAAAGAGGCCTAAAATTCAAGCAGAAGTTTTTGGTTATCTCTATAACAATTGTCCCATTGTTGTACAAATGGGTATATCTTGCCTGACATATTGGTATAGTAGTTTGTAGGCTTAACAACTGAGTCAAGAATACGGATGCCTTTCTCCCCCAGCAGCTTGCATAGACCATCTGGCACTTTGTAAGCTAGACTAATAAGGTCACTTTATTTCTCTACAACTTGCAACGTTGTAAGCTAGACTAATAAGGTCACTTTATTTCTCTACAACTTGCAAGCAAACTGTGTGGTGCCTGTAGCAAGAGAGCTTTATTATTTAGTTAGGGCTGAAAACAAGGAGGAATGACAGGAACCTGTGTTGTTTTAGGGGCCTCTAGCTCCTCCCTGACAAACAACTCATACGGGCAGTCCCATACTTGGAACTGGGACTTTTGTTTAGTAATCCACTGTTTTTCTTCAGTTAATAAATTATTTGGAAAAATAATTATTAAGCAATATGACATGTCATTATAAATACATATACCTCTTCAGGGGTAGATAAACAAGATTTAGAATCTAGAAATTTATGTTACAGGAACAAGTAACTAGAATGGGGGGGGCAATCTGTCTACTGTAAATTGCATTGCATTTTATTCAGGTGATTGGTAAAAAGACAAATAAGGTCAGTGACTTCTTCCAAACAAACCAACAAAACACAAGTAAACAAAAGCAGTAACAAAAATCTTTCTAGCTCGTGTATAGGTTTGTTTTTTTTTTGTCATTATTGAGTAATGTTGAGTAAACATTCCAATATTTGAGTCTGAATTCCCTCATCTTGAAAAGGAGACTGGTTCTAAATATTTTTTTTTTTTGGTGTGGTGTATGTATGTGGCTCATGTACATGCAAACATGAACACATGTGAAGACCAGAAGAAGACTTGAGGTATCATTCTCTATCATTCTTTAACTTACTGCCTTGAGAAAGAGTCTCTCATTGAACCAAAAGCTTTCTGTTTTAGCTAGCTTTTCTGGCCAATGAGCTCTCAGGATCTGCTTGTCTCTAACTCTGATGTTGGGGTTAACAGGCATAAAGATCCATCCTGGTCCCCCCCTTTTTTGACTGTGTACTGAGGATTTGAACTCAAGTCCTCATGTTTGCACAATAAGCACTCTTACCCACTGAGTCGTCTGTCTCCCTAGGCCCACAAATACTTCATTTTATATTTTATAAATCACCATATCATACTACTGGTTTTGTACCATCTTTGCTAATGAATATTTCACTGGTCCATAGAGTTAACCTTCCTCATGACCCTGCTATTATTAAAAGGTCAAGTGGAGGTGTGAATCAGAGGGCTGTTGGCTCTAGATTTCATGCATTTAACCATGACAGGCACAGAGTCGCACCTGGTGAGATAAAGAAATTAATAAGGTGGAGGAGGACAGGACTACAGAAGAAACATGTACAATAAACCCACAGTCTAGCCTTGGAGGAGGGTAAATTATCTTCCTGGAGAAACTTAGACATTTATTACAATCACCGTAAACACTACCGTAAGCAGTAGAACCCTGAGAAAGTACCCTATTGAGTTTAGGAAACATGCACCATTGATGCATTTTCATTCAATTTGAAGGGTTCAAGATAAAATTCAATTCCTGGAATTATTTTCTACAATCTATGTATGAAAACTCTATGTTGAAAGGAATATTGACAGAGATATACAAGCATGAAGTGGAAATAGGAACATCATTTCACTAACTCTGAGGAGCAGACTTGGAGCTCAGTTAAGAGACATTCTATTCACTTTTAAACTTTTTGTTTGATCATACTGCAAATATAACGAGACACTGAATATTGGATCAGAGCTGGAATTGTTTTCCCCACTGGCTAGCATTTATAGTGCTAACAGGTATTATGCAGGCTGCTGCAGGGAAAATAAGATCAACATCCTTACCCAATAGTAGACCCTCTGTACTACAATATTGTCTTGCCTGGCAAGAGATGTCCATAGATATCTTAGTGTCTTGGCTGTTCTAGGGGCAACCACCTGTTTCCTAATTGGATTTGAAACTATCTCCAAGAAGTAACGCACATATGGCACTGTAAAACTGGGCAAAAGCCTATGAATGTAAGGGTCACAGACCCTAAGGTGAAACTTACTACTGGTCATATGCTAAAAGGACATATAGCCAAGATTTCTTCAGCATTTAAATTCATACCCTTAGACTAGCATTGTTCTCAGATATGGCCAGGGAAGTTTCTTTTTCAATGAGTGATGGTTAATACAGAAATGCATAACTTCCGCTCAATGTGCTGAGGATAAGTGACTGTTAAATGCTCAGCCCTAAATGGAATATCTGTAGCACCCACTCCAAGGCATAGGAAACATCAAAGAAAAGGAAATAGAAGATTTTAAAAGCTGGAGGGTAAGGACATGTGGTACAAAACACTGCTGTCTTAATATAACACAGCCAATGTGATTATGAACACAACAGCTATGACTACATATGCAAGAGCAGCACCAAATAATGAGACATGATAGTAGAATAGGGACTAGTTGGGAAGATGCAGTCTGGGAAAGTAGGATAGAAATACAAGAAGCTAACAGAGTGAATATACTCACAATACATTGTGTGCATGTATGGATTTGTCAAAAATTCAATAAAACGCTTTAAAAATATACTCATTTCACCTTGAAAATAGATCAAAGAAGTGATTTTATTTAGTTGTAGTTGCACAGCCAATGAACTACTTACTTGGTTCCAAATGTCAGACTTCCTTGTATGTAAAGGCATTCTCCATGCAATGCTTCATAGTGCCTTGTAAAAAATAGATGATTCTAATCTTGGTTTTGACACTAAGGGGTAACTTACTCATATTCCAAAGGAACTCTGGAATGGATATAACTGTGGCATTGCTATTATGGATGACATCAATGAATCATTCATCTCTCTAACTGGATGGTGTAACTCTTCCTGCCATCATTGTCTTGTCTGTTTTCCATCCCGAGTTTTGGATTAAATATTCATTCACCACTAAAATATTAATGTAACCCCACTGTTTCTGTAACAAATATTAATTTCTTATGCTATTTCCAGGCAATGCCTAAGTTATACATTGACTATCCTAAAGGAAATAGCTCATCTTCTGGTTACTTTTGTTCTTGTTTTGTTCACTCCATTTGGGTTCAGGGGCTTGGGGAAAAGCATTAAATATGAGGTACTCGGTTTTGTCTGGTTTTAACCTGTGCAAATATTGTATGTACTTTCTCAGTCTTTGTGAGTTCTGCTCATGTAACTAGTGTAGCTGGAGTTTTTTTTTTTTTTAATCTCTTGCCAAGCCCCCACAGTCCCACAACCCACGAATACATTAATAACTCAGATGCTTATATTACTTATAAACTGTATAGCCATGGTAGGCTTCTTGTTATCTACTTCTTTTATCTTAAATTAACACATTTCTATTAATCTATACTTTGCCACGTGGCTCTTGACTTACTGGTACCTTACATCTCCCTTGTCATGGTGGCAGCTAGCAGGTCTCACTCCAGCCTTCCACTTCCCAGAATTCTCTTCTTGTTTGTTCCGCCTATACTTCCTGCCTGGCTACTGGCTAATCAGTGTTTTATTTACTAACCAATTAGAGCAACACATTTGACCTAGCAGAGTTCTCCAGAGAATACTGCTGGACTACACCAGAGTCCAGGGTCCAGGAACTAAGAGAGCCCCTGCATCCAGATCCCAGGACTTCAGCTTCCTCTCTCAGCCTCACCTTGTAGGCATGGCCATTACCAAAGCCTCAATGGGAGTTACAGCTTCCCGGTCAAAGCTGGAATGGCTACCCATTACACACTAGTCTTTTTTGTGTCTTGAAACATTGTTTCCTTGGATTTTCCCACCACCACTGGGTCTTAGACTCTTTCTACATACATCCTCATCCACACAGATCCCTGCGCCTTGAGGAGAAGGATTTGATAAAGGCATTCTTTTAGGATGAATGCTCTAAAGTCCTCCACTTTCTGTACATTGTTCAGGTATTGATCTGGTTGTTAATTACCATCTACTGATGAGGCATTTCTGATGAGGGTTGAACAACCTTATGTTGTATGATTTTAACAATATGTCATTAGGAGTCATCTTACTGCTATCCTTTTTTAGTAGAATAATAATAGTAGGTTTTAACGTAGGCCCATGATCTATTCAGTCTCAGGTTTTGGTTACTTTAACAGTGTCATATGTGGATTTGGGCTCATGAAACTTCTTAAATCCAATCAAAATCTTACTCCCATAACCTTTTTGGCCATTATTACAACAGTATATCTTTAAGGCAGATTTCTGTTTAGGTCACAGCATTTGTGACTGGGTGATATTGATGATGACTTTTCTGCTCAGGTAGCATACAAAAAACCCAATGGGACACTTTAAGTTGTTAAGAAAAATGAAATTGTAAAATTTTTCAGGTAAAAGAATGGAGCCATAAACAATCATCCTGAGTAAGGTGGCCCAGATTACAAAAGAAAAATACTGTTTAGAGATTAGGAATTGGTAGTAAGGAACCAGGAGAAAGGAAGGAATCTTCTAAGGAGGGAGAAATAGAATACTGCCTTATAAAGACACAAAAGGGAAATTAGAGTAGGAAGATTAAATGGGGGTCAGGGACGAAGGAATGGGACTATAGGGGGTACAATTAATACCAAAGGCCATTTGAAAATCCATATGAAAACCCAGTACAGAAAGAGCTTTAAAATGCATACAAATATGAAAGGAATTGGAATGGAATCATCATGTAATGGGGGAAGACAATGCTCCAACTAGATATTTGTTACACCAAGTAAAACCTCCAGTTCTAAGAATGGGAGAATCCTAAAATAAGACTATCAACGCCATGCCCTCCCACATCTACAGAAGTTCCAACATGTAGCTGGAGTTTTCTCCAGTCCTGCCTGGCCCATGGTCAGCACAAATCTCTCTCACCTGCCAGTCCAGCACAGAGACTTATATTACTTATAAACAGTATGGCCATGGCAGGCTTCTTGCTATCTATTCTTATATCTTAAATCAACCCATTTCTATTAAGCTATAAATTGCCACGTGGCTTGTGGCTTACCAGTATCTTACATGTTGGTACTCATGGCAGCGGCTGGCAGCATCTCCTGACTTAACCTTCCTATTCCCAGAATTCTCTTCTCTACTTATCCTACCTATACTTCCCGCATAGTTACTGGCCAATCAGCATTTTATTTATTAACCAATCAGAGCAACACATTTAACATACAAAACATCCCTGAACACCAACAAGGGCTTCCAGAGAAGTCTGCTGCTTGTGAGATTCTTGTGTGAGGTTTTATGAGTGAATAAAAGAGGTATTATAAAGCCAGGACAGCATTTCTCTAAGTGTGACCCTCAGAATAGGTACATTTTTTAACCTGAATGTTTTATAATTAAGGAAGTTTGAAAAAAGTTTATCAATGGGATTAAATATCTTCCTAGAACAGTTAGTTAATGCATATAAATACCCTCTAAAATTATAAAGACAATATAACATATTTCCCCAAATTGTTTGACCACAAATGCTATAATATACTGTTCAGTTTCCTAAGTGGGGCATTTTCTAATTCTGTGTATGACATTGGACTTGTGGGACAGTAGAGTAGGCTTTAGAGTAAAAAAGGAAGGGTTCAAACCATGGCTTTGTCAGTTACTCAATATGAATTTGGGAGTAGCTTACTTTTAAGTCTCTCTACTTCCTTTATTTCATGCCCCAATATTCCCAAATCTGAGGGCAAGCAGTACAGCACCACATATATTGAAAAGGTAGGATGAATGTGTTCATTGTTATTCTGTTATTATTATCTTTAGGGAGATGAATTTGGTAGTATCAACTTAATATTGAAATAAAAATGTGTTCTGATTCCTTCAATCCATTCTAAAAATATTTGCACATATGCACAAGTACACAAGCCAACTATAGCATTGTGTATAACAACAAAGGACTAAAAAGTGCCACTTAAAGTCTTTTACATGGGATTTTTTTCTTTATTAAGAATTTTTTACAGAGGATGTATCATTGTGGATTTCAGGGGACCTCTCCTGCACTCTGCCTATTCCTGTTCTCATGTGGTCTTCATTTATCATGGTCTTTTATTCCTTGTTATCCCTTTCTGTTCTTGATCCAGAATTCAAAATGATTATTAAGAAGAATGATACAGGTGTATTGATGGTGACATGAAAATTATATCCATGGTTATATCCCATGACTATAGCATAGTTCTGGGCTTAAGCTGGAAAATAAGTGACTTGGAAGCAGTATGAATTGATATCATGATTCATTGCTGAGGGAAAAAAGCAAGTTACAAATGATAGCAAATATTTTTGCATATTTGTGTGCACATATGGTATGCATTCTCATAAAGGCACACACATAGATTTACATATATATTCATATTTCATGTATATTGAAGAAACTGTATATGTGAGGACATGTATGGTTATCTGTCTGTCTGTCTGCCTATCTGCCTCCCTGTTTGTCTTAGTTACATTTCTATTGCCATAACCAAGGCAACTTATGAGCAAATGCATCTTATTGTGTCTTACAGTTCCAGAGTGTTAGAATCCACAACCACCACAGTGGAGAACATGACAGCAGGTGGGCAGAAATGATGCTAGAGCAGTAGTTGAGCATCTACATCTTTATCCACAAGTAGGATGCTAAGGGAGAGCACACTGTGAAAGGTGTGGACTTCTTTCATCTCAAAGCCCATGCCTAGTGACATACCTCCTCCAAAACATCACACGTTCCTATTCTTCCCAAAGAGATCTACCAGCCAAGGACCAATTATTCAAATGCATGAGCACATTATGGCCATTTTCATTTAAACTACCACATTACCTCTCTTTTCTCTCTCTCTCTCTCTCATATAGTGTATGTAGTATATATAAAATATATAAAAGTATATTGTATAACGTCTCCTAGACATGGTGTCACAAAGTTAATTCCAGGCCTTACTATTTCAATACCCTCCCCATGATTTCAATAAGTTTCTGGGATTTGTTCTTTCTGTATTTTTTGTCTACATTTTTTGCTTATGGTATTATGGCCTGGGAAGCGAAAAATCCTTAGATGAAGCACTCTGTGTCTTTTGTGTGTCTAGCAATTAGTGCCAGGTTTTTTTTTTTTTTTTTTTTAAGAAAAGGTTTATTGGCATTGCTGAAAAATCTGTGGAGTTACTATTGAGCATTTGGTGATGGGATCAAAGCAAGTATGAAATTTTGCTCTCAGAGATCCCCAGTATCATGTTTTCCCTCTTCCTCTTCTTCCTCTCCCTCCTCCTCTTCTTCCTTCTTAAGCACTAATCTAATTCCTTTTGGGGCACACCAGAGGCTTCTATTTTCTTATCTCAGAAGCTCATTTTGATACTTATCCCAAAATAATTGCCTTCTATGCAACAAGTTCTATCAAGCATCTTTTCTATCTAATTATGATTGTAGATGTGATAAAAAAGCATGCTGGAGTATACATCACATCATTAAGAACCACTGTTGCTAGGCTGTGCCCTTCTAAAAAGTGGAGTCCCTGAATACCCAAGTAGTATTTTCGTGTATGTATTATTTTTTCTGTTACTTGGCTTTTCAAAAGGATAAAGTTCTTTGTAACCAAATGAAAATGTGAAAGACTCAGTCCCAGTTCACTATAGCTTATTTCTGCTCCTGAACCAAAAGACATGTGACAAGTGAGAACTGAGACTGCTTGGTTAAGATAGTGGAAATAAGAGGAAAGATCAGGTCCAAGCAGACTGGACTCTGTTCCAACTGATTGAACTTCATGACCCAGCATTTTAGGGAAGGGCTTTGAGTTTTCTTGGGTAGTCTCATAGCAGGGACTTAAGAGCAGCCAAACACTGGCCTTGCTACAATAAAGAGCTGTTATATCCCCCAAACAAAAGCCCTTGAGTTCAGTCATGAGAAGAACATGTCTAAAGGAAGTCCTGGCTGGTGTTGTGGTTATACACCTGCAGGTGAGAACTCTGGTGAGGAGCTTGTCAACAGTCATCCATTATGCTAACAAGCTGGCTGTTGAGATATAATACCAATGGTGTTTGAACATTTTAAGGCTATGACTAATCTTGCTTCCTTCTCTTTTCTTATGTTTGAAATTAAATGCTGTTCTTTCTTCTTGGTAGTTCATTTCCTCAGAAATGTAGCTAATTGGTAGCTGAAAGGATGTGAATGATCCATTTTTCTTGGAAACTTAAGAGTTCCATAAGGATGTCGTATCATTTTACATTTTATTTTGGTCCCAGGGACTCATGGGGCAGCAGAAAAAGAAAAAAACATAATAAAACAATACACATAATGATACTCTTTGAGGGCTACAAATTCAACATGTGAATAGGGAATTTGCTGTATAAGGGCTGAAACAACCTTTGCTACTGTCCATGGTATAAGAGTCACCTTTCTATGCCTATTTAATGGATGAAGAAAGTGGGCTGAGTTTAGTTAGTCCCTCTAAGGTTAGTTATACTGGACTGTTTAGCTGCAATGAATTCTAACAAGAGCTGTTTGCCAAGAGACCAATAATTACACATTTTTGAAACAGAAAAGATGCACAAAGAATTCCAGCCCCTACAGGTAGGAAGAGACATCCAGAATTATAGAGACATAACAGATGTGAACTCTCTGTCCATATGTCAGAACATTACATATAACACATCTCTGAAGCTCTACAGTGAGTAATGCATCCAAAAGGAGAAGCTCTTGAGTTTCTTAGTACCTTATCCAGGAGCCCATACACTATAGGAGTCACTTCCAGAACTGATATCCAGCTTCCCAGAAGGCAGCTTTTGTCCCAATCAAAGGATCCTCCTGCCCGCTTTTTAAAATAAAGAATCATCATTTGTACCATTACTGCCCAAAAAGAATACACAGGAAGAGATTTAGTTCAATAGGTGTCCATCTAGTTTAGAAACACCAATGTGTACTGGAAATTCCCATTAATGTTGGCGTAATTATCTAGTTCCTTCCTTTATCCTTCATAGATTAGTCTGCCTTCTGTGGGTTCATTCAGTACTTTCCAACTCTACCATCCTGAAAGGAAAGTTATACTTTGTGGGATTCCCTGTGTAGCCCAGTAAGGAATTTCCTGGAACAGACCGGCTTTGGTCTCAGTTTATCTCATTCTAGTACAGTCTTTGGGGTAGGATGGGAAAATACTGGTGACAGAGGGTACACAAATCCCAACTCTCCCTTAAAACTTGGACATGCTACTTCACTTTTATGGTTTCAATTTTTTTCCTACAGTTTTATGAATTAGCTATAATATAATATAATTCATATGGACATTGGGAATTTCCAACACATATAAGCAAAGAAGCACAAAATAAATTGTATAGATAACATGGCGATTTACAATGAGTACACATATATAGACACATATATATATCAACTCATAATCTATTGAGATAATAGTATGTAACAATCAAAATTGAGCTGCATCCTCAGTCTCTCTCTCTCTCTCTCACCATCTCCCTCTCAATCTTTCTCCCTCTCTTTTGTTCAACATTAGAATCTAAAGAGGAAAGTCTTACCACTTACAATTTTTTAAAATTTGTCTTTAACTCTAGTGACTTCCATGGTAAAAAATGAAGTGGTTCTTCTTGAGCTAAATCTCCCACATTAGTGTACTTCAGTCCTGATCTTGCTGTAAGTTCTTTGCCTAGTGTGGTTTCTCCAACACCTGTTGTACTGGTGAGCAGGATTCTTGGAAGCTTCATAGTCCTCCCTCATAGGGCAGCCAGCACCTCAGCTTCACTGTGCCCGACGCAGAGCTCTCCAGGAAGTAGCCGGATATGATGACTATAATGAAGAATATAGTTGTCTAATTTCAGATGAAGATAGGGTTGTTGATGAGTTAGAGAATCAGATGAGAGAAGGTGGTGTTATTGTTGATTAACCATGACTGTAATTTCTTTCCAGAATGCTAGTTTCATATAGTTTTTGTTTTTAGAACAGATAACAGTATATAGTACAAAAGACTTGAAACAATGGATTACAATGATAAGCTACAAGACAACATTCAGTGTGAGATTTTCCAAGTTCTTTATGAAGAAACCAGACCCTCTTATAGAGAAGAAATTGTGCATCAGCTGTCCAGTAATGAACCAGAACAGCTGGGGGATAACATCAACCAAATCTCAAAATGGATTGAGCAGTGGGGCAAAGATCATAACTCTTGAATTAGAGACTAGGTAGCCAGGCAAGATGGTGCACACCTTTAATCCCTGGTCTTGGGAGGCAGAGGCTAGTCTACATAGTGAGTTCTAGGCCAGCCAGGGCTGTGTAGTAAGACTATGTCTCAAAAGAAAAAAAATCGCCTGGCCACAGTATAGCCACCCCTGTTGATATCACTCAGTTCACCTAACAGAAATGCCCAAGGATCAGCAGAAGAAAACTATGTTGCAGCTTTAGCTGCTGTCTGGGTTTCTTTTTCTCCATGAGAAAGCTCACCAACAATCCCAAATACTAATATAAATTATTTTATTAAGGATTGAACCTAAAAATTGTCATAAAATTCAGTGGAAAATAAATCTGATCAATGCAGATGTATCATTTAAATTTACTAAAATGTAGGTGATCTCTTAAAATAAAAATGGAAATGAAGTAGTTCTTTTTTTTTTTTTCCACATCACGTCTAAAATGAACCTTAAAGAATTTTTCTATAAAGGTCCAAAGATCAAGAGTTTCAGATTGTATCTCCCTATTTTTTTTTGTTTTGAATATGAATATTTTCCTAAGTTACCATTCCCTGAAACTTATATTAACTTTTGCATGGGAAGGTAAAAGATAGTTAATGGAATGATCATGTCGCTTTTGTTTCAATATACCCCTCTGGGCTAAAAGGGTGATCCTGGAACTTGGCATATAATGAAAAAAATATATCTTTGGCAAAAAAACATGAAACAAATAATAGGAACATAAATATGATGAAGACTGGACAGGAGAGGGTTGAGCAACTGACTGTCATGACTCATTCTTACCTCATTTATATTTATTAACAACAACAATAATAATAGACACTAGAAGGGCTCCAATGTGTCAGAGATTCATTTGCATTATCATCTCATTTAATCTTCCTAATAAAACTGCGGTGTGAAGCTTAATTCCTACTTCAGAAGAATGAAGAAACTGAAAATCAAATACATTGGGCAATTTACCTAAGAGCTCAAAATAAGGAAGGAATGGTGACTTAATTAGAAACTAAGATTGCCTGAAAACAAAGCAGTTTCATGTACAGCCCAGTGAGGCTTCTTCTTACATTGACAGACATTGCAATGTGTACAACAACTTGGAATGTTGTATATAGTACATAGAAGACATCCATTAGTAATGCCTTGGTTATGCTGAGTGAACACTGCTACACAGCCAAGTGAAAAGCTAGAGAAAGTAAGGAAACTTAAGGAAATATTACAGTGACTGATAGAAGAGTAGAACCAGGAGAGGCCTACAAATCACTAAAGGTGGGTTTTCTTCTCATTGACAATGTCACTTTCTTATGCAATCTTGACAAAACCATTAAATGTCTCTGTGACTAGATTTTAGTGCTTAATAACAGAGAGCTGACTTCCATATCTAGCACCATGTTCCAGAAAGTATGTGAAATATCAGAGCATGCACTCACTTGGCAATAGGAATAAAATGGCTGTTATCATTGCCATTTATGACTAAGAGATGGGATATCTCCTTTTTTTTCTGAAAAATAACTGTGATAAACTTACACTGGAAATGTGCTGGAAAGATTATAGGCACAGACATGAATATTGGGAAGTAGGAGTTTATGTGGGTGAGCAAGATGAGTAATATGAGCATTGTGGGCCATGAGAAGTATTACAAGAGTTTGTGGGAGGCTCAATTCAATCCACAATAACAAGTCTGTAGGGTGAACTGGAGGTGAGACAGGTGAGGAATAGAAGTGGATTTGGGAATAAGTCAAAGATGAGAATGAGTGACTCATCATTTCACCACTGGCTCCATTTCCCCAAATCACTAAACAGGTGCTAAACTCACAAAATAGCCTGAGTCAGAGAAGCAGATTCATGTAATAGGTATTTTACTGGATACCTACTAAGTCCATGAGACTCAGAAGGAAATCATGGTGGGAACTATAAGAATAGGTATAGTGATGAAGTATTTATAATTTTATAAACTGAAGCAAAGCTTCAAATATATTCATCATTTGGAGAATGCTAGTGATGATAGGAATGTACCACTGGATGCTCAGGAAATGTGAACTATTGAACTGTATAAAATATAATGTCTTCCTTCAAGAAGTTCACTCACCCACTCCAATGCTCAGAGGATATCTCAGGAAAAGGGAGAGAAAGAATGTAAGGGCTTAAGGATGGGAAAGAGTTCAGGCTGCAGAATGCGGTCATCTGACATGACATATCTGTGCAAGTGTGAATCACAGAAGAACTGGCTAACAGAACAAGATCTGAACAAGACTGGGTCGATCAACTTTCTGTCATGACTGAAGGAGGGGTTCATATGGGCCCTCTGTCCCTGAGGATCTATAGGCAGTTGATGATTGCTGAGAGAGAAGGAGTCACAGATATTGATGTACCTATTGTGTAATGCCCTTGATTGGTAAATAACCTTCTATCTATACTCATATAGGCAGCCCCAGTCAAATGCTGTAAATCATACAAATACATATATACAAAACATGAAATTTGGTGGTGGACTTGGGAAAAAAGATGTGATTTGGTGAGAGGCAGAAGAGGATAAGACAGGAAAATGAAAAATACTTTGATCAAAGGACATTATTTATGTGTATAAAATTGTGAAAGAATAAATCTTCTAAAATAGTAGCTCATGGTAAGTCTAATACTGTAGCAGAACAGAAGATAAATCAGAAATTAAAAGTAGAACTATGATAGATTACTTGCCCAAGTGTCTTCAACGTTTCTTCATCATTTTGTCCATATCCCTTGTATACTACTCAAGAGCTTTGACCATCAAAATATAGAGCTTGTCTCTCTAACTCATGAATCTGGGTTATCTTTAGAAGCTACTTTGCCAATATAGTATAGTAGAAGTTACCTTATATGTATGTAGCTATAAAAGATCATGAAGGCTTTTTCTTTCACTTTTAGAGCCTTACTTACCCATGAGGATGAATCTAGGCTAGTGATAAATGACACATGGCCAATTGCCAAACAAAGAGTGAGCTCATTCAGGATGAGCCAGTCCCAGCTGACCCACTAGCAGACAACAAGCACTTGGATGAGTCCAGCTGAGATCATTCAAGCCTGGAAAGATCAGAACTTTCCTTAAAACCTGAAGACTTCGGGGCAATGAGAAGTTGTTTAGTTTTGAAACCACTAAGTGTTTATGTAGCTTGGTGATCAGTCACAAATGATATAGGAATAGATAATTTCCAATGTACTATTTTCTCCTATGATCATTGCAACTGCTTATGGTGACTTTTCATTCCTGACCTCATTTTGCAGATGCAAAAATAAAGCCCCAATTGCATAAGAAGTAATTGGCCTATGATCACATGACTAGAGGTGTTAAAACCAAGGTTTAACTTCTCTGTCTGATCCCAAATCCTACAGATTTCATACTATGTCATATTATATTAATCAGTATAAAATGGGACAAAAGTTGAGACTATTGGCAACCACAGAACAAGCCATCCCAGGGAGAGGCTTTATGAAGGCATGCATCCAAGTGTGAGCAAGAGAATACCAGAAGTGGAACCTATAAAGGTCAAGTGGGATGATTCTTCTCTAACCTCTTCAAATAATAAAAGAAAAAGTTAATCACCAAGAAAAAAACAAGTCAAGAAACAAGTAGGGATTTCAGAAAAGAAGACTGACACAGGTAAGGGGTGGGCACAGAGTGACTCAACATCCCCACCCCAAAGGGATGTGTCCTCAAGTGGGAAAGGGGAGTAGTTTAAAATTGGACTATCATAGGAAAACTTAGACCAACATAGAATTTCCAGTCATCCCTGCCAGATCCTCTTCCCTTTAAGGAGAAGTGTATTTGAAGCCAAGTCTGGAAAAAGGCAGTGTGTCCTGAAGTGTACACCATCCACCCCTGAAATCTTTCCTCCACCTTCCTCCTGCCTCTTGGCTCATGAGTATTTTCCTTAGTTTATAAAGTAGAGAAGTTCCTTTAGGTTTTCTTCCTGGAATCAGTGTTAACTGTTGCTTTTCAAATAATTCTGTCCATATGGTGGGATAAATATTTCTTTGCCTATAGTAAGATTAATTTTCTTTTTAAAAAAATTATAATTAATTTAATTTTACATATCAGCCACAGATTCCTCTGTACTCCCTCCTCCCATCACCCCTCTCCCCAATCCATGCCCCATCATCACCTCCTCTAAGGCAAGGACTTCCTGGGGTTTCAACTCAGCCTAGTAGATTCAGTTGAGGCAGGTCCATCCCCTCCTCCCTTCAACTAGGCTGAGCAAAGTGTCCCAGCATAGGCCCTAGGTTCTAAAAAGCCAGCTCATCCACTAAGGACAGGTCCCAGTCCCACTGCCTGGGGGCCTCCCAAACAGTTCAAGCTAATCTACTGTCTCACTTACCCAGAGAGCCTGATCCAGTTCCATGGGGACTCCTCTGCTATTGGTTCATTGTTCATGTGTTTGTACTAGTTTGGCTATTTGTCCCTGTGCGTTTTCGATCATGGTCTCAATGTCTCTTACTCATACAATCCCTCCTCTCTCTCTCTCACTGATTGGATTTCTGGAGATCCACCTGGGGTCTGGCTGTGGATCTCTGCATCTGCTTCCATTAGTCATTGGATGAGAGTTCTATCATGACAGTTAGGGTGTTTGGCCATCTGATCACCAGAGTAGGTCAGTTCGGGCTTTCGACCATTGCTAGTAGTCTATCGTGGAGGTATTTTTGTGGATTTCTGGGGACCTCTCTAGCACTTTGTTTCTTCCTATTCCCATGGGTTCTTCATTTATCATGGTATCTCTTTCCTTGTTCTTCCTCTATGTTCTTGATCCAGCTGGGATCTCCTGCTCCCCTAAGCTCTCTTACTCCCAACTCTTGCCCTTCATTATCCTCCCTCATGTCCAGTTTGCTCATGTAGATCTCATCCATTTCTCTGTTGTTGGGCAATCCTTGTGTCTTTCTTAGTTTTCAATATCCTCCCATTGTCAAGAAGACTCTACTCATGACAAATAATTTGTAAAGTTACTCTGTCCTATCCCTCCTTCTGAGTCACAACCCCTTTGTAAAACCTCTAACTCCAAAAATATTTACATAACTATTTATAACAGAAGCAAACAGTTACAGTTATGAAGTAGAAACAAAAATTTTGTGGTTGGGTGTCACAACAATATGAGGAATTGTAATAAAGGGTCATAGCATTAGGAAGATTGAAAACCATTGATTTAATTACTGTTCATTCTTTAAGGCTAATGTATTATTTTATCCCTTAAAAACTCTTCTCTATCCCATCCCATGGCATTACTCTATACTGCCATTTATACTCTGTGTATCTGATCAGAATATTTGGCAGGTGGCTTGTCTACTTCTCTTACTAAGTATTATAGGAGGTCAGTCATAGTGATTGAACCAGAATTGGAGCTCAGTGGAGAGATATGTTCAGAATCAAAGAATAGTTTTAGGAGAATGTTGACCACCTTTTGACAGGGTGTACTTGCTTATCCCCTGTTAATAAGGGAGCCAACTAATTGGTTGTGGTTAAAAAGAACTTCATTTATGAGTTGAAAAATTTAATTATTGCTGAGAGATTTGCCAAAACTCTATATTCTCTAACACAGGGACAAACGACACTAAAGCTTATAAATTCTCCATCAGCCTCTGTTACTTTGGGGTAATATGTGTAAGAGGTACTTACAATTTCACCATTTCAAACATAGCTTTCATAATTGGTTTCTACTACAACAAAAGTTATCCTGACTGATTCCAGAAGGATGCAAAAGAAATCGTGGCTCTTATTGCAAAGTGATACAGTGTCAGGGGAAACTGATGTCAGCAACAAGGTTTCTCTATTTTGTTGCGTATATCCTGAGAGATTAACTAGCAGCTGCTGTCTGACTGAAGGTGATTGGCACTTCAGTGAACTAGGAAAGACCCTGGTCATGTTAGGTGCAGAGAGTCACCTTTGGAATCAACATGTAGTTACATTTGGGAAATGAAAAGGACTCTTGAGGTCATGATGTCACTGGAACAAAACTCCCTCAACACTCTGAGTCATCTCTGTGGTTCCCCTTCTTGAGGACCAGTTTGTGGTATTTTTTTAAATCCAAGGTTCTATTTCATAGCTTTCATGTATTGAGGAATCAGAGTCAGGTCACCTTGCCTATAGTGTGCTATTTAGCCAATAGACATACTCAGTGTTTCTACTCTGCAAAGGACAGTGCTACTAAAAATGTTGTGTGGTCTATTCTGAAGTTATCCTGACTTCAGTTGCTAGCAACATGCAAGCATCTCAGGGACCCTCATTTTCTTATGAGTAGGGGAGTAAGGGAAACTTCACTACAATCACTTTATCTAAAGTGTAGAATGCATGTTTACCTAAGTGATTCAAGGAAGAAAAAAAAGGTAAATAAAAACAACAACATAAAATTAAATTTAATCATTGAAATATATTTCCTCTGGGTTAAGGACATAGATGGGTTTGATTCATTTCCACTTCTCATTGACTCTCTAAGACAGTTCTCAAATTTCAAAACAAAATTTCTAAAACAGCTAAAGTTCAGAGAGATTTAGTAACTATCTAAAGACCATGCACTCTAAGTCACAAGCAGTGCAGGGACAGTGTCCTGATGTCAGAGCTATATCTCAGTGGTTTTCAACCTCCTTACTGCAGTAACTCCTTAATACAGCTCTTCATGTTGGGGTGATGCCCAACTATAAATTATTTTTGTTACTACTTCATAACTGTAATTTTGATATTGTTAGAAATCATAATATAGACATCAGTGTCTTCTGTAAATGATGACCCCTGTAAAGAGTTTTGAAACCCCTGAAGGGATCATGATCTATAGGTTGGAAACCAGTGATCTATGCTATATACATAAATATGCCCTCTCTTCAATGAACAGAATGCTGTTGTTGAGTCTCTCTTTGCATTGTATACATGCATATTCATGGGAAATTCATTTTCAAAGAAAAATGAACTTGTGAGAGATTCCCAGGTGGTAGTGAATCTTTTCCTGGGCTGCTTCTTTTGCTCTGTCTTCATCTTTATCTCCCTCTTGATCACAGGGCCACCTACAGATGATTTTTCTAAGATCCAATAACTATGCCTTCTTGGAAGTCATCTCAACAAAATTATTCGAACTCTGCTTATATAACAGACTTCCTTGATGTCTCTAAAGATCTGAGGATGGGGGCAATCACTAGTGTCAAGAGTGATGAGATGAGATGAGCTGGAACCACTGAGTATTCCAGGTCTTTACTTGCAAAATCTCATTTAATCCTTTCAGCAACCCCATGAAGCAGGACTCATTCTTCAATTTCATGGATTAGATAAGAAAGGTTAGGGATTATCCTTCATATCTAGTATCCACTTAGGAGTGAATACATACCACGTCTTTCTGGGTCTGGGTTACATCACTGAGGATGATATTTTCTAGTTCAATCCATTTGCCTGCAAATTTTATGATGTTATATATATTTTTTTTACTGCTGAGTAGTACTCCATTGGGTAAATATACCATATTTTCTTTATCCATTCTTCAGTTGAGGGGCATCTAGGTTGTTTCCAGGTTATGCTGCTATGAACACAGTTGAGCAAGTGTCCTTGTGGTATGATTGAGGATCCCTTGGGTATATGGCCAAGAGTGGTATAGCTGGGTCTTAAGGTAAATTGATTCCCAATTTTCTGAGAAGTTGCCATACTGATTTCCAAAGTGGCTGTACAAGTTTGAACTTTCACCTACAGTAGAGGAATGTTCCCCTTGCTCCACATTCTCTCCAACATAAGCTGTCTTCAGTGTTTTTGATCTTAGCCATTCTGACAAGTGTAAGATTGTATCTCAGAGTCTGACTTGCATTTCCCTGATAACTAAGGATGTTGAATAATTCCTTAAATGTCTACAACCTACAGCTCTAGAAAAGCTAGGAAACAAGGAGAACCCTAAGAGGGATGCATGGATCACCTTGGGAAGAGAAACCATGAGGTTACCACGAGTATACTGGAGATGGGGAATGAGAACATGAGGGAATGGGATGGTAAAGGTGGGGGAGGGACAATGTGGGAGAGTAATGAAAGAGATATCTTGATAGAAGGAGGCAATATGCAGTTAGGGAGAAACCTAGTGCTAGGGAAATTCCCAGTAATCCACAAGGATGGCCCCAGAATAGACTACTAGCAATAGTGTAGAGTGTGCCTGAACTGGCCTAGCCTAATAATCAGATTGGTGAATACCTTGTCATCATAGAGCCTTTATTCAGTAACTCAGGGAAGCAGATGCAGAGATCCACAGTCAAGCACCAAGCCAAGCTCTGGGAGTCCAGTCAAAGAGAAGGAGGAATGATTACATGAGCAAGGGAGGTTAAGACCATGATGGGAAAATGTACAGAGACAACTGAACCAAGCTTGTAGGAACTCATGAACTGAATGACATCTGTGGAACCTGAAGGGGACCAGACTAGACCCTCTGCATATAGGAGACAGTTGTGTAGCTGGACTAGAGCCTCTGTTTAAGGGGCCCCTGACAGTGGGATCAGGATCTATCCCAGGTGCATGAACTGGCTTTATGGAACCTATTACCTATGGTGGGACACCTTGCTCAGCCTTCATGTAGGGGGAGGGGGAAAAGGCTCAGGGGGAGCAGGAGGAAGGATGAGAGGGAGATCTGTGGTTTGTATATAAAATAAATGAAAAAATTATTAAATAAAAAAGGGTTAAAGAAATGGAATATGAGGAGTCAAGTCCTCCTGGCTGTAAATAAGTCTCTATTTCATCTCAAAGTTCTGGAAAGTCACTGTTTCCTAGGCATCAGAAGTAAAGCAGTTTCAGATGAAGAGATGCCAAGCTCCTGACGCTACAGCAGAGCCTCCTGGTGCTTAGTTTAACACTACTATTTGTTGGTTCCACCACAGACTTACTGATTTGGAGGAATCAGAGTTACATCTCAGATCACATGTCAAGAAATTTGTGCTTATGGACCTCATTCTAACCACTCAGGCTTTAAAAGCACTTTGGGAAATGCATAGCTCATGCTGCAAAAGTAGACATAACCAAGGCTAAAAGCTAGGGCCAAAGAAGACAGGATATAGGATATGTAATGTATCTCTCCCCCTCACCTCCTGCTCTCTGTTGAAAAAAGACAGAAGTAAGAGATCCCAATATTTCTTTTTAAGTATTCATGCAAACTTTAGTTTCTCCAAGAGGTGACTTGGACAGTTCAATATATATTTCAAAAAGTAATCAGCATACATAGCATTAGGTTTCATTGTAGCATTTCCAAGCATTGCTCCGTCTCTCTTTCTTTGTACCTTCCCATTCCCACATAGCCTCCTTTATTTGAATGCACTGTTCTGCTTAAAAGCTCATCCACCCTTATTCTACCTTCTGTTACTGTGCATTTCTTGTCTCCTGTAGCTCTCCTTCTACCTAACACCATTTGTAATACTTGATGAATTTACTGATTGTTTCTCCCCAGTATAATGTGAGAACTCCATGTGGAGTTACACACTTCTTTGATTTCCCAATGAAAAATAACTTCAGATAATGTTTTAATTTGAAGTATCACATTTCTTGGGTCAAAGTCTGTTTCTTTCATACAGTGTGATGGTTTGAATGAAAATGGCCCCATAGGCTCATAGGAAGTTGCATTATTAGGAGGTGTGGCCTTGTTGGAGTAAATGTGCATCTTATGGTTTTTATTGCTGTGAAGAGATATAATGGCCATGGCAACTCTTATAAAAGAAAACATTTAATTGAGGGTGGCTTGTTTGTGGTTTCAGAGGTTCATTTCGTTATCATCATTGGTTGAGGAGCATCAAGGCATGCAGGTAGATGTGGTGCTTGAGCTGAGAGTCTTATACCTTGCAGGTAACATGAAGTTGACTGAGGCACTTAGAGATATCCTGAGCATAGGAAACATGGAAGCCTACCCCCACAGAGACACACTTCCTCCAAAAAGGCCATTCCCACCCTAACAAAGACACACCTCCTAATAGTGTTACTCACTCCCTATGAGATGATGGGGGCCAATTGCATTCAAACTACCTCAGTATGTCACTTCTTATGGAATTTGAGATTCCAAATGCTCAAGACAGGTCCAGTGTCACTCTGTGTTCCTGCTGCCTGCCAGTTCAGATGCAGAACTCAAGGCTCCTTCTCCAGCACCATGTCTGCCTGCATGACACTCTGCTTTCTGCCTTGATGATAATGGACTAATTCTCTGAAACTGTAAGCCAGTCTCAATTAAAAATTTTCCTCATTAAGTGTTGTCATGGGCATGGTGTCTCTTCACAGCAATAGAAACCCTAACTAAGACATACAGTGATATGGTTCATAAATGGTTTTGAACCAATATTTATTCATATATATTGTATTATAGCATATGGTAATATATTGTATACATATACATACTTACTATTTGTGTTTTTTATGTATTTTGAAAGTACTTAAAAGTATAAGGATAAGGATGTTAAACCAAATGTAATTTCAAGACAGTCCAAATGTATACTTTTTCCACATGCTTGGATAGTGTTTCAAACTTATCAAACCTCAGAATTTCATATTTAAAGTGGGGAAAATGATATTTGAATATCACTTTTATTTTTTATTTTTTGGTTTTTCAAGACAAGGTTTCTCCATGTAGTTTGATGCCTGTCCTGGGTCTCGCTCTGTAGACCAGGCTGGCCTTAAAGGCTGGGATAAGAGGCATGCACCACTGCAATCCAGCAAATCTCACTTTTTATGTGTGCACGTGTTAAAGTAGATATGGCATGTTCAACAGGTACTGAGTTTGCTCAGTGCATCTTCTTCACATCACACATCCATATCCAAGTTTGAGAGAACCTTCTAGCATGAGGGCCAATGTTTTGCCAGTGCAGCTGTTGACTAAACCATGCCCTTAATATAACAAATTGGCTGATTATTTTTTGAATTATGGGAACAAAATATTCGTTTGCCTAGTAACAGTTTGATTTTTTCAAGATAGAAGTGGAAAACATTGTCTTAAAAAGACATTTATTGTGCTGAATATCTATAATTTTTTTCTGGTGCCTATCCCCTATACAGTTTCTGCCTCTAATGAGGATCTGATTGACTTTTCAGATTTGAGCATTGTATTATACCTGTTTCATGTGTTATAATTTAATTTTCCTATTGAACATTGGTATAGTATGCTGTTTCCTAATTGTTTAAGTCAACAGTAATATTTTATATTATGTGTTATTCCAAATTTCATGAGGAAACAATATTATTTTCAAAATAATAAGGGGTTTAAGCCAGACCATATATTGGTCTACCATTTAGTGTATGGTTGAGTTAGGTTTGGAAAACAAAAACAAAAAAATTAAACAACCCAAGCTATTTGAGTATCATGTTGACTAAGTATTAAATAAAAAGAGTCATGTTAGTCACTCACAGGGTCCCTACAAGCATTCTGTAAGCAGACATGAATAAATAGCATGGTTCACAAGTGTCCCAAAAGTAATGGTTTCTTGTTTTCTAGCCTTCAGATGTCCAAAATTTCTTCCTCACTTTTTTTCCATATGCCAGAAACAAATACAATTGTAAAACTTCAGGCAATTAAGTGTATAAAGTAATTTTGTAGATATCTCAGACGAAGGAATATTTTAGGTAAAAAAGAAACAAACAGAAAAGTAGCAGAGAAGGAAGATAGAAGGTTATTCTTAGAAACCTCTGGAGTTAATAAAGCCAGAAGAGAGGTACCATAGACACTGATTCAAGACATGATGGATAAGCCAGGTGTAGGCATCAATTGTCATCTGTGTAAGCAATAGTTGAAGGTATATATAAGGATGTAAGGGTTGAAAATATAGACTTTGAGGATGGGTGGAAACACAGAGGTGACCCCACGAAAGGATGACTAAGCTCTCAGTGGGTAATGACAGGTCTGTATCTAAACTTAAAACATTAAAAGTTTCTAAATAGGTGTTTGGTGAGTCAACCCAGGAAGAGATTCCTCAAACAACAAGGAGAACAAAAACACCAAGGAAGGAAGAATATTTTGGGGAAGATGAATTATGTTTGAGTAAAGTAGTTTGTTTTTATTGCTATTAAACATCCTCACGATTCAGCTTTCCCCACTAGGAAACACCCACAGAGTGTCATGCCTCATGCTGACTTCCATCTGCCATAGTACCGCTCAATGATGAGTGGCAACCGTTTCCTCTTGTGGTGACGTAGTTACTCTTTCCAGGTCCAAGTCAGAGTCACATTTCTTTCTGTATTTTTATTTGATAAAGGGAAACCATAGTGAATTTTGAAAATGTGAAATCTGATAAATTCACTAAAAAGCTACTATACTATGGCTGAGCAGGAGCTGCAACTGGAGAAATGTTTGTGTATTCTGAATAACTGGGAGGCCACTTACAGCAAGGAAGATCATTTGTTTCTTTAAGGTGGACAGAATGGGCTAAAAGCCAACAGTATCAGGCTCCTCTTCGAGGTCTTTGGCAGGTAGACTATGCAGCACTGGAGAAACTGGATTACCCATAGGTGCAAAAGAGCACAAAATTGGAGACACAATGGCTCAAACTTTCTACATCTTCTTCAATTTATTTTTTCAGAGACTTAAAGTTCTTGTCATATAGGTCCTTCACATGCTTAGTTAGAGTAACCCCAAGGTATTTTATATCATTTGTAGCTATTGATAAGGGTGATGCATCTCTGTCATTAACTATGCAAAGTTCAACCATATGATGAGTATTAGTGTTCTATGAATTTTTTAACAACAAAAGCAAGAGATATTTTGAGTGAAGGACTTACTTGACAATCAGGCCCAGAGACAGTGTTCATATAAGAGATGTTTTCTTTTGTGCTAAGTATCCTGAGTGTCTCTGACTGCAGACAGAAGCAGGGTTTCCATGTTAGTTGTATGAAGTCTAAATTTTCAGAGAAGGATTTTACTGGTTTTTTCTTTAGCTAAGTTGATTCATGAGCTGTAATGAGGTCATTATTTAAAATGATTTTATCCTGCCATTGTGTGGCATTTAGTGAAGGGGAGGAAAGGAAGGATGCAGCAATATGAAGTGCTCTTATGTTGTGAGCACATGAGGCGTATTTGTGGTAGAAGTGAAGGGTGATCAGGTACATTTGTGTACTTGTCTTGCCCCTGTTTGGTGTGTCTGGGATTCTTTTCCTTCGTAGGTATTGTCTTCCATTTGACCACTGTTCTACAGTGTGAATCCTTTGTAGAGTATTTACAGTCAGGTGACAACTAGGGAGAACCAATTCAGAGAAGGTTCTGAAGTCTTGAAAATGACACTGATGCCTTCACAATTGTCTCACTCTTTTCTCCACATTGAGGTACCCAGTCTCTAAAACACAGGTATGTGGGAAATGAAGACTATATGTGTGCCAAAATGGAAAGGAGACATTGTGCTGAGCTTGTTTTTTCCCTCTTTCTTGTGTTTTCTTATTTAGTCTTTATCAATCACTTCATGATATTGTTTGCCATAGGTACCTTTCCAGTGAGATAACTGAGGCCTCAAGTTGTTAAGTAACTTGACCAGGCACAAATTACCTCCTTAGGAGGGAGTTAAGCCTTCTAAGGTTAGAGAAGCCCCAGTAGTACTCAAAATGATACAAGCTATTGTCATAGCTCTTAGTTGCTCATCATACCCAGGTGGTAAAGCCTCATGTTGATGATTCCATACAGTTTTGTTGCAGGACATAGAGAAATCTTCCTTTAATGAACCAGGAAACAGTCTCCCTGTTGTCTAACTTTCACAGTGCTAGGCAGAGAAAAGTCATCAATGGTCTTAGCCATTGCTAAACCCTTCATGCTATAAAACCAACCTTCCAGGCAAGATAAGCCTACTGGTGCACTAGTGCAAAGACTTTTTATGGGGGTAACTAAACACTTCCTGGATTGGATTCAAGTCTTGATCCAAAGGAGAAAACTATACCTGATGTGATAAACATTACCAACAACCATCCTTAGGGAGGTTGTAGGCCAAAGCAGAGATTGTATTGTTACCTTGCTAAATAGTCATGTTGTGAGACTACTGTCCAAATAACTATACTTGTATCCATAGATACATGCTGCTCTCAATCTTAGTCACAGAAGCTTCATATTGCAGTGGATAGTGGGTAACCTAGAGAACCATCTGATTTAAGCATGTGTGCTCTTTGTCATCCATATTGAGGCACTGATACTCCTTTATTGAATAATAGTGGTGTATGAGGAGTCACAATTCTTTCAAGCCTTGTTACACTCTGCAGACAGCTCCCCATTTAGAAATCTTGTTCTTTCTGGACAGAAATTTCATATCACATCATTTATATATTTCAGTCAAAGTAATGTCAAAAATCTACACAGAAAAAAATATAATTTCTCTGCTACAATTTGAAAATTAAATACATCTGTGATGAACATTAAAAACTTCTTTTTTTTTCTAACAAAATGCCACAGGTTCTTAAGCTTCTCTATGACATTTATGTTATCTACCCACTAGTTTGGTGACCCTTGGAAAGCTTCTACTATGTTGCTCTCTTTTGAGAAGTGAAGTGCTCAGAATTGGAGGTGATTTCCTGTTGTAGGCCAGGGCATTGTGCTGTACACAGCCCTCAATTAAGAACCCCCATCCCTGTCAGTTTTTTTTTTTTTTTTTTAGTAGCCAAATTCTTTGTTGGCTTGTGCTTTGTTTCCAGTCACCTTATGTGTTGAAACTGGTCAATTACTGGATGCCAGACTGAAGGAATCATAATGATCATTTTGACTGACAAGGACGTGCTCCAATAGATCTAAAAACTACTCATACGTCTTTGTTTGCAAATATCTAAAGTATGTTCAGTCTGTTGATTGTTAAGGACTCAGTGTTGGAAGCTAGATGTGCTTCTGTGTATAGAACAGAAATGCCCTCTGTTCTCTTGCAGCTAATAGTTTGGAGTAGATATAGATTTTAATTAAGCAATCTACCTCAAAATGTGTTATTACACATTGTCTTAGTTATGATTTCTACTGCTGCGATGAAACACCATGGCAAAAGCAACTTGGGAAAGAAAGGGTTTACTTGGTTTATACTTGCATATCACTGCTCATCATTGAAGGAAGTCAGGACAGGAATTCAAAAAGGGCAGGAGCCTGGAGGCATGAAGTGCTGTTTATTGGCTTACTACCCATGGCTTGTTCAACCTGCTTTCTTATAGAACCCAGGTCTTCTTATAGGACCCAAGACCACCAGTTTAGGGATTGTACCACCAACAATGGGTTGCCCTTCCCCATAAATCACTAATTAAAAAAATTCCCCACACCCAGACCTTATGGAGGCATTTTCCCAATTGAGGATTCCTCCTTTCAGAACTCTAGCTTGTGTCAACCTGACAAAAAACTAACACATGTGGTGGTGAAAATCACAAAAGGAAAGATCAGTTCATTGTGAGAATACAGAGGAGGACATTCTGCAACCCAAAGACAAGCACAGTGCACTAAGAATCCAGTGGGTTTTTTTTTTCTTACTTCTCACAGCATTTTTGTTATTGGATTCATTATATGAAGTGAAATATTGAGAAGCACATAGCATCCTTAGAAACCCCTCCCTCTGAGATAAAGTGTTTTTTTTTTCTTTTTCATCTAGAGTTACTTGCTAGTGAGTTTATCTCATGTTGACCCTTGAGGATGACAGATGAGTTTGAATTTGCTTTCTTGGGTATTAATTTTTTTTTTCTTTGTTTTTTTTTTTGTTTTTCGAGACAGGGTTTCTCTGTGTAGCTTTGCTCCTTTCCTGGAACTCACTTGGTAGCTCAGGCTGGCCTTGAACTCACAGGGATCCACCTGCCTCTGCCTCCTGAGTGCTGGGGTTTAAAGGCGTGTGCCACCCCCCACCTCCCCACCCCCTACCCCATCCCTGCCCAGTGGGGTTTAAATTTATATGTAAGAAAATTGGTTATGCTGCCAAAGGGGCATATGCAGAGGGACTTTGAAGTGCACAAAAAGAAAGAGGCTAGCCTGAGAAAAAGCCATTCAAATTCCCACCCAATTGCCTACCAGACAAGACTACACATCATCTGGATAGTATTAAGGTGTTCCAAGGTAGTGAAATAGAATGGCCCAGGTGAACTTAACGCAAATTTCTGACCCAAGAGGGAGTCTGGCCTACACTGGATGGCCAGGAGCCAGAGACTGGACAGTCCAGAGACCTACAATAGAAACAAACACAACTGCAAAAAATCAATTAAATGATTTTTAATGATATTGTATCATATTCACAGATTGGTGACTTGCCCAGTCATCATCAGAGAGGCTTCCTCCAGCAGCAGATGGGGTGGGAGCAGAGACCCACAGCCAGACAATATGCAGAAAGAAAAATCTAAATTAGAGGTCTCTATACTGTCCCTCTTCTTGGAGCTTGGAGATCCCATGGAACAGGGAAAAAAATTGTAGGAGTCAGGTGGGGATGGAGGATGCCAGAAGAACAGGACACACTGAGTAATCTAAGCAGGGCTCATAAGGGCTCACAGAGACTAAAGCGGCAAGCATGAGGCCTGCATGGGTCTGTACCAGGTCCTCTGTGTGTATGTTATGGCTGTTAGCTTGGTTTTTTTGTGGGGCTCCTAACAGTGGGAGTGAGTGTGTCTCTGACTCTTTTGCCTACTTTGAGACTCTTTTCCTCCTATTGGGTTGGCTTGTCCAGCCTCGATAGGTGGGTTTTTGCCCTGTCTTATTGTAACTTATTTTGTTGTGTTTGTTTCTTGGAGGCCTGATCTTTTTGGAAGGGAAACAGAGGGGGTGTAGAGTTCCGGGAGAGGAGAGGTTGAGAGGGGAGCTATGAGGAGTGTAGGAAGGGGAAACTGTGGTCGGGAAGTATTATGTGAGAGAGGAATCTATTTTTAATTAAAAAAAAAAATCATGCGCTATAACAAAAGACTTGCTGTTAAAACTCAGAGTATTTTCAAGTGTGACAGTGCCTTACCAGAAGGTCATGTTTCCCATTCTTCTCCCTTTTTGAGAAGTTTTGTTATTTCGACATCTAGAGGTTCACACAGACTCAGCAGAAAAATTGATTATATGCCCAAATCTCACAGAAATACATGTGTGTATGGAGTACACACACACACACACACACACATATATATATATATATATATATATATATATATATATATATATATATATATATATATATATATATATAGAGAGAGAGAGAGAGAGAGAGAGAGAGAGAGAGAGTGCATTGTTGAGAACATTCAGAAACAGGTCTTGATTTAGATTCAGGCTTTGCTGAGTCACCTTAAGAAAGTTGGTCTTTTTTGTTTGTTTGTTTTTTTGTTTTTGTTTTTTACCTTTCTGAGGTTCCTTTCAACATTTCTAATATTGAGACAAAAATATCTTAATTTCATTTGTTTGTTGTGAGACACAGACTATAATGTATTTGAAAGCTTGCTGGCACTTTGTGGTGCATAATGAATACTCAGTACTTTGTCTATTTCTTATACAGTAAAATAATTTACCACAAATAATATCTTTGCTCTTAAGAAGCTTATAGAATAACGAACAAGGGAGAAAGCATCAGTGAGTGCAGTGACACCGTGGTTGCGGAAACTACCGGACATCATCGAGTCATAAAGCAAATATGTATCACCTGGTCTTGGAATGGTGGGAAAATGAGACTCTGGAAGAAGTAATGTTCAGAGTCAGAGCCGAAGGAATAGTGCAGTTCACCATGTCAGATGAAGGGCTGGCCAAGGGGTGTGTGTCAAACGCCAAAGGGAGGAAAGCCATGGGCCAATTCAGGAAGCCACAGGCAGCTGTTCACCCCTGAGGCGTGGGGGCTCATGTGCTGCTGAAGATGACCTTTCTGATCTTCTGGGAGTGCAATTCTAGTTCAGTGTGTCAGCTATAGTTTCCATGCTATCCCCACTCGGAACAGGATGAACACTGTGACCTTCCTCAGTGTTGGAAATTCCAGCAGCACTCAACTGCGTAGATATAAACCTCAGTCTCCATGAAAGACAAAGTCAGTCATGGTATAAGGAATCACTTGTGTCACATGTGACACAGCCTACTATAAAGAGTGATGAACAGAAGAAGGGATTTCAAGTCCATAAAATAATAAAATAATCTGGATTACATGCTACTTTACAGATACCTATTATAATATAGTTTATATAACATGCAAATAATTTCTATATGTAATATAATTTAAATATATACTACATGTAACATGTCACTTATACTGTATATATAAAGCATGACATGTATTATATGTCAGTTACTATAAAATGTACATCCATTTTTACATACAAACACATTTATATACATATATAAACCTATCTTTTCAAAGAGATAGAAATAGCAAATAATAATGAAAAAGGGCACAATGAAAGCAGAAGTTTTCAAAAAGAGAACATACAGTTTGAAAACTCAATTTACAACCCAAAATGTATAAAGTCAAGAAGTATTAAACAGTAGTTTGGACACAACTGAAGAAATAATATTAAAACATAAAGTAACTTTACAAGATTGATCAAAATTATAGCATATTGGCTTAAAGTTTGAAAAAATGGTAAAAACAACATTGCGGGATGATGTAATTAGCTGATTCTTTCTAAGGACTCGCATGGTGATGCTCTCATCATGAAACTTAACTCTGCAGGTGGGTGACTTGAGTGGCTCTGATTGTCTTCAGAACAGAACTTCCTCTATCCAACTCCTATCTTCTGCTTTTTAACATTTGTTTTCCTCATGCTGCCTAGATTGTCCTCCTAATTCACAACGTGCGCGTGTGTGTGTGTGTGTGTGTGTGTGTGTGTGTGTGTGTGTGTGTGTGTAAAATTGGCCTGCCATGGCTGAGGCAGGGATCCAATGCAAAGAAAGACAAGCATGCCTCCAAAAACCACTGGAACACCTTAAGTAGCAATGCATGTCCTGAAAAAGCTTGCCAGTATGTTTCTGGAATAGTCTGAGCTACACAGAGTTATAAATCTTTAACTTCACAATATTCCCAATTTTGTTCTTGCACTTAAAAATATTTTAAAGTATGGTTTACATGGACATCCAAGTTAAAGATGATTGAAATATATATATTTACTCACCAGAACCCATAGACAACCTCTACCAGTGAATATCATCTCTGGTCATTTCTCAGTCAGTTATTTCTGGAGTTATTATTTAAATCCTTTTCACAGGAATTTATGGGCACTTAAACCTAGGTACTGTGTGTAACTGTGCTTTATGGATGACAAATGATTCTAGGCCTTTCTTCTTTTTCCCTTGTCTGTTCTCATCACACACAATCATATTTTGTAACCAGAGATGTCCAGTACATATTGAATTTTTCTTGCCTGATGTGCCCATAGGGATTGGGAAGGTGCCTCCATGCCACAAGGATGTATAGAGGAAAGAGGTTTTTATTATCTTTTGTGGGAAAAATTACTGCTAATTTGAGTAAAAGTTATGCACACTGCTAATAGTTTTATTAAACATGCAAAGACTTCAAATGTAGGAAACATCTCGAAGAGATCAAAACAAGTTGCTGGCTATGATGCCTGATGGGCTTTCATGGATTGGAACTTGCCCCTCCTGCAAATCCACATGCTGAAGCTGTGTTCTTTGACTCCAAGTTTATCAGAATGTGTCTATATTCACCTTTCTCTTCCCGTCCTTCCTTTCTTGCTTCTTCCCTCAATTCCCTCCCTTCTTTCCTTCTTCCTTTCTTTCCTTTTGTAGTTCATGGCTTTTTCATGCCTGTTAGACAAGCATTCTGTCATTCAACCATGCCCAGCCTTCTTTTTACATTTTATTTTAAGCAAGGTCTTATTCAATTACTCTGGTTGTCCTCACTCTGGAACCCAGACAGCCACTGGACTTGCAATCCTCCTGCCTCAGCTTCCAGATAAAGTCTATGTTCCCAGGTCCAGCTTACCTTTTTATTTCTAAAAAGATGCTTAAAGTATAATGAGGTCAGAGAGTTGTGATCCTCAACACACATGGCTGGTTTTCTTATATAAGATTATGGTCTGTACAACACATAGACTAAGGTTGCCAATGTGAAGACATAGAGAGACTGTCACAAAGGACAGAGTCCTCAAGAGAGACAGAAACATTCAGTGATCTTAGACTTGTACCCTTCTGACTTCTAGCTTGAGAAAAATAAATGGCATTTGTTCCAACTACCCACTTTTGTGGCACATTGCGATGGCAGTCCTAGCAAACATAGACAGAGGACAACAATACATCTCTAAGAGTGGACTGGGGATATTAGTGACATTTTCATTCTGAGTCAGCATGGGGCCAGCATGATCTTGGAAATGGGCCCTCTCAATGTAATCGCAGCTGTGTCTAAGCACAACTTCAGACAATTCTTAAGCGATCCCACCTGGCAAAAAAGCCCCACTGGTACTGCACAATCAAAGTGTTTGGACTTGGCTTACAAGTCTTTGGAAACTCCCTCTAGTCACTCAAAACCAGGAATCTGTATTTAGACTGATAGGTCCTTTCCCCATTTATTCACTAAAAAAGATCCTGTTTAGTGTCTACCACACTAAGATATTAGACTTTTTCTACTTTTGCTTATTATTGTGATAGAATAACTGATAGAAAAAAATGTAGGCAAGAAAGGCACACACTGCATTATGGTGAGTAAAGCAGGGTGGTGGGAACTGCTGTCTGGAAGATGAATGAGCTGTTGTTTACATCATGGTAACAGTCAGGAAATAGAGAGAGACTAGAAGAGAAACAGTTGAGCTATACCCATCAAGGCCCAGTACCCCTAGCTACAGACTTCCTTTACCTAGGCCCATAATCTCTCCGACATCATCATTAACTGGGAGGTGGGGGGGAATCATCAAACATCGAAACTATGGGAGAATTTTATGTTCAAATCATACAAAACCAAAACACATTTATTAAGCATCCACTACATGCTCTTGCTACCTCAGGGCGTTAAAAGGAAGATGCTTTCAATGGTCATTTCAAAATGAGTTTTTTTTTTTTTTTTTTTCCAAACAAGACGCAGGGTTCAGCTTCTTGAGAGGGATGCAAAGCCATGCTAGCATGAGGCTCTGCCAAGGGTTTCTATCCATTCCACCAATCTTTCTGTTGAAACAAATCAATCAAAGGAAATTTCACCATAATTCTGGAGTTTTTACAGAAGAGCTGACATAACCCTGCAGAGGTGTCAGGAAGACCCTGTGGAAGACACAGGGGTCCAGTGATACTGAACATTCACCGGCATGTCCACAGAGGAATGGAGAAGGAGCTGGGCTAAAGGTACTGAAAGAGTATGTTCCTGTCATCCTATGGGAACAACAAGTCCTGAGGAAGAACCAGAGAGTCAAGAGCAAAATAGTCTGAACTAAGCCAAGAACTGTACAAATGGAGATGTCTCATTGGCCAGTACCTTTGAACTTGAAATTTTGGTGTATCCATTTTATATATCTTTGCCTTCTCTTCCATAAAACGAGGAACACTGTACTAAACCTTGGGTTTAGTAAATAGGCTTCCAAGCTTTTGATTACATGGATTAATACAATTTAAGAAAATCAGGAGCGAATCCAACATATCTCTCATTTGAACTCAGAGCAATGAAATGTCTCTCATATTCTACTTTGTTTGACTAGTCACTGAGATACATCTTAGTGATGCCTTTAAGGTCTTACAGCCACCTGAGTTTGAGATTCTACCTCTGGGAAGAGCAGAGCAACTATTTTTGAAGATTCAAAATTGAAGTCATAGCATAGAAACTGGTGATCCACGTGCTTATTTTGACCTATGGCTGTGTTTGGTTTGGACTGTAACTTGCTTTAAAAAAAATTTCAATCAGATGCCAACATTGGAAAGTGGTGACACTCATATAAAAATCCAGATTTCTTATTGTTTTCCTAAAAAAAAAAATTATCTGTCCACATGGCCTGCCAGCAATTGATGAGAATCAGTCCTCTTCGAAGGTGAATGCTTCAAATTTCCTCCCAGCACACTGTATTCAGTTGAGCTATATGCCTGATCCTCAGGGGCATTTGGGTTTGGGATACATTATTTAAATAAATTTCTGTGTGATGTGGTGTGAATTCTCAATTTTCCCCCCAATGGGTGGCAGTTTCTTTATCCACATGTATAGGTGTTTGAAGCTAGAAAATGATAGGTAAATGAGGTGTGCAGGTGTTTGCAATTGGTGTGTTTGGATAGCTGAGACTCTAAGTTCACACATTTACTGGGGCAAACACTGAGTGTCAGAACAAATGGAGTAATTTCTGCCTCCAGGGATCTCAGGATCTGCACAGAGTGGAGTAAGAGTAAACAATAGGCAGATGCAGCATAGCCTTGTCAAAACTGTCTCCAAGTAACTGACATGTTAGAGAAGTTGGCAACATCAAGAGATGAGTTAGCCATCATCAGCAACCTAAGTCATGGCTAAACCTTCATTGTGATTTATAGAGATTTAATGATGCAAAATTGTACTACACCACTGACATAAAATAATGTAATATACAGAGATTCCACTAACTAAAAGCTTATTCTGTACTAGGCAAGTATTTAAAGTCTTAGTCAATGTTCTCACTAAAGATGTTTATGGATGCCAGAGGCCCAGTGAAGGTATTCACCTTCATAAAGTTGCATTGTGGAAACACTAAGTGTATGCATGAAAACAAAATCCATTAGAAGTGGAGTAGGTTCCTGAAGGGCGAGGTCTGGTCCTGTCCCAGTATCTAATGGAGTTATCTAGTCAGAAACATTCTTGAGAATGAGGCATGTAGAGTGAAACCCACAAGCACATCAGTCAACAGTGACACCACAGATTGAGATACATAAAAGCTAAGAGAGAGTTGATATTTATCTATCATTGGTTTTGGACCTTAAGAGAGCTATTTCCATTTAAAAGATCATAAAACTATAATTCTGAGGAGCCACATTGAGACTGGGCACCTGGTCAAAAGTCACAGCTCTGTGATCTTTCAAAGCTGTATGACTCTTCTTCACTTATTTCATCATTATTTTATTACCATCTCTCTCTCTCTCTCTCTCTCTCTCTCTCTCTCTCTCTCTCTCTCTCTCTCTCACACACACACACACACACACACACACACACACACACACACATACACGCACACACATTACCATTAAGGAACAGAATGGAGAATTTCTTTTCAATGATTGGGGCATTTTCTTCTTTCCCTTCCTATTCAACTACTTTTCCAATCACAAATTTCAGTGTGTATTTGGTTCATCTTTCTCTCCCCTCTTTTTGCTTTTGACTTTAAGCTTTGTAATGAGAGGATCAGTTATATATACACTTGTTCAATGTCACATTGCTCCTGACCAAACCCATTGCTAGCAAAATAAGTGTTAAATAAGTATTTGTGGTTAAGGAATAAAATACCCTACAGATTAAAAAAATATTGCCAGAAAATGCGAACAAGGATGTGGACTTGAAATTTCCCAGCACACTTAGGAGCAAACCCTGTATAATTTCTCACAAACAGAAGATCATTTTTTTCTTCTACAGCACATATCCATCACAGCAGTGAAGAATAAAGTCACATGCTTGCTTCTGTGATAAAATTGTGGATTTATGGCAAATGTATTCTACCAGTTTGGCTGTTAAAATGTTTGTGTGTGTGTGCGCGCGCGCGTACTCGTGCGCGTGCACGCGTGCACGCGTGTGTGTGTGTGTGTGTGTGTGTGTGTGTGTGTGTGTGTGTGTGTTTCTTCACTGACAGTATCTTTCTGTTTCTATGGAGTCATGCCAAAGGGTCTGCAAAAGGTGCAAACCAAAGAAAGACTTCAATATCCACTTTTCATTGAGAGTAATAAAATGAATTTCTATGTTAGAGGCAATTCTAGAAGGCGTCATGGTAGCTATATAAATAGTGATGATAGAGATTAATAATAATAGATGATTATTTAATCCAATCAAAACAGCTGAAGTCATCAGGCATTTATTGAGTCCTGGTTCTATACCACAAACTTTTGCTAAGCATTTCTTTCCTTTCTTATGACTTCTCCCTCCAACTTCCTTTCCTTCTTCTTTTGTTCTCCCTCTATGTTATTTCATTTCTTCAAGCTTTTTCCATATACTTCTAATGACTGACTTGTGATATAAGAAATACTATTACTATCCTATAAACACAATAGCAGAGAAGGAACTAAATGGAAAAAATCAAATATCTTGCTAATGAACAAGGCACAATTTACAGCCAACATCATATTACATTTTTCTTCTCAAGACAACACTACCCATTCCTAGACTTTTTGTTTGCTTTTTTGTTTGTCTGTTTGTTTTTTTACTATTTTGCCAGACTCTTTGAGGAAGAGGAGGATTCATACATTTCCCAATGACATAACTATTTTATTTAGTTGATACACAGAATAAGATGTAAAATCCTGTTTCCACAGTCAGAATAGGGTCAAAATATTAAAATCAGACATATCTCATTTTAAGTTTTACACTTTATTAGTTGGCTCCAAAACTACGTTAGTCTGTGTATTTGCTAAATTCAAGAACATGTATTGGGGAGTCTAAAAGATCTAAATTTTAAACTCACCCACACTATTTAATATTTATGGAGTGAAAACTAATTACTCAACTCTTTATGGTATCAGCTTCTCTTACCTAAAGGCTTAGTAATAACTAACGGTGCTATTATGATGAATAAGGAAGTCAGTGTAGAGGCAGCTACTCCTCTGCAGGGAGGAAGTATCTGCTAGATCTCCTCTTCCATTTCTCTCGAATTCTGTCTCCTACACTTTCCATTTCTTTCTCAGAACTTTTCTCCCAAAAGTTCTCCAAATTGTCAAGCTTTCATACTGTTATCTTTAAATTTTTTCCTGCTAAAAGTTACATAGTTCCTTTTACCTTTCTTTCCCCATAAATCAATCACTTCATCCCCCTCTTCTCCTTGGAGTGGCACTGTGTGTCCCTTTACACTTTGGAGAATAAGCAAGGGTGTAAATATTTCCCCTTTCAAATGATCTGGGGAAGAAGGAAGATATTGGGCTCCTGGGAAGGTATGAGGTTTTAAAGAGTTCTGCAGAGTTGAAGAGAATTTGGGTAGTGGCTTCCCATGACTTACAGTAATCTTTTCTTTATATTCCCAGAGTCAGGACAAACTCTATCAGAATGTAGATAAAGGCACTTCATCAGTAATGTACATTCCAACACACTGCTCTCAAGGACTGGCATATTTTTCTCCTTCTACATTGTCAAATGTGATTTTAATCATCTGTGAACACACACACACACACACACACACGCACACTTTGGGATTATTTTTTGTTTGCTTGTATTTTTTTTCTCTCTTTCTTTCTTTCGTTTTTGTTTTTTGGTTTTTTCCAGTTACGACTGAATAGTTTTGCAATAACCTACAGGCTTGTTTGAACCTCCAACGTTCAAACAAGCAAATCAAAAACAAAAAAAAGATGCACACTACATGATGGCTCAGAGCACCCAAACATGCAATGTTCCCACACTTGAAAGAAGAGACAAAGCTTCCATATCTGCCCAGACCCTCTCCAGCATCCCAGATCCCCATGTTTGTGGGTACTCACCAAGGCTTCCCAGTGCTGCTGGAGTGATCTCTCTATCCTCTCAAACCCCTCCTTTACTGACCCCCTATTGCCTGCTGTAAATTCAAGTATGCTGCACCACTCAGAACTCCCCTGAATACACCATTCTTGATTCTTTATCTGTGGTGATATATTTGTGCTGAAAGGTGGTGTACCCTAATAAACTTATCTGGGGTCAGAGAACAGAACAGCCACTAGATAAACATAGAGCCCAGAAAATGATGTCACACACACCTTTAGTCCTTTCACTTGGATTAAAGCCAGGCATGGTGGCACACACTTTTAATACCAGCACCTGAGATCTCATGTCTTGCTTGAGAAATACACATGCCTTTAATCCCATAAAGTGATGGCAGGAAGCAAAAAGGTATATAAGGCGCGAGGAATAGGAACTAGAGACTTTTAAGCTTTTAGGCTTTTAGCAGCAGTTCAGTTGAGACCCATTCTGAGGACTCAGCGGTTTCCAGTTTGAGGAAACAGGATCGGCTGAGAAGTTGCCAAGGTGAGGTTGGCAATAGCTTGTTCTGCTTCTCTGATCTTTCAGAATTCGCCCCAATACCTGGCTCTGGGTTGTTTCTATTAAGACAAGTCCTGTTCATTTAAACCCATCTATCTCATCATGCTGAGAAATCTGTTTTCCTTGACTGGCCTAGTTGCTTCTCATCAGGAAAACCACTATTCACTAGCTACTATGTTGTTGTCAAATACACATTGTTCTATCTTACTAGGTGATGAAGAACTTGAAGGTGGGAAGACCTTAAATTTGAATCCAGTCTCTACCATTACTTTCCAAGTGATGGTGAAAACCTTAATAACTTTTGAAGCCTCAATCTGCTCAGCTCTAAAAGAAGACTGTTATTTTGAGAATGATATGAGATGAGTACTCATCTTAGTGTTTGAAACATTGTGATTGTAGTCATACTTACTATAAGCATTCTTTACAGTGCTCTGCAAGTATTTCGTAGATGAGAAAGTAGTTGACATAAACCATGATGACAAATGGTTCTAGCAAGGTATGCCAATGCCAAATTTTTGCTTTAAACACTATTGACCTAGGAATAACTCTGAGGCTTTGAACTGTTCATTAAGACTTTTTAAAAATTATTTTAACCTTTGCTGGTTCCCAGAGCCAGACATGATGGGAACTGAGGTTTGCCACAATCAGCCATGTCCTCCCACATGTTCCCACCCCTGGTAGAGCCATGAAGGGGCCTGGGCTAGTGGCCAAGGGAACATACTCTTCACTCAGACCTGTCCACTGACGTGTCTTCTAGAAACTGAAAGGCTTGGCTGTTTGGCTATTTTGATGACACAGGGTCTCACAGCTAAAAATATCACCATACACCTCCCTTACATCAAAATTCTGGTCTGAAGTCTGACTTTGTGTTGCCCTACAGAGAGGGCATCCCTTGGGTTTAGTCCTTTGCCATGTAGGAGGAGGTACTTCCAGAACCACTGCTGACTCTACACTCAGACAAAAAATAAATACTTCAGGACTTTCTTCTGGAACCAAGACATTTATCTCATTGACTGTTCACTCTTGTGATAAGAAGGGAAGCCTTCTAGACCCACAATGGCAGGCACTCTTTACTTGATTGCTCTAAAGTTATCCATTCATTAACTCTATTGTATATTTTGCTCTCAGAGAGGCTTCCCTTTCTCTTTCAGTGACAATGTCTATGTTTAAGTAACATTCATGCTTACATTTGTCAACAGTACTGTCTGTGTTCTCTTCTTTGATTTGGGTCTCAAAATAATCTGTTCATGCCCATTGGGTTTTAGTCACCAGGTTTCTGTTTCTCAGCAGTAGGCTATGCATGAAGATCTGAGAAGATCTGAGTTATTAAACTGTGCATGGGCTTTTGATGTCTGTTTTGTGCATTCTGTGTATTTTTTCCTTCCCTGATTTCCAGAGCTGTACTTCTACTTAGGCCTGACCTCAAAGCAGACCTTCCTTATGGGAACCAGAGTTTGCACTCTATGAGACACTGGCTATATTAATGGAAGAGTAAAGAAAAATCACTGTGTGTAGAAGAAAGAGCAACATAGGTACTTAGATTCAGAGGTATTCCCAGCTCATGACAACTGTTCAATGTCAGTGTTGAGATTCCCACTTTCCAAAAATATTATTTTCTTTCTTTTATTGTCTTTTTTCATACAATATATTTTGATTGTATTCTTCTCCTCTCCTAACTCCTCTCAGATCCTCCCAACCTACCTATTCATCTACTTTCATATTTTTTTCTCCATTTTAGTAAGCAAATGAACAAAAATAAAAACAAGCAAACAGCAACAAAAAGACAAAAAATACCCAAACCTAAACAAAGCACATCCAAAACCATGGAATCCACTTTGTTTTGATCTGAGCATAGAGTTTGCTATGGAGTGTAGTTGATATATTCAGTGACACTTCATTGGAGAAAACTGATTTTCCCTCTCTCAGCAGGTATCAATTGCAAATAACTTCTTAGCTAGGGGTGGGTCTTTGTGCCAACTATCTCTCTTGAACTTTCACAAGGCTTGTACATGTTTGTCACAGTCTCTATAAGTTCACATATGCATTAATTCTATTGTGTGCTGAGCTATGGGCATAGCAATATATCATAAGAGCCATTTTATTGCCCCATGCATTTAGCAGAATAATAGTAGTAGGTTTTTTTCCCCACATTCCATGACTTTTCTAGTCTTATATTCTTTGACACTTGAGCAGGTATAGTTTCCATCTCATGGAGTGGGCCTTCACTCCAATCAAAAAAAGTGCTTTGTTACTTCAATAATATTTGTGACACAAATTAGTGTATTTTAGAGGTTAGTCACTATTGTAGGTTGTAGAGTTCAGAGCTAGCTGACAAGAATGATTTCTTTTCTCTACCAGTAGTATTCACAGTAGCTTCTAGTACCATGAATGCTAGTCAATAGTGGTGAGAGCTTCTCTGGTCTTTGAGAATCCATTTACTCATTCTACTCTGACCTAGCTCCCATATTATTCTTTTAAAATGTAATCACTCTAGAAGAGATGTCACTGAATGCAGGGACTCCATTCAAGTTGCATTGCATGCCTAGGACAATTTGCTTCAAAATCAGAATCCCACTCAGCAAATGAATGATTCAGAGAATGAGCAACAATGTTTATTCAACTAGGATTCATGATTGAGGTACTTTTTTTTCCAAGTGGAATCAGAAAAGAACACCTCCCCACATACATTGTCTCTCTTCCTGCCCCCCACGCCAGTTATAAAAACAAAGCATAATTGAACTCTTTGTCTTCATTTACAACAGACAAAATAAAATACCGCCCTTTTCATTAACTAATTCAAATTTGGTTTCCTATCCTTGGAAACAAAAATGTGACCTCACTAATGGTTTAGCGGAACACAGTTGCTGATTGAGTCAGGACAGCCTGTGGTCAGATAGTTGGTTTGACATTAGCAGACATAGGAGATTGGGTTTGACTAATGAGAGTGACGTATTCAGAAGGCTCCCAGGAATCCAACAACTGGAACTGGATCAGTGAAAGCTGCCAGAACATCCCAAATGGCAAGCTAAGTCTTAAGAAATCTATCCCTTTTCTCCATCTCATCACCCAGGACCATCATCTTAGGTACCTTATTGAATGATTTTGAGTCCCCACTCCCAAAGTGCTGCTCAAACTCCCATGTGTGAACCATTCTTTCGGCTTTCAGGAGTTACAAATATTGGGAAGCTTTCTTGGAGTCCTGCTTCCCCCTCTCTGCTTCACCTCAGGACCATATTTGTACATTTTTGCTATAATTATCTTCTTTGTGTTTTTCTTCTATCCTAGACTTTCACAACAATTTTCCTTAATCAGTTCACTCACCAACCTCAAGAAGCACTCAATTGTGCCCTATCATGACATTTTGTAGAAATACTTGTATTTTAGTTTAGAAGTTTCTTTGAGTCAGTGAAAATTAAGACCACAGAGTAGACAAGTGACTTATACCAAGAGACTCATCCCCCTAAGTCTAGCTCCTATGTGTCTCAGGGAAACTGGATTCTCCTCAGTTTGGTCCACAGGAAACTCTTCCCTCTTATCCAAAACTATTTGAAGTTTTTCACCAAGATTTTTGCTACCAAAACTTTGTATACTATTCACCCTTTTGAAATTCTCTGTTTTATCTATCTATCTATCTATCTATCTATCTATCTATCTATCTATCTAATCTTCTCTCATCTCTTATATCCTGACTGCAGTTTCCTCTCCCTCTCCTAAGCCAGTCTCTCTTGGCCACTTCCCCTCTTCCACAGATTCACTCCTCCCTCTGTCTTCCCTCAGAAAACAGCAGGCCTCCCAGGGACATCAACCAAACCCGGCATAATGTGCTATTATTAACACCAGGCACACACTATCAAATAAAGGCTGGATGAGGCGACCCAGTAGGAAGAAAAGAGTACCATAAGTAGGCAAAAGAGTCAGTGACTGCCCCCACTCCCACTCATAGGAATGCCACAAGAACACTATGCTATTTAGCCTTAACATACACCAGAGGACCTAAGTCAGGTTTCCTGATCTCTGAGAGCCCCCATGAGTATTTATTTTAAGGGACCATGTTTCCATGGTGTTCCTGACCCCTCTAACTCCTCCAATCCTTCCTTCTCTTCCTCCAGAGGACTCCCCCAGCACTGCCTAATGCTTGGCTGTGAGACTTTGCATCAGCTCCCATCAGTTGTGGATGATGACTCTTTGATCTCTTTGATGACTATTCTGCTAGGCCTAGAATACTTTGCAGGCAAGACAAGCTGTAAATTGAAGGTTTTAGGGCTGAGTTCCTCCACTTGAGACCTTTCCTCATTACAGAAGATGGCTGATGCAGGTTCTTTGTCCCCCAGTGCTAGTAATCTTTGCTGGGGTTACTCTTGTACATTTCATGGACTTTCCCTTGCACTACATTTCCACCTTGCTCTAAAATGTCCCCCAATTCCAGTCGTTCCTCCCAGTATTTACTCCTCTTAACTTGATCACTCCTATTCCCAACCCCACCTGCCCATAGTCTACCCACCAAATCTATTCTGTTCACTTTTCCCAAGGAGATTCTTGCATCCCCTTAATCCTTCCTTGTTGCTTAGCCTCTCAGGGTCTGTGGACCATAGCATGATTATCTTTTACTTTAAAGCTAATATCCACTTAAAAGTGAGTACATACCATGTTTGCCTTTCTGTGCCTGGGTTACCTCACTCAGGCTGATTTTTTCCAAGTCCCTGTCATTTGCCTGATTTCTTTTTTTTTTAATTAAGAAAAAATTTTATTCATTTTACATACCAATCAAAGATCCCCCTATTCCTTCCTCCCATCCCTCCAGCCTCCCCCTCCCAACTCACCCCCCATTCCCTCCTACAAGAAGGTAAGGCTTCCCATGGGGAGGTACACTTAGTAGATGCAAATTCAAGCCCATTCCCTGCCTCAAGGCTGTGACAGGTGTCCCATCATAGGTAGTGGGCTCAAAGAAGTCACCTGCTCACACACCAGAGATGGATTCTGAGCCTACTGTCAGCGGGCCCCTTAAGCAGATCAAGCTATATAACTGTCTCATTATGCAGAGGGCCTACTAGCCCATACCATGAAGGCTCCACAGCTGTTGATCTAACTTTCATGAGTTTTCACTAGCTTAGTTTGATTGTCTCTGTAAGTTTCCCCATTATGATCTTGATGCCCTTGCTCATAGAATCCCTCTTCTCTCTCTTAGATTAGATCCTGGCCTGGTGTTTGGCTGTGGATCTCTGCATCTACTTCCATCAGTCACTGGATGAAGTCTTTATGATGACAGTTAGGGTATTCACCAATCTATTTACTGGGGTAAGCCAGTTCAGGCATCCTCTCCACTATTGCTAGTAGTCTAAACTGGGATCATCCTTGTGGATTCCTGGGAACTTCCCTAGCACCTGGATTCTCCTTATCCCCATGATGTCTCCCTCTATCATGCTATTTCTTTCATTGCTCTCCATGAGTACACTGGGAAAGAGGGATGGGCAATGGAGGGTAGGTCATGGGGGATGAGAACATAAGGGAACGAGATGGTCCATCTGGAACAGGGATGGAATGGGAGAGCAATGCCTATAAATTTCATGATACTATTGTTTTTAACAGCTAAATAATATTCCATTGTGTAAATGTACCACACTTTCTTTATCCATCTTCAGTTGAGAGACATCTAGGTTGTTTCCAAGTTCTGGCTATTATGAATAAAGCTGTTATGAACAAAATTGAACAAGGACACGGGGACAAAGAATTCTTTGTGTATATGCCCCAGAGTGGTTTAGCCTGGTCTTGAATTAGATAGATTGTCGATTTTTTGAGAAAACACCATATTGATTTCCAAAGTGGCTGTACAAGTTTGCACTCTCACCAGCAGTGGAGAAGTGTGTCCCTTTCTTCATATCCTTAACAGCATAATCTGTCATCTGTGGTTTTGATCCTTGCCATTTTGGCAGGTATAAGATGGAATCTCAAAGTCATTTTTATTTCCTTAAGTGTGTCTCAGCCATTTGAGTTTCCTCTGTAGAGAATCCTCTGTTTAAATTGTACACCATTTTAAAACTGGATTATTTAGTTTATTGATCTCTAGTTTCTTAAGTTCTTTATATATTTTGGAGATCAGCCCTCTGTCAGATGTGAAGTTGGTAGAAATCTTTTCCCTTTCTGTGGGCTTCCTTTTTCTCCTACTGATGGTGTCCTTTGCCTTACAGAAGCCTTTCAGTTCATGAAGTTCCATTTATTAATTTTTAATCTTAATGCCTACATGATTTCTGTTTTATTCAGGAAGTCGTCTCTTGTGCTAATGAATTCAAGGCCATTCCCCGCTTTCTCTTTTTTCAGGTTTTATGCTGAGGTCTTTGATCCACTTTGAATAAGTTTTGTGCAGGGTGATAGATATGGATCTATGTGCATTCTTCTATATGCAGACATCCAGTTAGACCAGCATCATTTGTTGAAGATGCTCTCATTTGTATATTTATGGCTTCTTGATCAAAAATCAAGTTTCCATAGTTGTGTGAATTTATGTCTGGATCTCCTATTAATTCTATTGATCAATGTGTCTTTTTATGCCACTCACATTTGGTTTCTACTGCTACAGCTCTATAGTAGAGCTTGGCATCAGAGAGGGTGATACCTCCAGAAGTTCTTTTATTTTACAGGATAGTTTTAGCTATCCTGGGTTTTTGTTTTTCCATATGAAATTGTACTTTCAAGGTCTGTAAAGAATTGTGTTGAAATTTTGATGGTTATTTCACTGAATCTGTAGATTGGTTTAAATAGAATGGCTATTTTTACTCTCTTAATCCTACAAATTTGTAGTCAGAAGATTTTCTGTGTCCCACTCTGTCTTCTGCTGCTCAGATCCAAGTAAATACACAGAGGTTTATATTAATTATAACTGCTCGGACATTAGCTCATGCTTACTACTGAGTAGTTTTGCATTTAAACTCAGCCCATTTCTGTTGATCTAGATGTTGCCACTTTTTTGTGGCTTTACCTGTGTGCCATTACATGTTTCTCCCTGGACGGTGGGCTGGTGTCTCCTGACTCAGCTTTCTTCTTCCCAGAACTCACCTTGTCTGCTTATCCAGCCTATAATTCCTGCCTGGCTACTGGCTAATCAGTGTTTTATTAAACCAGAGTACAAAAGTATTATTCCACAGTATCGATTCATGAGCATGGGAGATCTTCCATCTTCTGATATCTTCTTTGATTTCCTTTTTCAAAGATCTGAAGTTTTTATCATATAGGTCTTTTACTTGCTTGGCTAGAGTTTCCCCAAGATATTTTATATTATCCGTGGGTGTTGTTTTCATGATTCTTTCTCAGCTCATTTGTCATTTATATATAGGAGGACTACTGATCTTTTTGAGATAACCTTGTATCCAGCAACTTCATTAATGGTGTTTAACAGCTGTAGCAGTTCCCTGGTAGAATTTTCAGAGTCACTTATATGTACTATCATATCATCTGCAAATGCTTAGAAACCTTTGACTTCTTCCTTTCCAATCTGTATCCTCTTGATGTCCCTTCAATTGTCTTATGACTCTAATTAGAAATTCAAGTACTATTTTGAATAGATATGGAGAGAGTGGACAGACTTGTCTTGTTCCTGATTTTAGTGGAATTGCTTTGAACATTTCTCCATTTAGTTTGATGTTGGCTATTAGCTTGCTGTACATTGCTTTTAGTGTGTTTAGATATGTTACTCATATCCCTGATCTCTCCAAGACTTTTATCATAGAAGGTGTGTTGGATTTTGTCAAAGGCTTTTTCAGCATCTAATGAGATTATTATGTGTATTTTTTCTTTCAGTTTGTTGGATTACACTGGTAGATTTTTCTTATGCTGAATCATCCCTGCATTTCTGGAGTGAAGCCTACTTGATTATGGTGGATGTTCTTCTTGATGTGTTCTTGGATTCAGGTCTGAGTATTACTTAGAGTATTTTTGCATCAATGTTCATGAGGGTAATTGATCTGTAATTCTCTTTTATGTTGAGTCTTTGTGTGGTTTGATTATCTTTATGTGGCCGCATAAAATGAAATTGGCAATTTTATTTTATGGAATAATTTGAGGAGTATTGATATTAGGTCTTCTTTGAATGTCTGGTAGAATTCTGCCCTAAAGCCATCTGGCTCTGGGCTATTTTTCTTTGTTTCTGATTTTGTTAATTAGGATATTTTCTCTGTCTTTTAGTTAAGGGTTTGTATATCTTGTTGATTCTCTCAAAGAACCACTCTTTGTTTCATTGATTCTTTGCATTGTTCTCTTTATTTCTATTTTATTGATTTCAGTTCTCAGTTTATTTCCTGTCATCAACTCCTCCTGAGTATGTTTGCTTCTTTTTGTTCTAGAGCTGTTAATTTGCTAATATAAGATCTTTCTAATTTCTTTATGGAGGCACTTAGTGCTATGAACTTTTCTCTTAGCACACTTTCATTGTGACCTGTAAGTTTGGGTGTAACACGAACCTTAAAAGGTCTTATTAAATAAAAAACATGAAACCAGATATTGGGCTGAACACTGAAAGATCAGAGAGGCAGAATACACCACAGCTAACCTCACCTTGCCAACTTCTCAGCTGATACTGTTTCCTCAAACTGGAAGCCTCTGAGTCTGAGTCTTCATCTGAATGGATCGCAGCTGAAATGCTGCTAAAAGCCTAAAAGCTTAGAAAGCCTAAAAAGCCTAAAAACCCTCTAGTTCCTGGTCCTTATGCCTTATATACCTTTCTGCTTCCTGCCATCACTTCCTAGGACTAGAGGCATGTGTCTTTCCTAAGCAAGACAAAAGCTCTCAAGTGCTGGAATTAAAGGTGTGTGTCACCACGCCTGGATGTTTCCAATGTGGCCTTGAACTCACAGACATCCAGATGGATCTCTGTAGTGGATAGCCATCCCAGCATTGGCCTGGAAGTTCCAACCCCCATTGAGGCTTCAGTAATGGTCACGACCACAAGGCGGGGCTGAGGAGAAAGCAGAAGACCCAGGATCAAGAGGAGGTCTCTCTCTTGGTTCTGGGACGCTGGGCGCAGGAGGTAGACCAAACAGAGTTCTCCAGAGAACACCGCCAGACTGCGCCATACCTTTGCCAGACCCTACAACCTGTCCTTTCATTTCTAAGTTACCCCACAAAATCTCCCTTTTAACTACATGGAGTGGCCTTAATAATTTCACCAATAGGTCTCCAATTCCAGAATGCTAGGATTAAAGGCATATGCTACCACTGCCTAACATCTATGTTTAATATTGTGGCTGTTCTGTTCTCTAACCCCAGATAAGTATATTAGGGTGCATAATATTTTGGGGAACACAAAACCACCACACAAGTATGTGGTAAATTTTGAAGAGTGTTCCATTAAGTGCTAAGAAGAAGGTATATTCTTTTTTGTCTTGGTGAAATATTCTGTAGCTATCTGTTAGGACCATTTGATTCATAATGTCTGTTAGCTCCATTATTTACTGGTTAAATGTTTTTCTGGATGACCTGTCCACTGGTGAGAGTGGGGTATTGAAGTCTCCCACTATTAATGTGTCAAGTTTGATATATGATATAAGCTCTAGTAATGTTTCTTTTATGAATGTGGGTGCCCTTGCATTTGGGACATGGATATTAAGAATTGAAACATCATCCTGGTGGATTTTTCCATTGATGAGAATGAAATGTCCTTCCCCATCGCTTTTAATTAATTTTTACTTTTAATGTATTTTGTTAGATATTAGGATAATGACAAAAGCTTGCTTCTTTTTTCCACCTTTTTTAAAAATTATATTTGTGTTTTAATTTTACACATCAGCCATGAGTTCCCAGGTCCTCCCCCCTCCCGCACCCACCCCCACCTTCCCCCTATCCCCTCCCCTCCATTCCCATCTCCTCTAGGGCCAAGACTACCCTGGGGAATCATATAAACTTGGTGGATTCAGTACAGGCAGGTCCAGTCCCCTCCTTTCAGGCTGAGCAGTGTCCCTGTGTAAGCCAAAGGTTCCAAACAGCCAGCTCATGCACTAAGGACAGGTCCAGGTCCCACAGCCTGGATGCCTCCCAAACAGTCCAAGCCACTCAACTGTCTCACTTATTCAGAGGGCCTGATCCAGCTGGGGGCTCCACAGCCTTTGGTTCACAATACATGTTCTTCCATTCATCTGGCCTTTTGTCCCCGTGCTTTTTCCAGTCCTGGGCTCAACAATTCACGCTCCCACAGTCCCTCCTCCTTCTCGACAAGTGGACACAAGGAGCTCCACCTGGGGCCTGGCTGAGGATCTCTGCATCCACTTCCATCAGTCACTGGATGAGAGTTCCAGCCCGACCGTCAGGGTGTTTGGCCATCTGATCACCAGACAGGTCAGATCAGGCTTTCTCTTGACCACTGCCAGCAGTCTACAGAGGATGTATCACTGTGGACCTCAGGGGACCTCCCCAGCACTCTTTCCACTCCTGTTCTCATATGGTCCTCATCCATCTTGGTCTACCATTCCTTGTTCTCCCTTTCTGTTCCTGATCCAGCTGGGATCTCCTGCTCCCCCAAGCCTCCCTTCCCTCAAACCTTGCCCTTCATTTCTCCCACTCTGGTCCAGGTTGTTCATGTAGATCTCATCCATTTCTCTGTCATTGGGTGATCCCTGTGAGTACATACCATGTTTGTCCTACTGAGTCTGGGTTACCTCACCTAGGATGATTTTTTTTCTAGATCCATCCATTTGCCTGCAAACCTCATGATGTTATTGTTTTTCTCTGTTGAGTAGTACTTGGTTGTGTATATGTACCATATTTTCTTTATCCATTCTTCAGTTGAAGGGCATCTAGGTTGTTTCCAGGTTCTGGCTATTACAAACAATGCTGATATGAACATAGCTGAGCAAATGCCCTTGAGGTATGATTGAACATTCAATGAGTATATGCCCAAGAATACTACAGCTGGGTCTTGGGGGAGATGGATTGCCAATTTTCTAAGGAAGCACCATATTGATTTCCAAAGTGGAAGTACAAGCTTGCATTCCCACCAGCACTGGAGGAGAGTTCCCCTTGCTCCACATCCTCTCCAGCATAAGCTGTCTTCTGTGTTTTTGATATTAGCCATTCTGACAGGTGTAAGGTGGTATCTCAGAGTCATTTTGATTTGCATTTCCCAGATAATTAGGGATGTTGAGCAATTCCTTAAATGTCTTTCAGCCATTTGAACTTCCTCTATGGAGAATTCTCTGTTTAGTTCTATAGCCCATTTCTTAATTGGACTGTTGGGCATTTTGATGTCTAATTTCTTGAGTTCTTTATATATTCTGGATATCAGCCCTCTGTCAGATGTGGGGTTGGTGAAGACCTTTTCCCATTCTGTAGGCTGTTGCTTTGTTTTGTCGACCATGTCCTTTGCTCTACAAAAGCTTCCCAATTTCAACAGGTCCCATTGATTGATTGTTTCTCTCAGTGTCTGTGATACTGGTGTTATATTTAGAAAGTGATCTCCAGTGCCAATGCGTTCAAGACTACTTCTTACTTTCTCTTCAATCAGGTTCATAGTAACTGGATTTATGTTGAGGTCTTTGATCCACTTGGACTTAAGTTTTGTGCATGGTGACAGATATGGATCTATTTGCAGCCTTCTACATGTTCACATCCAGTTATGCCAGCACCATTTGTTGGAGATGCTTTCTTTTTTTCCATTGTATATTTTTGGCTTCTTTGTCAAAAATTATATGTTCATAGGTGTGCGGGTTAATGTCAGGGTCTTCAATTCAATTCCATTGGTCCACATATCGGTTTTTATGCCAGTACCAACCTGTTTTTATTATTGTAGCTCTATAGTAGAGCTTGAGGTTGGGGATTATGATGCGTCCAGAGGTTGTTTTATTGTACAGGATTCTTTTGGCTATCCTGGGTTTTTTGGTTTTCCATATGAAGTTGAGTATTATTCTTTCCAGATCTGTGAAGAATTGTGTTGGTGATTTGATGGTGATTGCATTGAATCTGTAGATTGCTTTTGGTAAGATCGCCATTTTTAATATGTTAATCCTGCCTATCCATGAGCATGGGAGGTCTTTCCATTTTCTGACATCTTCTTCAATTTCTTTTTTCAGGGACTTAAAGTTCTTGTCATATAGGTTAGACATGCTTAGTTAGAGTAACCTCAAAGTATTTTACATCATTTGTGGCTATTGTAAAGTGTGATGTATCTCTGATTTCCTTCTCAGCCTGTTTGTCTATTGTATATAGGAGGACTACTGATTTTTTTCGAGTTGGTCTTGTATTCTGCTATGTTACTGAAGGTTTTTATTAGCTGTATCAATTCCTTGGTTGAATTTTTTGGGTCACTCATATATACTATCATGTCTTTGGCAAATAGGGAAAGCTTGACTTCTTCCTTTCCAATTTGTATCCCCTTAATCTCCTTATGTTGTCTTATAGCTCTGGCTACAACTTCAAGTACTATATTGAATAAGTATGGGGAGAGGGGACAGCCTTGCCTTGTTCCTGATTTTAGTGGTATTGCTTTGAGTTTCTCTCCATTTAATTTGATGTTGGCTGTTGGCTTGCTGTAGATTGCCTTTTTTATGTTTAGGTATGTTCCCTGTATTCCTGATCGCTCCAAGATCTTTATCATGAAGGGGTGTTGGATTTTGTCAAATGCCTTTTCTGCATCTAGTGAGATGATCTTGTGTTTTTTTTTCTTTAAGTTTGTTTATATGGTGTATTACATTGACAGACTTTCGTATGTTGAACCACCCTTGCCTACTTGATCATGGTGGACAATTGTTTTCATGTGTTCTTAGAGTCTATTTGCCAGTATTTTATTGAATATTTTTGCATCAATGTTCATGAGGGAGATCGTTCTGTAGTTCTCTTTCTTTGTTGCATCTTTGTTTGGTTTAGGAATCAGGGTAATTGTAGCCTCATAGAAGGAGTTTGGTAATATTCCTTCTGCTTCTATTGTATGGAAAAATTTAAAGAGTATTGGTATTAAGTCTTCTCTGAAGATCTGATCCTGGGCTTTTTTTTGGTTGGGAGGCTTTTAATGACTGATTCTATTTCCTTAGGGGTTATTGGACTATGTAAATGGTTTATCTGTTCTTGATTTAACTTAGGTATGTGGTACCTATCCATAAAATTATCCATTTCTTTTAGATTTTCCAGTTTTGTGGAGTAGAGGTTTTTGAAGTATGACCTGATGATTCTCTGGATTTCCTCATTGTCTGTTGTTATGTCCCCCTTTTCATTACTGGTTTTGTTAATTTGAATGCTCTCTCTTTGTCTTTTGGTTAGTTTGGATAAGGGCTTGTCTATTTTGTTGATCTTCTCAATGAACCAACTCTTTGTTTCATTAATCCTTTGTATTGTTCTCTTTATTTCTATTTTATTGATTTCAGATCTCAATTTGATAATTTCCCGGCATCTGTTCCTCCTGGGAGAATTTGCTTCTTCCTGTTCAAGGGCTTTCAGGTGTGCTGTCAATTCACTAGCGTGAGATTTCTCCAGCTTCTTTATGTGGGCATTTAGTCCTATGAATTTCCCTCTTAGCACTGCTTTCATAGTGTCCCATAAGTTTTGGTATGTGGTGTTTTCATTTTCATTGATCTCTAGGAAGTATTTAATTTCTTTCTTTATTTCTTCCTTAACCCATTGGTGATTCAGTTGAGCATTATTCAGTTTCCATGAGATTGTAGGATTTCTGTAGTTTTTTCTGTTGTTGAAATCTAACTTTAAACCATGGTGGTCCGAAAGAACACAGGAGGTTATTCCAATTGTTTTGCATCTGTTGAGATTTGCTTTGTGGCCAAGTATGTGGTCGATTTTAGAGAAGGTTCCATGGGGTGCTAAGAATAAGGTATATTCTTTTTTGTTTGGGTGGAATGTTCTGTAGATATTAAGTTCATTTGAGCCATAACATCAGTTAAGACCATTATGTCTCTGTTAAGTTTCAATTTGGCCGATCTGTCCAGATGTGAAAGTGTGGTTTTGTATGTGATTTAATCTTTAGTAATGTTTATTTTACATATGTGGGTGCCCTTGTGTTTGGGGTGTAAATGTTCAGAATTGAGACTTCATCTTGTTGGATCTTTCCTGCGATGAGTATGTAATGTCCTTCATCATCTCTTTTGATTGATTTTAGTTTGAAGTCTATTTTGCAGGATATTAAGATGGCTACACCAGCTTGTTTCTTAAGACCATTTGATTGGGAATGGTCTTTTATTCTTAGGAGGTGTCTGTCTTTGAATTTGAGGTGTGTTTCTTGTATGCAGCAGAAAGATGGGTCCTGTTTTTGTATCCATTCTGTTAGTCTGTGTCATTTTATAGGTGAATTAAGTGCATTGATATTAAGGGATATTAATGGCCAGTGATTGTTTGTTCCTGTTATTATTTTTATTATTTGGTGGTAGTGTGTGTGTACTTCTCTTCTTTGGGGTTTACTTGTGTGGTATTATCTATTGCCTGTGATTTCATTGGTGTATCTGCCTTCCTTAGGTTGGAATTTTCCTTCTAGTGCTTTCTGTAGGGCTAGGTTTGGGGATAAGTATTGTTTAAATCTGGTTTTGTCTTGGAAGGTCTTGTTCACTCTGTCTATGATGATTGAGAGTTTTGCTGGGTATATTAGTCTAGGCTGTCATCCATGGTATCTTAGTGTCTGCATTATATCTGTCCAGGTCCTTCTAGCTTTCAAAGTCTCCTTTGAGAAATCGGGTGTTATTCTGATGGGTTTGCCTTTATAAGTCACTTGGCCTTTTTCCTTTGCTGCCCTTAATATTCTTTCTTTATTCTGTACATTTAGTTGTTTAATTATTATGTGGCGAGCGGACTTTTTTGGGGGGTCTAGTCTGTTTGGTGTTCTATAGGCTTCTTGTATCTTCATAGGCATTTCCTTCTTTAAGGTGGGAAAGTTTTCTTCTATGATCTTGTTTCTGTGCCTTTGAGTTGGTATTCTTCTCCTTCTTCTATCCCTATTATTTGTAGGCTTGGTCTTTTCATGGTTTCCCAAATTTCTTGGGCATTTTGGGTCATGACTTTGTTGGTTTTAGTGTTTTCTATGACTGATGAATCTATTTCTTCTACCGTATCTTCAACACTAGAGATCCTCTCTTACATTTCTTGCATTCTGTTGGTTATACTTGCACCTGAAGTTCCTGTTTGTTTACTCAGATTTTCTATTTCCAGCATTCCTTCTGCTAGTATCTTCTTCATTTTTTCTATTTCCCTCTTCAGGTCTTGGACTGTTTCCCTTGTTTTTTCCTGATTTTCTTTCAGGTACTTATGTTTTCTTCTGCTTTAATTGTCCTTTCCTCTAGTTTTTTTTTTTATAGCGTTCTTCCCATTTTTTGTTTGTCCCTCCACTTTATTTCTGTTTTCTTCTATATAAGGCTCTAGCCTCTTCATGATATTACTTATAAGGTTGTTTTCTTCTTCTTCTTCTTCTTCTTCTTCTTCTTCTTCTTCTTCTTCTTCTTCTTCTTCTTCTTCTTCTTCTTCCATTTTGTGATATTCAGGTCTAGCTGTTGGAGAAGGGCTATGCTCTGGTGATGCTGTATTGCTCGTTATTTTGTTGTAAATACTTCTGCCTTGACATCTGCCCATCTTCTCATGGATTCATTCTTGGCCTTATCAGTGCACTTGGTCCAGACAGAGCTGACAGATTTAGGGAGCCTCTCTCTGGTCCAGATGGAAGCTCTGGGCTGGATCGGATCTCTGGTCCAGATGATAGTGCTGGCTGGATAGGAGGTGGGTGCTGGACTCTGAGTCTCAGGAGGTCCCTGGGATTTCCTTATCTTGTCCAGATGGGAGCTCCTCTTGTCCAGATGGGAGTTCCGGGACAGGATGGAAGTTCTGGTCCAGATGTGAGTTCCTGGGCAGATGGTAGCTGGGTGCTCTCTGGTCCAGATGAGAGAACTGGGACAGCATGGAATACTGGACACTTGTCTCTAAGTCTCCGCAAGTGGCTGGGGTCTCCAGCAGATGGGTGTAGGGGCAAGGTGTTGAGGTTGTAGTGTCCACTGCAGGGTCTCTCTAGTCTCTGGTCCAGATCAGAGTTCCTGGACAGATGGGAGCTCTGGTCCTGATGGGAGTTCTGGGGCAGATGGGCGCTAGGGGCTGGTCTCTGAGTCTCAGGAAGTGGCTGTAGTGTCAGGCAAATAGGTGTGGGGGCAGGGTGTGGAAACTGCAGGGTCTGCCTGCAGTCTTGGAAAAAGGGAGCCTTTCCACAGGGCCTGCCGATTGGCCGGAAACTGGGGCCAACTTGGGCAGGTCTTCCTGGGATGGCTGGTGCCCAGGGGTGGGACCCAGGAGCGGTTGCCTCTCTGAATATAACCCTAGGTACTCACCTCTGGTCCAGATGGGAGTTCTGGGGCGGATGGGAGTTCTGGGGCGGATGGGAGCTGGGGGCTGGTCTCTGAGTCTCAGGAAGTGGCTGTGGTCTCAGGCAAATAGGTGTAGGGGCAGGGTGTGGAGACTACAGGTTCTGCTTGCAATCTTGGATAAGGGGAGCCTTCCCATAGGGCCCACCGATTGGCCAGACACTGGGGCCAAGTTGGGCAGGTCCTCCCAGGATGGTGCCCTGGGGTGGGACCACAAGCTTGCTTCTTTAATCAGTTTTCTTGGGAAATCTTTTTTTACCCATTTACTCTGAGATAATATTCACCTTTTATACTGAAGTGTATTTCTTGTATCAAGCAGAACGATGGATTGTGTTTTTGTATCTATTCTGTTAGCCTGTGTCTTTTTATTGGGTAATTGAGTTAATTGATATTGCGAAGTATTAATGACCAATGATTATTAATTCTTGCTACTTTGTTGTTGATGATTTATGTGTGTGGTTCCCATCTTTGGGCTTTATTGGTGTGAAATTATCTATTGCCTTTGTCACAAAATATCTTGTTTTCTTCATCTATGGTGGTTGAAAGTTTTGTTAGGTATAGTAGTCTTGGCTGGCATCTGTGGTCTCTTAGATTCTGTAAGACACCTTTCCAGGTTGAGTATAATTCTAATAGGTCTACCTTTATATATTACTTGGCCTTTTCTCTTTACAGCTTTTAATATTATTTCTTTGTTCTGTATGTTTATTGTTTCTATTATTACTTGGCACAGGGACTTTCTTTACTAATCCATTCTATTTAGTGTTCTGTGTATTTCTTATACCTTTATAGGCATGTCCTATTCTAAATCAGAAACATTTTCTTCTATGATTTTGTTAAATGTTTTCTGTGTTTTTCAGATGGGATTCTTCCCCTTCTTTTATTCCTATTATTCTTTGGTTTGATCTTTTCATAATGTCCCATATTTCATGGATGTTTTGTGTTAGGAGTTTTTTAGATTTAACTTTTATTTCCATTGACTGTTGCATCTATTTCTTGTATCATATCTCCAATGCCTGATATTCTCCTTCCATCTCTTGTATTATGTTGGTGATGCTTGTGTCTGTAGTTTTTATTTACTTTTATAGATTTCCATTTCCAGAATTTTCTCAGTTTGTGTTTTCTTTATTGCTTCTATTCTTATTTCCAGGTCTTAGATAGTTTCCTTCACCTGTTTTCTTTCTTTTTAGAAAATTTTTCTTCTTTCTTTTTTTTTATTAAGTAATTTTTTCATTCATTTTACATACCAGTCAAAGATTCCCCTCTTCCCTCCTCCCCCCACCAGCCTCCCCTCCCAACCCATCCCTCACTCCCTCCCACAAGAAGGCAAGGCCTAGCCATGTGGAGGCACATTCAGTAGAATCAAGCCCTTCCTCCTCCCTCAAGACTGCATGAGGTGTTCCATTATAGGTGGTAGGCTCCACAAAGCCTGCTCATACACCAGGGATGGATTCTGATCCTATTGTCAGGGGCCCCCCAAGCAGATCAAGCTACACAAATGTCTCACCATGCAAAGGGCCTAGTTCTGAGAGTGCCTGAACTGAACTGGCTTGCCCCAGAGATTAGACCGGTGAATACCCTACTGTCATCACAAAACTTTTCTCCAGTGACTGACGGAAGCAGATGCACAGAGCCACAGCCAGTCACTAGACAGAGCTCCAGAAGTCCTTTCAAAGAGAGAGAAGAGGGATTCTATGAGCAAGTGCATCAGGACCATGATGGGGAAACATGCAGGGATGACCAAACCAAAGGAGGGAACTCATTAAGTTAGATCAATAGCTGTGGAGCCTACATGGGACTGGATTAGGCCCTTTAAAAAAAGGGCTTTCTTGGCATTCTTAAAGGGATTTATTGATTTTCTCCATTTTTTTTTTGGTTGGTCTTTCCCTCTATTTCATTAATGGAGTTTTTTATTTCCTCTTTAAGTACCTCTATTATCTTCATAACGTTTTTTTTTTTTTTTTTTTTTTTTTTTTTTTTTTTTTTTAAATAAGGTCATTCTCTTGCTCTTCAGCTGCATTGGAATATTCAGGTCTTGCTTTTGCTGAGCCCTGTCTGCTGTTGATTGAAATCTTACTTCAGTGGCTAGGCATCTGGGTTTAGGATGATTATAGCTCTAGGTTCTGGATTTTTAGTTTGTCTTTGTTGTATATGTGTTTTGTTCCTTGGTTTCTGTTTCCTCTTTGGTCTTTTAGTCTTTGTAGCCTGGATTTCTGGTGGATGGTGTGACCTCTTATCTTATATGGAGTCTCTGTCCAAGTTGGGAGCTGGTCTTCTGGTGGTTAGCTTGGCTTTTTGTGCACCAGGGTGTCTCTGTTCTTCTCACTAGTGTGGTCTGCACCTATTCTAACTGATGTGGCTTGTTCTTCTGACTAATATGGCTTGTTCTTCTGACTGGTATGGCCTATTATTTTGAATAATGTGGCTGGCACATCTTGTTCTTGTCTGGTGTGGCCTGCACCTGAACAGCAAAAGTCTCCCAGGGTTAAAGGCAAGGCATGGCCTTGGGCTGCTGATGAAGTTGCAGGGGCAGGGAGTGGAATGAGTGAGAACAGAATCTAGGGAGTTGGGGCAATTCATCTGGCAGACAGGTCACTTGTCTGTTCTTCTGGTGGAATACACTATTTTAATTGACTGGAAGTGACATAAAATGTAATACAAAACTATGAGGTTAAGATTACAGAAATTCATTATCTCCAATGTTAGGGTCTACAGATCTGAAACCGTTGACTCTATAGTATCAGTACCTGTCTTTTGCTTCTGATGGCTGGAGGCATCTGCAGTGTTCTTTGGCTGACAGATATTGTACTCATCTCTGTCCTTGAGTCTCCATGCCCTTTTAATAGTTAATATTGGTTGCCAACCTGACAAGATCTGGAACCATCTAGAAAACACATCTCTGGGAATTTCTGTGACAGAATTTCTAGACTGTATTAAGTAAGGAAAGAAGACTTAAATTAATGTGGGTGTGTGATTCTATAGGTTAGTGTCTGAGACTGACAGAGTTCAGCACTGGCTTTGATCTCTCTCTGATTTCTGACTATACAAACGCAATGAGGTCAGCTGCCATATGATTCTGTTGTCATGACTCGCTGCAATTATGTACTATACTGTGGAAATATGATCTAAAACAAATTTCTTCCTTCTGTAAGTTGTTTTGTTAGAGGAATTAGAGATGTAACCAGTGTTACCTTCCTGTGTGTGTCTCTGAGTTTTGTGTTCTGTATCTTACAGCAATACTTACTCTAAGAGTAGAGCCCATACTGACCTGAATGCACCTTTGTTTTATTATTGTTTGACAGCTCTCCTCCTGCCCCCCCTCCCTCATCAGTTTCTTTACTACTTCCATGTCACTTTTGGGGAAACTCACTGCATTTTTTTTAGGGTTGCCATCAATTGGAGGTTGTTTACTTGAAAAAGGGACAATTAACAGTGTCAGCAGTGTCTAAACTATTGAGAAATATGAGTAACAATTAATTTCTTATAATTTCCCAAGAAAGAGTTGAAATCCTTACAAGTGTCTTCCTCATCCATAATGTGATGTTCATAGGTTCAGTCTTGTTGAAATCTTGTGCAGGTAACCATAGCTGCTTTGAATTCATGAATAAAATGTCATGTCATTCCCAGAAGACAGCTTTTCACCATACGTCTTCCCATCCTCTGGGTCTTATATTCTTTCCTGGTGTCCACTGATTTGATAGTAGCCTATTATCACCACTTTGACAAGCTATAAGAGCTAGATACATTCTAATGCAGAGAAACACAGATAAAAACAAAACAAATAACACTAAATTATGAGCAATGAGACCAAGAAGATGAGAATCAACCAGTGGCAGGCTTGGTTTTGACTGGGTGCTCCTTGAGGTTACTGACTGCCTAGATTCACTACTGACAAGTTGTCCTGCATGTGTTCCTCATCAGCAACAATTGACAGACCTACAGTCCAAACTGGGCAGACTTCTTTTCTTTAGTTAAAGCAAACAGTTGAGCTCTGCACTAGTCACATGATCTGATGGCAATTCTTTTTTCACAGCTTCCAGAATGGACCTACAGACCACAACTTACCAAAGTCTATTGTCAGACCCAAAAATGTATGTCACATCACAGCTTCCATTTTCTAGGTGTGTCCATAGAGGCATAGAAGTTTAATGGCCATACCTAACATCAATGGCCCACCAAGGACAAAGCTGGGATCTAATCCAGGAGGATTTTAAAGAATTATTATTCTTTAAAAACATTTTATTGCAATGTAGTGTGAATTCTATATCATCACTATTAAGTGCGGGAGAAAAGGCATTTTGGAAAGCTTCCATATGGTTGTTTGGTATGGATGCATCTGTTTTGAGGTGTTGGACAGAAAGACACTCAATTTCATTTAAGCAACAACAAGTCCTCTGGAGCTGACACTAGATCCAGTCACCTATTATAATAAGGAAAGGAGCCAGGCCTGGAACCATTCTTTGACTCTGTCCTCATTGCGAAGTTAGTTATCAACTAACTCTTGGCAATGTGGGTTTTGGGACCCACATTTGGATTCTTTTTACAGCGGTTACATCTTTACAGCACAAGTTTTCCTCCCCATAGCCATAACAATATGGTTTTGGTGGGCTTCTAAGCTGTCTCTTTATAGACTCTTGCATGTACTTTTCAACAGTTCCAGCTGTGTAAGATCTGGGGGCCTTTGGATTTACATTCTCTCTTCAGGATCTGGGCTCCTTGAGGGAGAAAATATCCAACATTAATGGCAACATTCTCAGTTTTAGTCTATAGTAGATCCTAGATCATGGAGGAAAGTGAGTTTGTAGAGCTCATTAAGGAAGAATGTGACTGTAATAGGTACATAATTTCAAATTGTGTTTCCAAAATCAATCATAGAATTTGGTGAGTTTCTTCACCAGAAAACAAAACAAAACAAAAGCCCAACCAACTAAACAAACAAACAAATAACCCCACTTGGAAAAAAAAACTAGTATAACTCATAGCTCTCTGCAATAATGTCATTTCTATTCCTATGAAATTATATGATTGGTCTACGCTGAACTAGAAAGTGATAGAAACAGGGATGGGAATAAATCCACAGGGACTGAATTGCTTTGTGAAATCAGGTCTAGTGCTGAGTATGTCTGTTCAATGAACCAGTTTGTCCATTATCTGTCAGGTTGTTTTTGCTTGCATCTCTGAAAATTTCATGGAACTGGGTAGCTAGAAAGGACTTAGAAGAGACTGAGATTGCAAGGCAACAGGTGTGCTCTCTCTTCTGTTGTGAAACCAGAAGCAGCATTTTTACCTTCCCTGGGGTTCCCTCCCTCCCAGTCTCCCTCTCTCTCCCATATTTTCTTTTTCTCTCTTCAGTTGTGCTTATTTGTGTCTTAGTTCTCTGTCTAGTACTTTGGCTCAGGCTATAATCTGATGTATACCCCCTCCCAAATGCTATGTCTACTTTCCTCTGTGTTATTTTCTTGAATAAACTATTCTATCACCTTGTTCTTTCCCCATGCTATCTGAGATTACCAGCCTCATTACCCTCCTTCAATGTCCCCTATAAATAGGGTGAAGAATATCTTATCATCTAAATTGGGACACAATTGACAGTGAGAGATGAACTATTAATAATTGAATCAGTGTGACAGTGAAACTGGCACCGTGCTCACTAGTGAGGATGGATGGTGGCGTTATGTATAGTACCTCCTTGCCTTACTTCAACAAACTAACAAGGGCACTTTTCAAATATCAAACCTATTTCTGCAGTAGAAACTCTTTTGCCTAAAATGATAAAACACAACGGAGTGAAGGGAGGGAGGGAGGGTTGCTCTTCTGTTGAGCAAGACTTGAACTCAGGTTCATTTTGTGAATGTCACATGCTTGCCCCTGCCTCACATACTGCTTAACTCAACTTTCTTTCATAAAAGGTACTTTTTCATCATTATGTGAATTTTTTATTAATAAATTCAGCACACATTGCATCACAAGGAAAAATCTCTCCCACCTCATTTGTACAATCCCTGTAGCTATTTTATTTCTACTAACTTAGAAAAACTGTTTAATTTCTAGATTTGGGGCACATATGGAGGAGGAATGGAAGTAAGTTCAGTTATGATTGCACTGGCAATCTTGTTATACATGCCAGTTGTTGAAATACATGTTAATAAATTAAAAATCTCAAATGTCCTCACAAGCCTGATTTTCAATTGTACCACACTTTCAAAAACACACCACATCTTCATTGACACCAATATCTTTTTATTATTGTCCCCACTCTCAACTTTTCCCCGTGTATCTTCCTACTGCAGTCTCTGCATATTCTGATAGAGCAGACATTATTATAAAATATGGAGCCAATTCTACTGCATTCCTTAGGAAGACACATTTCTAAAATAACTTAAAATGATAACTTAAACCTATATTTGATTTCTAGCCCTGGTTCTTTTGTTTTAAATGGGCAGCTCTATTGGATGAGCTACAAAAAAAAATGTAGACATATTTGCAACTTTCATTAAAGGCTAAATTGACCTTTTCATTTTAGTAATGCTTTACATTTATGTAAGATTTGCCTCTGAGCTATCTGAATGACATAATAGGCTTTATTTAATTGTGCCTGGAAATGGCCTAATAAGGGATGAACAAAAGGAAAACAAAGTTCAAATGACAAATGAGGAGACTATGTTGTAGTCTGTACTTCAGCACTAACCTATCATGACACTACTTCTTCCTGCGGAGTTTTGTCCTTGTTTGGGAGAATGAAAGAATGTTATGACATTCTTACTTTGCAAACCATGCTCCAAATAGCTCTAGGACCTTTATGGAGTTTAGTAAGTCTCTAGAAAAGAGTGCTCATGGGAGAGATCAAGGCATCTACCAGGAATGGTGAAGGGAGGGGAATTGACCTAGTAATTATTGGAAACACTGGTTTCTACAATGTACAAAGATTTTGATGCTAAATTGTACTGCCACGAGTTTATGTCAGAGGGGCTCATAAAGAGATTATGGAGAAGGCAAACTTCACTTTTAATGAATAAAAATCTCTTTTGCCTTGTGACTTAAGTCTCTGTTTAGTTTCATGGATGCCTTGGGTACATTCTCTGCATCTTTAGAAATGTATGTAGAAATGTTATTTGATAGATACAAGTATAAAAACAAAAGGGTCTTTCCTGGGCTGTTAGCTGCTACTGACAGATGGGTGTTTAGGCTACCAACCAGAAGCGTTTTCAGCAGCTTGAGGATTAGTTGGTTAATTTTAAATGAGGATCTGAAAAGATAACAAAGAGTCCTACAACAGACTGTAACAAAGCTCACCCTAGCCTGAATGCAACTGCACTCTATGAAGAATCAACTTAAGCTTTGCTTGCAAGTATTAAAAAGTTATGTTACAAAATAAAGAAATACTTTGCAGTTGTGGTGTTTGTGAGAATGAATGATAGGATTGCATTTTATCACAACAGGAAAAGTATGTAAGAAAAAAATCACTGCCAAGAAGTGAGACCATTGTTGTGATAAACCTGACCATGTGGTTCTCAGGCCATTGAAACTAATTTTTGATTGGAATGCAGAAGAGTTTTGTGCTTGTGTCCAGAAATGTTGTAACATACCAGAACCAGGGTTTAATGAGGCATTCTTGTGGGAATTTGGAAGACAAGAATGTTGAGGGAAACATGGACAGTAAAGTTCAGGCGATAGTGGTGACTTGAAAGAAAATGCCCCCCCAAAGGGAGTAGCACTAATGAAAGTTGTGGCCTTGGAGTAAGTGTGGTCTTGTTGGAAGAAGTGTGTCATTGTGGAGGTGGACTTTGAGGTCTCATATATGCTGAAGCCCTGCCCAGTAATACAGGCCCATTCTGGGTGCCTGAAAGATATAGAACTGTCAGCTACCTTTCTAGCACCATGTCTTCCTGCATGCCTCCATGTCCCACCATGATATTAATGCCCTGAACCTCTGAAACTGTAAGCTGCCACCTCAGTCAAATATATTCCTTTATAAGAGTTGTCATGGTCATGATGTCTCTTCACAGTAATAGAAACCTAACTAAAACAGAGGCAAATAAGGACTCCATTAGGAACCAGGCTGAGGACCCTTTTTATGTGTTGACCCAGAATCTGACTTTATTTTGCCCATGCACTAAAAACTTGAATTAAATCAAATAATGGACTAATTTGTTTGCCAGAGGAAGTTTCAAGGCAAGAGAACATTTAGACTATGGTGTGCTTATGGCTTACTGCACTTACTTTGGTCTACAGTCAAAGAGAGTAAACTATTGGGCAAGAAGATACAAGAAATACATATAGTTTGTTGAGGAGGAAAAGAGATAAATGAAATGAAAATTTGCAAGGCATTAGCAGGGTTGGCTCTTTTTGTAAGAATAGTCTGTGTGTCTTGTCTCTCTCTCTAGTTTGCTGCTACAGATCTTGGTCTTCCTTATTTTGGAGACATCATTCCAATTTAAAAGGAAAGAATGGATGTGCACAACAAACAAAACAATGAGAAGATCCAGAAGGACACACAACACAATGATGAGAGCCAGAAGGACACACAGTCCAAATCCTGCACTCTGTGGCTGGCATCTGGAGATTGTGCAGAATTATCAGCATACCAAATGACATAGGTAGCCCTACTTCTCTCACTCTGCTGACTACATCACACATAGAGTCCCTCTTAGCCTGGCTCCTTAGGAGCACTGTGGATTTTTATGTCAACACTTTCTAAAGGACAATTGTATTTGGGGAGGGAAGAAAACAAGAATCATAATTTTACTATTTAGACAAATCATCAAATTGTAGTTCTCCAAATATGCCTAAACTGTGAGACACACACAGACTGAAAAAGATATTTTAAAAGCTAAACATTCAGGAATCATGAAGATCCTTGTCCAAGTGGAATATTCTAATGAGGTATCTGCCAAAGAAATATTTGTGAGTGGACCATTGTCAATCACAAAATCATTTGTGACAAGTTGAACAGACAAAATACTTTTTTCCTGGTTGAAAAATCTTCTTAAGAGCTGGGACGCTTACTCAGTGTGTAGGAGTACTTGGTGTTCAAGAATAAGAACCTGAGTTCAGATTTCTACCATTTACATAAAAATCTGACTGTAAGCACAAATTTTGTAACATCAGTGATGGGAGGTAGATACAGAAAGATCACCGGGGCTTGATGGCTTCTAGCCAAATCCACAAATGGCAATATCAAGGTACAGTGGCAAGCTCTGTCCCTAGGAAATAAGGCAAAAAGTGATGGAGGAAGAAGCCCAGTTTCCTTTGTTAGTCTGCCTATACACAGGCATGTATGCCTGTACACACACTTGTACACAGATCTATGTGCATATACACATATACCATGTATACACACCCATCTTCCCTAATCAATGTTCTTTCAAAGGATTTTTACTGTATGTTATAATAGTATGCTTAAGTGTGATACTTCTACATGAAAATACAAGGTATTTTTATTATGACTATCTCCCCAATTACTCAGCTCACCTCCATTGCTACTAATTTTCCTATTCCCTAAAAGTCTCCGTTTTCACTTTTTATGCTTAATTCAATTTATTATTGGTTTATAGCTTGCACTTATGAGAAAAATATATGTGGTACTCTTCTTTCTCAGTCTGACTTATGTAATTTAGCACAGAGTTTTACAGTTCCACTCACTTTTCTGAAAATGGCATTATTTTTTTCTTACTAAACAATACCATGTGTGTTTGTGACATTTTCGTTATTTATCTTTGAATGAACACATAGGTTGTTCGATAGTTTGGTATTATGGACTCTATTATAATAAGCAAAGGTATGTAGGTATTTCTTTTACATTATATCTTGATCACTTAACCGGGTTCGTGGTGTCATTCCACTTTTAACTGTTTGAGGGAGCTCCATTCTGATCTCCTTAGTGTATACATTAATTTTTATTCCCCTCCACAGTTTATGATTATCCCCTTCTCTCTGTATCCTGGCCAACATTTTTTTTCCTATTTTCTTGATGGTAACAATCTTGTTAAATATAAGCAAAGAAAAAATAATACATCGAAATCTCACTAAATCATAATAATTGTGTTATTTAATGTCTTTCCTCTATAAAAGGATGTTTAAATATTCTCTCATGTCTGCTTGTCAAGTAATCCATCTATATTACTTATCATTATATTTTACCTTGGATGTGTTCTTCTATCTTGAATATTTGGTTGTATGTGTTTGTTTTGTTATGCTGTGTTGCGAACACATAGCATGTCCATCTAATAAATTGTCCTCTTCCTTTTTATTCTATACCCTGCCCACACAGAAAATTTGTAAACTGAAGGGTGCATTGGTAAATTACTTGATGTAAGAATATCAGCATATTTCATAAGAGTAATGTTATTAAAATTCTCAAACAACTATTTGCAGTAGAGAATCATACAGGTTGTTGGTGACAATATGTTGAAGAACACACAGTGAGTTCTTGTCTACAAAAATAACATGTAGTAATGTTATGGAATTGTGAACATAAATATTTCAGTGTTTTGATTTATTCTTTTTTCTCTGACTGTGCTGAGGGGCTGAAAGATACACAAACCCCATAATGCAAATACACACAAATATTATAAATCTGTAAACTACAAAACAAAAAATACTTCTCAAATGTCCGAATATAAAATATGTCATTTTTTTTTGACAGAAATTCTTTTGAGTGGTCTAAAGCTGAAAATTTTCTTCCCTTACCTTAAAGAATAAGGTTAAATGGATCATTTACAAGATTTTAAAAGTGGGTTTTATTTACCCCAGAGCTTCCTATATAACTCATCACCCGAGCACTGATTTAAAACATCTTGGAAGCTGAATAATCATAGCAATAACATTTGCAGTATTTTATTTCATATACCAAATCACTGGATTATGAATCTCTAGAGGAGTGTTAGTGCGATTTAATAAGCAAGATGGCAAGCTTTACAGCTGTAAGCCAAATAATGAAAGTAAAAATGCCTTGAAAGGGAAAGGTTTTACAGATATTTCAGAAAAGAGGGAACATTAGAAAGCTCAGGGATTTCTGGTGCCAATGCATTCAAGACTACTTCCTACTTTCTCTTCTATCAGGTTCAGAATAACTGGATTTATGTTGAGGTCTTTGATCCACTTGGACTTAAGTGTTGTGCACGGTGACAGATATGGATCTATTTGCAGCCTTGTACACATTGACATCCAGTTATGCCAGCACCATTTGTTGAAGATGCTTTCTTTTTTCCATTGTACATTTTTGGCTTCTTTGTCAAAAATTGTATGTTCATAGGTGTGCAGGTTAATGTCAGGGTCTTTAATTCGATTCCATTGGTCCACATGTCAGTTTTTATGCCAGTACCAACCTGTTTTTATTATTGTAGCTCTATAGTAGAGCTTGAGGTCGGGGATTATGATGCGTCCAGAGGTTGTTTTATTGTACAGGATTCTTTTGGCTATCCTGGGTTTTTTGTTTTTCCATATGAAGTTGAGTATTATTCTTTCCAGATCTGTGAAGAATTGTGTTGGTAATTTGATGGGGATTGCATTGAATCTGTAGATTGCTTTTGGTAAGATTGCCATTTTTACTACGTTAATCCTGCCTATCCATGAGCATGAAAATCTTTTGCTCAGAGAACAATAGTTTTTCATGTATCCATTATGTGTCAATCTCAGTGTGCAAAAGTCACATATACTTCATCTTATTGCACAGATGGTCTTGAAACCTAAAGTGTATGTCCATGAAAAACAAAAGAAACGCAAATTGAAGGGGTAATGACTTCATTGGTAAAATGCCTGTTCCTCAGCCATGAAGACTTGAGTTTGGTTTCCCAGAATCCACATAGAAAGTCAATGCTAAAATGGCAGAGACCTAGACATGTCAACCAGATACTCTTGCTGACTGTTGAGCTCCAGATTCAGTGAGATAACATATGTTTTTAAAATTAGGAATGAATGATAAATATTGAGGAAAGACACCTGGTATCAACCTCTGTCCTCTGCATCTATACAGATGAACACACACACACACACACACACACACACACACACACACACACACATACATGCATGCATGTACACATGCTTACATAGAGTAAATTGAAGTGGCTGCATTCTGATGACCAATATATAACTAAAGCAGTGTTTGAACACAAGTCCCTTGGCTATAAACCCATCATTCTGCAACTACTAAAGGAAAATAAGTATAAAACTTTCAGGATGTATCATATGTAAGGGCTTTGTTTATTTGTTTGTTTTTGTTTTTCAAGACAGGGTTTCTCAGTGTAGTTTTGGAGGCTGTCCTGGATCTTTCTCTGTAGACGAGGCTGGCCTTGAACTCACAGAGATCTGCCTGTCTCTGCCTCCTGAGTGCTGGGATTAAAGGCTTGCGCCACTACCGCCCAGTTGTAAGGGCTTTTTGAATATGACTCTAACAGATCAAGTGATACAAGCCAGAATAATAGATGAGATAGTGTTCCATCAAAATATAACTACATAGCAAAAGAAACAATTAACATGAGTGAAGAGATATGCTATGGAATGGGAGAAAATCTTTACCATCTGTTCACCTAAGAAAAAAACTACTATATATAATATATAAAGAACTAAGAGAAATGACCAAATACTTGAACCAATAAATGGGCAATTGATCTGAATAGTCAATTCTCAATGAAAATTAAAAAGAACTAACAAATACATGAAAACAATCATTATCCTTGCCCTTTATAGAAATACAGTTCAAAATTTCTACTCGACCCAGTCAGAATGGCTAAGACCAAGAAATCAAACAAATGCCATAGGATCCAGAGAAAAAAAAGAACCGCATATACTTTTGCATGGAACATAAGCTAATGCAATCACTATGGAACTCAGTGTGAGGATTCATGGGAAAAATTAGTAATATAACTTCCATGTGATCTAACCATTCTACTTTAGGGTACATATTCACAACTATGCAAGTCAGCTTGCTATAGAGATTCCTGCACATGCATATTTGATGTTGCTTTGTTCCAATAGCTAAATTACAGAATCAGCCTAGGTATCCACTGATGAGTGGATGAAGAAAAATACATTATGTATATACAATGAGTTCTATTTATCCATAAAGAACAAAGAAAACATGTCATTTGCAGAAAAATGGGTGACACATAAGAGCATCATGTCAAATGAAACAAACTAGTCCTACAAAGACAGACATTGTATGCTATCTACCATTGTAAAACCTGGGAGGGAAATATGATGCTAAAGTAAAAATACAATTATAAAAGATGAGGTAAGAAAGGAAAGCAGGGGAGACAGGAGAATAGAGGCGATAAATACAATCAAAATGCACTTCATTCATGTATAGAAATGTCATAATGAGCTTAGTTGCTTTTTACAATTAACATGTTCTAAAATCTGATAAGAATCCCTGCAACAGAAATATTAAAAAAGATTACAAAAGTGCATTTTACAGGTTTTGTGGATGTTGAAACATTTATTGGCAATCAAGATAGATGAAATTCAAGTTATTGTCTAATCCCACATGCTGTATTTCAGAAGTTCTCTGTTCCCCTGAGGGTTTGAGGATTGAGAATTTTATTCCTAGTGTGGAATATTGGGAGGTAATGTGAATATTTAAGACTTGGAGCTGTTATAAGATCTGTAGGTCATTGGGGGGCACTGCTCTGAGAATGTAACCCTTGTCTCTATGAATGAGTTCTTAAGAAAACAAATTGACACAGCGCCAACCTGAGCTCTGATTTCCTTTCCATGCTAAATTAACTCCCCCAAGAGCTCCTGACATGATGTGATGCCTCAGTTAGGACATTACCAAATGGAGATGCCAAATGTAGATTTCAGATCTCCAAAGTGGTTGCCATATAAATCTTTGAACTTCCTAAGTAGATTGTGCCAGGTACTTTGTGGTAGCAGTGCAGAACTGACTAGATATTCTCATTTTGTTATCATAAATGAGTGAGAGAAAAAGAACAAACCATTAATAGTACTCTTATTAAAATTATTCTGGGATGATGTTCCTACTCATTCCTTTAGCATCATGCTTGGCACATAAGAGCAACTTTTACTCAAATTTATAAAACCACTGAAGCCAAGTTTTTATTTCTGTACTACCTAAGTTTATTTATTCAGAGATAAATTTTCTTTTCAACAACATCACAATTTCCCTCAATCTTGTTGTTATTTATGCTCTTTTCATGTTGCTTTTTGTATTATTCCATTAAAGTGAGATGGTTTCTGGTCCTATATCCCAAGCACAAATAAGGGTAAACATTATCAAAGGCACACACACACATGCCCACACACCCACCCACCCATACTTACATGATGTCATAATAAAATCCATTATTTAGTTCAATGAATATATAATAATTACATTTTAAAAGAATTATTTGAAATTAACTTGAGGACAATGATTACAATGCTCACTTACCAGTTTTAAACTATAGACAGGCACCATTTAGCAATTAAAGACTATCACTCTGTATGCTCTCTGACATTGACAAAGAAAGATTATAAATACTGTGACCAGTTAACTGATCATTAGAACTGTGGTGAGCAGGCCTAAACCAGGATACCTAATATGCCAGTATCATGGAGGATTCAGGTTGATAGGGTGGCCTTACTAAGATTCTTTGAATGATGGAGGAAGGTAAAAGGGAGACTGGAGAGCCAGGAATGACTCTTTTGTTCCTGGTTGAGTGGTTTGTGGATAATCACACAATGTTCCCATGAGACATGGATGTAGAGATCAAGAGTAATAAATTGTCATTTTTCTTCTATTTTTGATATTACAATTACATCATTTGTCATTTCTTCTTTAATCTTTCTTTCCTGTAAACTTTTCCATATGCTCCTCCTTACCCTCTTTCAAATTCATGGCCTTTTTCTCATTATTGTTATTTATATATATTCCTAAATAAAATCTGTGCAGTCTTTATAACATTATTTGTATGTATGTTTTCAGGGCTGACCATTTGTCATTAGATAACCAGTTGGTGTGTTCTTCCCTAGGGAAGACTATTTCTCCTGTTCTCAGCATTCCTTAGCTGCATGTAGAACTCTGATTTTTATTTTAGAGGCATCACCTATACTTTCTGTTTCATCTCAACTGCTCTTTAAAATAATACAGACATAAAATGTAACATGAAGTTAGATCAAAACAGAGGAATAAACTCTGAAAGCTTAATAAAACAAACACTCTCATAACAAACAAAAACTCTCATAATCACAATATGTCACAGGAGAAAACACCAAAGGCAAACTCCGATAGGGGATTCATCCAAGGAGGGAGGACAAGTAGGGCCTCTTGGGAACAGATCATTCACATTCAATAAGATAAAGATAAACATGAAGTCTAAGGTAGAGTTTGTATTCATTGTATTTCTCATCACTGTGACAAAAAAAAAAAAAAATCTGACAGACTCAACTAAAGGGAGAAAATATCTATTTTGACTTACAGTTTCAGTGTTTTTGTTTGTGTTTCTTTAAGTTCCATTGTTTTGTGAGGAAGAACTGGTGTTGGAATAGCTTTGTCTGAATCAGTGGGATCATGGGGCTGGCAAGAGGCAGACAGAGCAAAATCCAAACTCTGGTCAATTCTTTCCTTTACAGGGCTGACTTCTGCTGGCCCATCCTTACTGGTGAGGAAACACAGTGAAGTTTTCACAACCTCTCAAAGCAACACCAGCAACTTGGCCAGGTGTCCAAATATGTAATCATGTAGGACAGTTCACATTTGAATCATGAGAATTGTATATACATCTGGCTTCATGATGGCACAAAACAGCTGAAGAGCCCAAGCTTCATGTGAGCTGAAGGTTCAGAAGCTTTCATAAAAATGATCCCTCTTGCACAACCTCTTTTTCTTTTGCATGAATGACACCATTTATAAAACAATGGCTTCTAAAACTGTGATCCAAGCATATTACAAAAATGAAGGCTATTTGGTGAGTAATGGTACAAACAACCATGCAATATGGTTATACCAGCAAGCAGGAAGGCAGAATAGAAGAGAGAGAGAGAGAGAGAGAGAGAGAGAGAGAGAGAGAGAGAGAGCAGAGTATGGTAATTCTCCATGCAAGTAACATTATACAGAATGAGCAGGTTGTATTTTAAAAATATATATGTATATACATATATATTTATGCATGTAACAACCGTTAATAAAAGTGGCCATAAATTTGAGAGCAAGAAGTGGTATATGGGAAGGTTTGGAGGGGAAAAAGTGAAGGAAGAAATGACATAATTATATAGTAATCTCAAAAAGAAAATCATCTGTAAGATCTTTGAGATTCAGATAGAAGATTGAAACACCTTGATGGAGACTAAACTGGAGGAAAATCTCCTTTAAAGGGCAGGATTTTGATCCTGAAAGACTATCTACTGCAGATCTGACTATAAACCTAAAAGTATCTCCATGAGCTCATTCTAATCCCATTTGACCATGCCTCTGGAGGCAACATCATCCACTCAAGGAGCAGGAGAACCCATGGCAACTCATGCCTCAGGTCTTTTGTGGAGCCTGACTCATGCCTTTCATCTAGTTCCAGCCTTTATGTCACAGGTCTTTGGGCACTGGTGTCCATCTAAGGACCTGGCACAAAGTACCTACCTGTTCATGGTAGTCCTAAAGCTAAAAGACAATTGTAATTGATTCTACAAGTTCACAGAGAAACCTCAAAAATCGCCCAGACCTGGGAATATATGATACCAACAAGGCAGATCACTGAAGCTCCCATAGCAACCCTAAAAAGATGGCAGTCCATGAAATACTTGAGAAAAACAACAGTATAACTGTATTACCAGAACTTGGTGAACTATACTAAAATATACATAAGGAGCTAAATAAAATTTAAAAAAAAACTATGCATAGAATTAGAAACCCTTAATGGCATGAAGGTCATAGGAAAGAGCAAAGTACAAACTCTGGATGTGAAGACTATAAAACTGAGTGAAAAACCTCAATGTGAAACATCAATAGCAGATTCAATCGATCCAAGTACAAAACTGATAAATTTGAAGACAAAGCATTTGAAATAGTCGAGTATTTTTTTTTGTAAAAAACAAAGAATGAAAAAGTCATTGGTCTTCCAATAATGTACACAATATGCCACCCCAAGTACCTCACTGAACAGACTCATAATAGAAGAAATAAATAAACTGCCTGTGTTTGCAGATACCATGACCTTGGCTCTATAAAAGAGCTCACGCACAATAAATAAATAAAACTCGCATTACTTTAAGTGCACTCAATAAAGTTGTTGGGCATAAAAATCTTAAGATCAGTTGTGTTTCTATATACTAATAATGGCCTATCTAAAAAGAAAATTAAGATGATTCAGGCATAGTAACAGTGTAAAGAATGAAATGTTTTGGAATAAATTTACCAAGGAGATTAAAGAGTTGTGTATCAAAAATAACCTAACATTGACAAAAGATAACTTAGAAAAGTATAAATAGGGCTTAAGAAATGGTTCAGTAGTTAAGAGCACTAGCTACTCTTTCAGAGGACCCATTTTCAAATTCCAGTATCCACATGGCAGCTCACAACTATCTTTCACTCTAGTTCCAGGATATCTGAAACCCTCACATGGCAGACACACATGCAGGTAAAACAACAATGTACATAAAATTAAAAAACAATTAAAAAGAGAAAGTTTTATATATATATATATATATATATATATATATACACACACACATATATATAAAACCTTATATACATTATATATATATATGATGGATATAAATCTTCTACAAATAAGTTTGATACAAGCTTAATCATTAAATAATCAAGAAATCATAAGATGAGCATGATTCCATTTTATAGAAGAGCCATTTGTTGTCTACAGGTGGCGGGTAAATTATGCCCTTTCACCTGGCTGGTGACAGAGAACAGATGGAAATAGTTCTTTCCAGTATAGCACAGTTAAACATGGATTGGGCTTTAGATATGTGAGAAACAACTGTCCCTTTTACCTCCTCTCCCATAACTGAAAAGCAGACTGCAGCTAAATCATGCCCTGTCACCTGGCTGGAAATAGCTCTTTCCAGAATGCCATATATAACCATGGAGAGGGGCTTAGATATATGTAAGAGACAACTATCTGTTTTATCTCCTTTTCCATAACTGAAATTTAAGGGTAAGAGATACATTTAATTATTTCTAAAGGCTGTTTTGATAATGGTTTGTTTGTTTGTCTTTGTACAGGGCATGTGTCTTTTAAATTTTTTTCAGGTATTCCTCTGCCACAATGATTCCATAGAGAAGCATGAATGCAAAAGGGATGCCATGCCTTAGTTATCTTATATATGAGACAAGCTAGACAGAGCACTTGGGTTCAGTCCACCTGCTTATCATTAGCTCCAGGAACAAGCTAGGGCATCTATTGCAATATTTTCTTCTGAGGTTCTTAGCTAATGGGATCTAAGATGAACCATATTTGGCAGTTCATCTGAAAACAGAGCTAAAACTCCTGAATTGGAGAAGAACATGCTCACCTTCTTCTACAGTGGCAAAGAATGATATGAGATCTGGTCTCCAAATCCCTTGTTACCTGGGACTGCATGAGGGTCATCACACATGTCTATAGTCTTCTGCTGGCTGAACCCTGACAAGGGCTGGGGTAGACTCTGAGTGCTTATGTGGTCATTCCACTCCTTAGGGGCAAAGGATATTAGTTGGATGCTTTGAAAAGGAAAGGAGGACACATCTTCAGCTCTCAGGGGAAATACCACATGCTAGACATCAGCAATAGTCACATCCTGGGTCTTGCCTCCAAGGTCTTGCCAAGCCACCAAGCCTGAGCTTCAGGCCTCACTAAAGCTCCAGGGATAATTTAAGAACCACGTCTCAACCTACACTGTCCAGGTTAGAGACTGGGTGACTTGTCTGGCAGGGATGACTTTCCTCTTCCTTGTTATTATTCAACCTTAGTGGAAAACTCTCCCTCTCTCTTTCACTCAAAAAAAAAAATAAAAAATAAAAAACAAATTAGAGACCTCATGGGCTCTGACATCATCACAGTGTTGTGTATCAGAATGATGTGGGTTGTGGCGCATTTGCTTGGAGAGAGTTGGAAAGATGAAGGTGTGTGTGTGTGTGTGTGTGTGTGTGTGTGTGTGTGAGAGAATTACTCAAACCAAGGTGAAAATATTGGTGGAAAAATTCAGCCACCTGATGACTCCAAAATGTATTTAAATATAGCATCCATGACCTACGTTTCTTGGGAATTTAAAACAGTGGTTTCCATTGACCGCACACTCCAAATTCCAAAGAATCACATACTTAAGTGTTCTTTTATGGGCATGACAGCAGAAAAGGAAGACAGCGGAGTGACCAGAATAGTTTAGAATGATATGTAAATAACTTGGGTATCTGTGATGCTTGTGTGTGTACATGCATGTTTGTGTGTGAGTGCGTGTGTAGGTGCATTAATGTGCGTGCGTGAGTGTGTGTGTGTGTGTGTGTGTGTGTGTGTGTGTGTGTGTGTGTGTGTCTGTGTCTGTGTGTAAAAATGTATCAACCTCAGGAGCAATATGAATTCTTTAGGGCGTACCAAGTTATGGTTTGTTTTACATTACTCTTTTACACTGGTGCATTTCTCTGGCTCTTCTTTAGCGTTCAAGATGCAAAGGGCTCAAAACTTGTTTTCAGAAAAAACTCCCAAGTCCATCATTCCTGTGAGGCTCAGCTCAATGCTACTTTCCAAAGTAACTTTCCTCCCATTGCTCACTAAATAGCCTTTGTTTTTATAGTCGCCTTGGATCACGGTTTTATAAACCAATGTTTTCTAAATGCTGTTTTTCATTCACGCAAGAGGAAAAAAAGGTTGTACAAGAGATTGTTTTTCTGAATGATTCTGAACCTTTAGCTCACATGAATCTTGGGGTCCTCAGCTGTTCTGTGATAACTTGAAGCTAACTGTAGGTAAAATTCTCATGGTGCAAATATCAAGTGTCATATAGATACATACAAATCCCAATGGTCTTTTGATTATATAATTAAAAAATGGTAAAATCATGTATGTTGTAGAGCATCTATCTTTAGCGTCCATAACATATGTCTGCTTGCTGGAATGAGCTTCCTAACTTCTTAATAAGTCACATTTGCCTACCTACTCTTCAAACATTCATTCACTAAGTATTTAGTTAGTAAGTACCACATATCAGAGATATATTTTGGTGAGGAATTCACATCAGAAAATAAGCAAATGTTGTCTTTTCTTAATTCTCTAATTCTGAAAGAAACCATATAGAAAACAAAATGAGTAATGAAATCATAATAAATAAGACATCAGTAGAGATAAAGGAGAACAGAAGCAAGCAGGGAAAGAAGAGAGAAACTGCTGGAGGGTATGTATGGTTAGTGGCCAGAAAGGGGGTAGCTGAAGGATACCATGGTGAGCCTGAAATCAAGCCATGTAACCATTAGCAGGGAGAGCATTAAAAGTAGATAGACCAGCAAACACGAAGCCACATTAAGAAGAGAATGCTCACAAGCCAAGAGATTAACTTGGTTGAAGAGGAAAAAAGAGAAAAGAAAGCATTAGAGTAGAAGCCAAAATGGAAATACACAGAAGCTAAATCCAGGGCAATGCCAACTGTGGCTTTCAAGCTCTGGCTAAGAGATGCCAGCCTTAGAAAGTTTCCAGTAAGGTATGTTATGATCTGACTTCTTCCTGAAAAGACTAGTGTACCTTTATACATTCCACTGAGGCAAGATTCTACTTAAAATAGATAAGATAAGGACTCAGTCAGATCACATGGCTGTCAATAGATGAACAACTGAAGAAAACATGGTATAAATATACTGTTGGGTACTATATAGTGTTAAAGGAAGGGAATCCTCTAGCTATAACCACCAATAGTTAGAAGGAAGTTAATATTCCTTTACAATGCAACATTGCAAAGTTTCTTGTGAAGACCAGTGACCTATGATTTAATGTTGCTCTTGGCTTTGGTCGAAAAGATTCTGTTTGCAGTGAGCTGCTGTTAATACAGATATTCATAACTAGTAAAATGTTGAAAATTAGTGATTGCTGAGTGCCTAGACCTAAAATGAATAACTGTATTATGCCTCTAAGGCTCAGGCAACAACATAAAATGGAGGATGTCAAAAAGAATTTGTGAGCTAAAGAATACAAAGGCATGCTATGAAAAGCTGTCTTTTGGGTATGACATGGCTATTGTACCTGAGCTCACAGCAGCAGTGACCGCTTGTACAAGCCTTGAATGAGAGTGTGTCCATTGAACAAACACAGAGCCTCACAACTAAACATAATGTAGAGAGGGAGAGACATTAGAACACTCATCATTAAATGGGATGTCTCTATCAAATCCCTTCTCTCATAGCTCAGGGATCCCCATGGAAGAGGTAGTAGAAAGAGTATAAGAGCCAGAGGGGATGGAGGACACAAAGAAAACAAGGCCTTCTAAACCAGCATGAACAAAGCTCTTATGAACTCACCAGAGACTGATGAAGTATACAGAGGGCATGGTCTTTGCCCAGTCCCCTGTGCATATATGATAGCTTGAAGTTTAGCATTTTTATGGGATTGCTGTGTGTACAAAGAGTGGGTCTCTGGTTCTTATGCCTTTCCTTGAAATCTATTCCATGTGTTTGTTTGTCTTGAATACTCTGATGTGATAGTACTTTATTTGAATTAATATACTTTATTTTGTTATATTTTATTGCCATCTCTTAGAAGGTTTTGTTTTGATCTGGATGGGAGGGGAGGACAAAATCTGGGAAAAGCAGAAGGAGGGGTATAAGTGTAGTATACAGCAAAGGGACAAAAAGTAAACTTAAGAAGTTGTGAAAAATAGTGGTCCCATCAGCATTCCATAATGAATAGTGAGTAAAAATACTGACAAGAGAAGTTATAAACAATTAAAAGTGGTAGCAGGAAACCATGTTCCTCAGTGGTTTGACCATTGCCATCTTTCAGATAAGTAAATCCTCATGCATGCTTATGCAAGCAACCCTAATTAAATACACACACACACACACACACACACACACACACACACACACACACAAGCATAAAAGAAATGAAATTGGAAGGGAGGAAGAAGGGATTTGGTGGAGGGGAAGGGATAAGAGAGGATAAAGGGAGGATTTTAGTCAAGAAGCATTATACACATTCATGTGTATGGAAAAATTTTTTAAAGGATGAAATTTTATTTTTTTCCAATCAGCACAAAGGAAGTCAGACAACACTGTTAAATGAGATAGGCCTGGTACAATGATAAGCACCACACATTCTCACTTACATCTGGATACCAAAGAAGCTGAGCTCATGAAGTGAAGAGAGTGACATGGTGAATAACAGGAGCTAAATGGATGAAGAGTTGAGATGCTAACCAAAGGACACATGTGCAATTTAGACAAGAAGGACATATTCAAGATGTCTACTAAACAACAAATTGACCATGGTTAATGAGGAAGTATTATACTTTTGAAAATTACTGCGTCCATTTTGAGTGTGCTTAACATACAAAACAGTGGTGAGTATTTGAGGTTATAAATATGTAAATTGCCTCAATTTAGCCAATCCATAGTGTACAATTATTTCAAAACTTTGTGTTGAACATGGTAGGTATATATACAATTTGTCTGTCCATAGGAAATTTTAAACAAAGGCAACCTTGTCTGCCAGAGTACATATTGAAGTGAAGAGTATGGGGAAGCAAATGGATTTTCTGGGTGATAGGATATAGAAGTCTTTAGCAATGAGACAGGGTGCAAGTTGTGAAAAGCAATGATATTTTATGTATAATTTGAAGAGAATAGAGGCTAAAGGATTGCTAAATTGGGGATGGAGGGAAAGAATAAAACAGTGGGTAAAGAGAGAAAGAACTGTCGAGAGGCAGCAGAATGGGAGAGTCTCACAATGTTATGTCCTAGTTTGACCTTAAAGGAAAAAGAACGGGAATTTCCATAAGAGACAATGAACAAAATTATTGCTGCAGGGGGCTTAGTGCCATGATGCTGGAACAATAGCATGACTTTGGGTCTGGAAAGTTTGTTTTACACTTACATTTTATTATTTATTATCTCTGTGTATGCACATGCATATGTGTGAAGTAGAGTGTATATATAGATTCATGAAAGTTTTAGAGATTTGGTTCTCTTCTTGCATAATACAGGGCTCAGCAATCAACCTCAGGTTGTCAGACTTGGAGGGGATCATCTTTCTCTACTGATCTCTCAGCTCTGAGAAGTCCATTTAAATGCTAAGTGAGGAGGCACCTGTGTTGAGAGGTTGACTTGGTCTTGGATTTAAAAGTCTGGTGCTCAGTAAAATCACACCAGGTAAAATCTGGGAGTTATCAGAGATGCTATTTTAAAGACTTGAGATGGAATGAGTGAGTATAGAAAAAGAGAAATTGTGAGACTGGAGTCCTAGGCTATCAATGATTAGAAATAAAAGAGTTAGTAGGAAATCTTCAAAGAAGGCTAAGGGTAGCCAAAGAGGAAGGAAGAAAACTAGATGAGTGAGACAACCTCACAGACAATGAAGAAACTCTTACAAAGACAGTGAGTCAGTACTCCTAACTCAGCTGACAAGGTTTAGTAAGCACTAACTTTTAATTGTCTGAATTAACAACATGGTAATCATTGATCACCCTGTTGAAGATGGTTCTGGTGAAATAGTATCAGCAAAATTTTGACTAAGGTGGGTTCAAGAGAGAGTAAGAGGGGAGAAATTGTAAACTCAAGTTTTTCATTAATGGTTGTTGATGGAAGAAAAAGTGGTGTCAAGCTTATTTACTAGTAAATATTAATCACATAGAATAATTAGTTTCCTTAATATATATTATGTATTTAATATTTTGAGAATCGTCACCAATCTATTTCTCAAGCTATGTTAATAGGAAGGATAGTGGCAGTTTTTCATAATGAAAGGATAAATAGAGATACTTTTGACTAAATGAGAGTGTGGACATAGAGACCTAGCTTTTTGGAAGCTGTGGTCTTGGCTAAGAACCCTGAGGATAGTTAGTACTTTAAAGTTAGAATAGAAGCAATTTTATATCCTCTGTAGGCATATGGAAGAAGGTGAATGTAGTTTGTGAGGAAGGTGCAGATGTGACAATGGGAGGTGGTGGAATCTGTTTCCTGGCTGGCTCCATATTCTCAGTGAAGTTCCTAATGTGATAACCAGCTGAAAGTGAACAAGGAGAGAAATCTGTAAATTTCAGTGGGTAGAAATAAAAAGAGAAATCAAATATTCAGAATGCTCTGTGTTAACTGATAGCACATCACTCAAAGTGACTTTGGGGTAGTTCCCACAGTTGCCTACACAGGCACATTCTAGGTGTTTGGAGAGGGCTATCCTGCACCACATGAGCCATTTATTTCCTCTGGCTACAAACTTCTCCAGGAATTATCCCATGAAACATCATGGAATCCTTATGACTTCACTCAGTATCTTTCAATTACTCTAGGCTCTCAATTCCTCTTTTGATATGAGATGTTCATAATTCTTTTGCACTGAAAATTTTTTATAAAGGACTTGCAAAGAAGTTGACTCAGTGAAATTGGTCAGATCCCAAGTCTACACATCTCAATGAACTTTTAGACAAGTAGGAGAGCCATTCTGAAGTCATGGAACTTTTTTTTAAAATTTATGGATTTGTACTTTCTGTACATACTGAATTCCAGTACTTTCATTATCAATTTTATTTTTATGCAGTCATATACCTCAAAGATAGGGGAAAATTTAGTTAAAAGTAGAGTAACAATTACCTTTATATCATTTTCTATGACTCAAGTGTCTATCCAGACTCTCCTCATCAACTTATATTTACTTTTCCTTATTTTCCTGTCTCCATGTAGTATTTTACTCACTTAAAGTTTACCTGTATGCATATATGTTACAAGTTAGGATCCACATACAAGGGAGAACATGCGTTATTTCCTAAGAGTGTAAAATGTTACTTAAAATTACAAAATCTAAGTCAATCTGTATGACGGAACAAACAATTAAATAAAAACATTCATTAGTTAAGTTAATCAAAGCCAGTATGTTCTGAAATTTGTGCGGACTCACAAGGGAGTTTGTACCTTATTATAAACAGGGAGCACTGACTTTGTATTTATACTTTACCTTACATTTCTCTTTACAAAGATCCACAAGACCATCCCAAATTTGTCCCATTAGGTTTGTTAGAAATTTAGTTTAAGTACTTCCACTTCTTCCACTTCTTTCTTGATTTCCCATTAGAATTCCAGTGTACAAATGTCACTTGAATTTTTTTTTTTTTAGTTCTGGAGAAGAGTAGCAGGCAGTGTTTAGTGGGTAATTACCAATCACTAGGGTAAGCACCTTTTTTTTCTTCTCCTTTTTTATTTATTATATTTCTATTTAAATTTTACACATCAGCCATGGGTTCCCCTGTCCTGCCCCTCCTGCCCCGCCCCCACCTTCCCCCCAGCCCCTCCCCTACATTCCATCTCCTCCAAGGACAAGACTCCCCTGGGGAATCAATTCAACCTGGTGGACTCAGTACAGGCAGGTCCAGTCCCCTCCTTCCAGGATGAGCAAAGTGTCCCTGTGTAAGCCCAAGGTTCCAAACAGCCAGCTCATGCACTAAGGATAGGTCCAGGTCCCACTGCCTGGGTGTCTCACAAACAGTTCAAGCTATTCAATTGTCTCACTTATCCAGAGGGCCTGATCCAGCTGGGGGCTCCACAGCCTTTGGTTCATAATTCATGTGTTTCCATTTATTTGGCTATTTGTTCCTGTGCTTTTCCAGTCTTGGTCTCAACAATTCATACTCTTACAGTACCTCCTCTTTCTGACAGTTGAGCACCTGGAGCTCCACCTGGGACCTGGCCAAGGATCTCTGCATCCACTTCCATCAGTTATTGGATAAGAGTTCCGCACAATAGTTAGGGTGTTTGGCCATCTGATCACCAGACTAGGTCAGATCAGGCTTTCCCTCAACCATTGCCAGTAGTCTATAGTGGATGTATCATTGTGGATTTCTGGGGAACTCTCTAGCACTTTGCTTCTTCCTGTTCTCATGTGGTCTTTATTTATCATGGTCTTTTATTCCTTCTTCTCCCTTTCTGTTCTTGATCCAGCTGGATCTCCTGCTCCCCTAAGCTCTATTTCCCTTGAACCTTGCCCTTCACTATTCCCACTGTCGTCCATGTTGTTCATGTAGATATCATCCATTTCTCTGTCATTGGGCAATCCCTGTGTCCTTCCTAGGGTCCCGTTTTCTAGGTAGCCTCCCTGGAGTTGTGTAGCAGTCTAGTCATCTTTGTTTTACATTTAGTATGCTACTATGAGTGAGTACATACCATGTTTGTCTTTCTGAGTCTGGATAACCTCATTCAGGATGATTTTTTCCCCTAGATCCATCCATTTGTCTGCAAACCTCATAATGTCATTGTTTTTCTCTGCTGAGTAGTACTCCATTGTGTAGATGTACCATATTTTCTTTATCCATTCTTCAGTTGAAGTGCATCTAGGTTGTTTCCAGGTTCTGGCTATTACAAACAATGCTGATATGAACATAGCTGAGCAAATGACCTTGTGGTATGATTGAACATTCCATGAGTATATGCCCAAGAATACTACAGCTGGGTCTTGGGGGAGATGGATTGCCAGTTTTCTAAGGAAGCACCATATTGATTTCCAAAGTGGATATATAAGCTTGCATTCCCACCAGCACTGGAGGAGAGTTCCCCTTGCTCCACATCCTCTCCAGCATAAGCTGTCTTCTGTGTTTTTGATATTAGCCATTCTGACAGGTGTAAGGTGGTATCTCAGAGTCATTTTGATTTGCATTTCCCAGATAATTAGGGATGTTGAGCAATTCCTTAAATGTCTTTCAGCCATTTGAACTTCCTCTATGGAGAATTCTCTGTTTAGTTCTATAGCCCATTTCTTAATTGGACTGTTGGGCATTTTGATGTCTAATTTCTTGAGTTCTTTATATATTCTGGATATCAGCCCTCTGTCAGATGTGGGGTTGGTGAAGACCTTTTCCCATTCTGTAGGCTGTCGCTTTGTCTTGTTGACCTTGTCCTTTGCTCTACAAAAGCTTCTCAGTTTCAAGAGGTACCATTGATTGATTGTTTCTCTCAGTGTCTGTGCTCCTGGTGTTATATTTAAGAAGTGAACTCCTATGCCAATGCGTTCAAGAGTACTTCCTACTTTCTCTTCTATCAGGTTCAGAGTAACTGGATTTATGTTGAGGTCTTTGATCCATTTGGACTTAAGTTTTGTGCACAGTCACAGATATGGATCTATTTGCAGCCTTGTACACATTGACATCCAGTTATGCCAGCACCATTTGTTAAAGATGCTTTCTTTTTTCCATTGTACATTTTTGGCTTCTTTGTCAAAAATTATATATTCATAGATGAGCAAATTAATGTCAGGGTCTTCAATTCAATTCCATTGGTCCACATGTAGGTTTTTATGCCAGTACCAACCTGTTTTTATTATTGTAGCTCTATAGTAAAGCTTGAGGTTGGGGATTGTGATGCCTCCAGAGGTTGTTTTATTGTACAGGATTCTTTTGGCTCTCCTGGGTTTTTTGTTTTTCCATATGAAGTTGAGTATTATTCTTTCCAGATCTGTGAAGAATTGTGTTGGTGATTTGATGGGGATTGCATTGAATCTGTAGATTGCTTTTGGTAAGATCGCCATTTTTAATATGTTAATCCTGCCTATCCATGACCATGGGAGATCTTTCCATTTTCTGACATCTTCTTCAATTTCTTTTCTCAGGGACTTAAATTTCTTGTCATATAGGTCCTTCACATGCTTAGTTAGAGTAACCCAAGGTATTTGTATCATTTGTGGCTATTGTAAAGTGTGATGTATCTCTGTTTTCCTTCTCAACCTGAGTCTATTGTATATAGGAGGGCTACTGATTTTTTTAGTTGATCTTGTATCCTGCTATATTGCTAGGGTATTTATAAGATGTATCAATTCCTTGGTTGAATTGTTGGGGTCACTCATGTATACTATCATGTCATCTGCATATAGGGAAAGCTTGACTTCCTCCTTTCCAATTTGTAACCCCTTAATCTCTTTATGTTGTCTTATTGCTCTGGCTAGGACTTCAAGTACTATATTGAATAAGTATGGGGAGAGGGGACAGCCTTGCCTTGTTCCTGATTTTAGTGGTATTGCTTTGAGTTTCTCTCCATTTAATTTGATGTTGGCTGTTGGCTTGCTGTAAATTGCCTTTATTATATTTAGGTATGTTCTCTGTATTCCTGATCGCTCCAAGACCTTTATCATGAAGGGGTGTTCGACTTTGTCAAATGCCTTTTCTGCATCTAGTGTGATAATCATATGGTTTTTGCTTTGAGTTTGTTTATATGGTGTATTACATCAATGGACTTTTGGATGTTGAACCACCCTTGCATCCCTTGGATGAAGCCTACTTGTTCATGGTGGGTAATTGTTTTGAAGTGTTCTTGGAGTCTGTTTGCCAGTATTTTATTGAGTATTTTTGCATCAATGTTCATAAGGGAGATTGGTCTGTAGTTCTCTTTCTTTGTTGCGTCTTTGTTTGGTTTAGGAATGTACCCTCATAGAAGGAGTTTGGTAATATTCCTTCTGTTTCTATTGCATGGAACAATTTAAAGAGTATTGGTATTAAGTCTTCTTTGAAGATCTGGTAAAATTCTGCAGTGAAACCATCTGGTCCTGGGCTTTTTTTTTTGGTTGGGAGACTTTTAATGACTGATTCTATTTCCTTAGGGGTTATTGGACTATGTAAATGGTTTATCTGATTTAACTTAGGTATGTGGTACCTATCCATAAAATTATCCATTTCTTTTAGATTTTCCAGTTTTGTGGAGTAGTGGTTTTTGAAGTATGACCTGATGATTCTCTGGATTTCCTCATTGTCTGTTGTTATGTCCCCCTTTTCATTTCTTATTTTGTTAATTTGGATGCTCTCTCTCTGTCTTTTGGTTAGTTTGGATAAGGGCTTGTCTATTTTGTTGATCTTCTCAAAGAACCAACTCTTCGTTTCATTAATCCTTTGTATTGTTGTCTTTATTTCAATTTTATTGATTTCAGATCTCAATTTGGTAATTTCCTGGCGTCTTTTCCTCCTGGGAGAATTTGCTTCTTCCTGTTCAAGGGCTTTCAGGTGTGCTGTCAAGTGACTAGTGTGAGATTTCTCCAACTTCTTTATGTGGACATTTAGTGCTATGAATTTCCCTCTTAGCACTGCTTTCATAGTGTCCCATAAGTTTGGGTATGTGGTGTTTTCATTTTCATTGATCTCTAGGAAGTATTTAATTTCTTTCTTTATTTCTTCCTTAACCCATTGGTGATTCAGTTGAGCATTATTCAGTTTCCATGAGATGGTAGGCTTTCTGTAGTTTTTGTTTTTGTTGTTGTTGACATCTAACTTTAAACTATGATGGTCTGATAGAACACAGGAGATTATTTCAATTGTTTTGCATCTGTTGAGATTTGCTTTGTGGCCAAGTATGTGGTCAATTTTAGAGAAGGTTTCATGGGGTGCTGAGAAGAAGGTATATTCTTTTTTGTTTGGGTAGAATGTTCTGTAGATATTGTTTAAGTCCATTTGAGCCATAACATCAGTTAAGTCCATTATGTCTCTGTTAAGTTTCAATTTGGCCGATCTGTCCAGAGGTGAAAGTGGGGTGTTGAAGTCTCCCACTATTAATGTGTGTGGTTTTATATGTGATTTAAGCTTTATTAATATTTCTTTTACATATGTGGGTGCCCTTGTATTTGGGGCATAAATCTTCAGAATTGAAACTTCATCTTGTTGGATCTTTCCTGCGATGAGTATGTAATGTCCTTCATCATCTCTTTTGATTGATTTTAGTTTGAAGTCTATTTTGCTGGATATTAGGATGGCTACACCAGCTTGCTTCTTAAGACCATTTGATTGGGAAGTCTTTTCCCAGCCTTTTATTCTTAGGGTGTGTCTATCTTTGAATTTGAGGTGTGTTTCTTGTATGCAGCAGAAAGATGGGTCCTGTTTTTGTATCCATTCTGTTAGTCTGTGTCTTTTTATAGGTGAATTAAGTCCACTGATATTAAGGGATTAATGACCAGTGATTGTTCATTCCTGGTATTATTTTCATTTTTTGGTGTTAGTGTATGTGTACTTCTCTACTTTGGGGTTTACTCTTGTAGTGTTATTTATTGCCTGTGTTTTTGAGGGTGTATCTGCCTTCCTTAGGTTGGAATTTTCCTTCTAGTGCTTTCTGTAGGGCTGGGCTTGTGGATAAGAATTGTTTAAATCTGTTTTTTTCTTGGAAGGTCTTGCTCACTCCATCTATGATGATTGAGAGTTTTGCTGGGTATATTTAGTCTAGGCTGGCATCCATGGTCTCTTACTGTCTGCATTATGTCTGTCTAGGTTCTTCTGGTTTTCAAAGTCTCCATTAGGAAATTGGGTGTTATTCTGATGGGTTTGCCTTTATAAGTCATTTGACCTTTTTCCTTTGTTGCCCTTAATATTCTCTCTTTATTCTGTACGTTTAGTTGTTTAATTATTATGTGGCGAGCGGACTTTTTTGGGGGGTCTAGTCTGTTTGGTGTTCTATAGGCTTCTTGTATCTTCATAGGCATTTCCTTCTTTAAGGTGGGAAAGTTTTCTTCTATGATCTTGTTTCTGTGCCTTTGAGTTGGTATTCTTCTCCTTCTTCTATCCCTATTATTTGTAGGTTTGGTCTTTTCATGGTGTCCCAAATTTTTGGACATTTTGGGTCATGACTTTGTTGGCATTAGTGTTTTCTTTGACTGATGAATCTATTTCTTCTACCGTATCTTCAACACCAGAGATCCTCTCTTCCATGTCTTGCATTCTGTTGGTTATACTTGCATCTGAAGTTCCTGTTTGTTTACTCAGATTTTCTATTTCCAGCATTCCTTCTGCTAGTGTCTTCTTCAATTTTTTCTATTTCCCTCTTCAGGTCTTGGACTGTTTCCCTCGTCTGTTTCATTGCTTTTTCATGATTTTCTTTCAAAGACTTATTGTTTTCTTCTGCTTTAATTGTCCTTTCCTCTAATTTTTTATAGCGTTCTTCCCATTTTTTGTTTGTCTGTTACTCCACTTTACTTTTGATTTCTTCTATATAAGGCTCTAGCCTCTTCATGATGTTACTTATAAGGTTATTTTCTTCTTCTTCTTCCATTTTGTGATATTCAGGGCTAGCTGTTGGAGAAGGGCTATGTTATGGTGATGCTGTATTGCTCTTTATTTTGTTGTAAATACTTCTGCCTTGACATCTGCCCATCTTCTCATGGATTCATTCTTGGCCTTATCAGTGCACTTGGTCCAGACAGAGCTGACAGATTTAGGGAACCTCTCTCTGGTCCAGATGGAAGCTCTGGGCCGGATGGGATCTCTGGTCCAGAGGAGAGTGCTGGCTAGATGGGAGCTGGGGCTTGGACTCTGAGTCTCAGGAAGTCCCTGGGGTCTCCTTATCTTGTCCAGATGGGAGCTCCTCCTGTCCAGCTGGGAGTTCCGGGGCAGGATAGAAGCTCTGATCCAGATGGGAGTTCTGGGGCAGATGGGAGCTCAGGGTTGGTCTCTGAGTCTCAGGAAGTGGCTGGGGTCTCAGGCAGATGGGTGTGGGGGCAGGGTGTGGAGATTGGAGGGTCAGCCTACAGTCTTGGAAAAGGGGAGCCTTCCTGCAGGGCCCTCTAAATGGCCAGAAACTGGGGCCAAGTTGGGCAGGTCTTCCTGGGATGGCTGGTGTCCAGGGGTGGGACCTAAAGGCCGGGGCCTCTCTGACTATAACCCCAGGCACTCACCTCTGGTCCAGATTGGAGTTCTGGGGCAGGATGGAAGCTGGGAGTTGGTTTGTAAATCTCCAGAAGTGGCTGGGCTTTCTGGTAGATGGATGTGGGGGCAAGGTGTGGTGTTTGTAGGGTCTACCAGAGGGTCTTGGAGAGGGGGAACCTTTCCAGTGGTGATGGGGGGTCCAGCCCTATGGCCAGAACCTGGGGTCAAGTTGGGCAGATCTTCTCCAGAATGACTGGTGCCCAGGGCTTGGACCTAGGTGCAGGCCTCTCTGGGTGTGACCCCAGGCACTCACCTCTGGTCCAGATGGGAGTTCAGGGGCAGATTGGGGTAATCTCCTTTTAACATACCCCTTGTTTGAATTCTATATGCCACTCATGAGAGATACATGTTGCTCATTTTACAGATGAAGAAACTGAGGCACAAAGACATGATTGTTACTTTCTAGATAGGTGTTAAGTCATGAAATAACAAAATGCAAAACTGGGATTCAAACATACATTTACATGGGATTATCTAAGTGCTTTTACAGAAAGAGCCACAAAGAAACAGCTGCCTTTTCTACGCTTCAAGACAACCTGTCCCATGATCTCAAAGTTCCCCTTTCCCATATAAATAAGAACTATGGCTACTGTATTTCAACTCTCATGTCTAACACCCAAATATTCATCTCTTATGATAAGTTTTGTTCTATTTTCAGATTCAAGAATCTTTCAAATAAAACTAACAAGCATTAAAGAAAGTGCTTAGTTCAGCTGCCTTGCTTGCAAGAGACACTGAGTTAGATCCACACTGAGTTAGAACTACACATGTTGGGTATGGTGGCAGAGGCCTAAGGTCCCTGTCCTCAGGAAAGTTCAGGAAGTAGAGGCAGGAGGATCACAAGTTCAGGAACATCTTTGGCTATATGATGAATCTGAGCCCATCCTGGGATGCATGAGGCCCTATCTCAAACCTCTCTCCTCCCCAGTGTCACCTCATTGTAGTTATTTTTTTCTTTTATGTCCATTTACACATAATAACAGTGGAAACCTACATCTCATCCATCTACTCATCACATGAATGTGCATTTTAATATAATTAAAAATAAGCAAGTATTAAAGGCAATCTCCAATTCCAGAGAGCCTTAGCAGATTCTTCTAACCTTAAGCCTTACATGGAATTCCCAACAGTTCAATGATTTAATTTGTCAGACTGGAATCAAGTCACTCATACTAGTTGCCCTCTGCTCTCCAAGTGGCAGCTACAACCTTCCCCTATGCATGGAATGACACTTCTTTTGCTTGACAAACACCAACTGTCAGCTCATTGTGCACAGCTGCAGCAGCGAAAGGCATCTGGCATGCAACATATGGAATTTAATTTCCTGATATTTACATAGGTTGAAACTGTTTTTGTTCCAGAACACAGGCAATCTTTTGTACCAGCCCTAAAGGTAAAAATATTCAGACAGCCTCTTGTTCTTAGTTATATTTCTGTCCATTGACTGCTGTCCATGACAAGAAGATGCTTATCTGACCAAAGTGAGATCTGTTAACATTATGTTGATATGCATAAATATTTAGGAGGCTGCTTTACACCAATTAGCAAACTAACAATAGTACCTTCTACCTTTGGCTTTATGACCTCTACAGCTTTAGGCCTTTGACCTGTTTAGAGTACTGGGCATAAAGTTCTCTCTTAAGAGGAAGCATCAAATCCATATAGAAAGTGATTATCTACCCCATACATAACACTATTGCACATCTTGTCTGGGAGGCTTGTGTTACAGTAATCAGGGCCCAACACTAGGTAAGACCATTGATGTCTTTTCTATCACACAGCCTGCATAGCACCCTTTGACACTGTAAAATTCTAGGCAGCAGATAGAGAGTTTCTCAGTCAGTTTGAGATTGATTTCAATTAGTCAGGCAGCCAAAGTGTGTGGTGTCTTCAGATCTTACTATATGCTATGGTGGGTAACCAAGGGATATGGCAATATCCTTTGCTATTTTGGAGGCCTCTGGAGATGCCCTAACCAGTACCTCATAGAGAGATACCCCATGTCTTGAACTGCAATTCCCATTTAATAACCTATGTTTTCTGTGCATGGATACAGTGTAATTTATTTTGAAGTGTTAAAATATTTTAAGTTGTATTTTGTTATTAGTTGTCTATATAGTGGATTTCTATAAGGATTTTTTTCATATATCTTTAGTTTTGGTAATCTACCCACTGCCCTTTTTTTTTTTCTCTTTTATTCTCTTACCTCTATCTCTGCTTAATATCTTGTTCCTCAATATTCCTACCTCTTCTTATATTTCACCTGTGTATTAGATACTTTTCTGTTGCTCTGAGAAAATGTCACTATTAAGGTAATATACAGAAAGAAGAGTTTGAGTCCATCAAGGAGGGAGGCTTGATGGCTTGACAGCAGAAAAGCCTGGTGGCTGGAGCAGGAAGCTAAGAGATCACATTTTCAAATGCAAAGTGAGCTGGTGGGACCTCAACCTTGTATAGCCACTATGGAAATCAGTGTGGTAGTTCCTTGGGAAGATAGAAATCAATTTACCTCAAGATCCAGCTATACCACTCTCATCCAGGTTGTTCATGTAGATATCATCAATTTCTCTGCCATTCTGTGATCCCTGTGTCTTTCTTAGGTCTGTTTTTTAGTAGCCTCCCTGGAGTTGTGAGTAGCAGTCTAGTCATCTTTGTTTTACATCTAGTATCTTACTATGAGTGAGTACATACCATGTTTGTCTTTCTGAGTCTGGGTTACTTCATTCAGGATGATTTTTTCTAGATCCATCCAATTGCCTGCAAACCTCATAATGTCATTGTTTTTCTCTGCTGAGTAGTAATCCATTGTGTAGATGTACCATAATTTCTTTATCCATTCTTCAGTTGAAGGGCATCTAGGTTGTTTCCAGGTTCTGGCTATTACAAATAATGCTGATATGAACATAGCTGAGCAAATGCCCTTGTGGTATGATTGAGCATTCCTTGGGTATATGCCCAAGAGTGCTACAGCTGGGTCTTGGGGGAGATGGATTGCCAGTTTTCTAAGGAAGCACCATATTGATTTCCAAAGTAGCTGTACAAGCTTGCATTCCCACCAGCACTGGAGGAGAGTTCCCCTTGCTCTACATCCTCTCCAGCATAAGCTGTCTTCTGTGTTTCTGATCTTAGCCATTCTGACAGATGTAAGGTGGTATCTCAGAGTCATTTTGATTTGCATTTCCCAGATAATTAGGGATGTTGAGCAATTCCTTAAATGTCTTTCAGCCATTTGAGCTTCCTCTGTTGAGAATTCTCTGTTTAGTTCTATAGCCCAGAACATGATAAAATGAAGACCACATGAGAACAGGAAGAAGCAAAGTGCTAGAGAGTTCCCCAGAAATCCACAATGATACATCCTCTGTAGACTACTGGCAATGGTCGAGAGAAAGCCTGATCTGACCTAGTCTGGTGATCAGATGGCCAAACACCCTAACTATTGTGTGGAACTCTTATCCAATAACTGATGGAAGTGGATGCAGAGATCCTTGGCCAGGTCCCAGGTGGAGCTCCAGGAGTCCAATTGTCAAGAAAGAGGAGGGACTGTAAGAGTATGAATTGTTGAGACCAAGACTGGAAAAGCACAGGGACAAATAGCCAAATGAATGGAAACACATGAATTATGAACCAAAAGCTGTGGAGCCCCCAACTGGATCAGGCCCTCTGGGTAAGTGAAACAATTGAATAGCTTGAACTGTTTGTTAGACACCCAGGCAGTGGGACCTAGACCTGTCCTTAGTGCATGAGCTGGCTGTTTGGAACCTTGGGCTTACACAGGGATACTCTGCTCAGCCTGGAAGGAGGGGACTGGACCTGCCTGTACTGAATCCAGCAGGTTGAACTGAATCCCCAGGGGAGTCTTGGCCATGGAGGAGATGGAAATGGAGGAGAAGGGGTGGGGGAAGGTAGGGGTGGGGGCCGGAGGGGGAGAACAGGAGAACCCATGGCTGATTTATAAAATTAAAACACAAATATAATAAATAAAAAAGGAGGAAAACAAAAGAAAAGAAAAGTATCATATATATGGTGATCTCAATAAAATTACCAACTGGACATCTCTTATCAACAAATGAAGCTTCCAATACCAGGAGTAGGTTATATCTAACTGAGTTGTTAGTCAAAGACATCCCATGGGAACTCCCAAACAACTTAAGCTGTTGCCAAGGCTGTAGACTTCTCTCCACAAACTGACAGCAAAACCTTATTGCTGAAGAAAACACCAACACAAGTCATTGAACATGGAGAAGTCGAGCTGGTGCCTACCTAGAGCCTTCATCCCTACAAGCTAGTACCAGAAGGCATTCTGCCTGCTACAGAAAGAAAAAGTGAATATTAATCCAGCTACAAACCCTTTGGTCTATAATTATTTCCAGCTTGAAAGAAATGCTAGTGCAAGGGTGCCACAAAACTTGTGGGAGTAGCCAGCTAATATCTAATTTGAATTAAGGCCCACTCCATGAGATGGAACCAACACCCAGCCCTGCTCAGGTGACCAAAAACCTAAGACCAGATAGCCCAGCAACCCAGGATACAACCAAATAATAATGTTCTACTAAATGAATGTAGCAACAAATCTTCATGATATTTTGCTATATTAATAGATCAGTGCCTTGCTCAGACATCATCAGAAAAGCTCCTTCCTGAACCAGATGGGAATAAATACAGAGACCCATAGCTAGACAGTATGTAGAGAGTGAAAACCTTGAAACACTCAACCCGAAGTGGGATATCTCATATCATTATTATTATTAATTAAATTATTTTATGTTGAAATTTTTATCCATTCTTTCCTGCAAATATTTGCTGAATACTTCTGTGTGCTCTAAGCACTGAGATAACAGTTGTGGAGGATGTTGCAGCTGATAAGACCTGGGTCTACATCTTGAAAACTCACAGTCTGCAGATTGTTCTAGCCTGCAGCTCGCAAGTCATCTGTAACTTACAAATTGAATCAATTAATTCCCCAAGAATGATAATGCCACACAATAGCACAAGTATATGCTTCATTATTCATTTTGGTATCCATATTATCTAACATATTACTGAACCTTAGCAGACACTCACAAAGTATTTGTTGAATAGATAGATGGATGGACAGACAAATAACATGTGCTTCTACCAGATAAAAGTAGTGATTGAATTTGTTCAGCTACATTAAATTATGAATAATAACAGTCTAGCCTTGTTGAAAGGAGAATATTTTGAATTTAGCTTGTCTGGATGATTCTTCTGTTATGCTTGGTATCAGCTGGGGTTGGCTCAAGTCATCTGTGTTCTCCTGTCTTGCAATTGGCACTGGCTTTTGCGTCAGAGTTCACCTTGGGGCTATCAGCCGAGTCAGAGATTTCTCTTCAATGTGGGTCACACATTTAACCACCTAGGCTTCTTTACAGAATGGGGATTAATTTACTAGAAGACACATTTGAAAATATAAAAGTGGAAGCTGAAAGCATCATGAAATTATTCCTGGAGATTCAAAAACACTCTAATATCAAAACCGATCACAGAGCCAGCTTAACTTTAAATAAAAGAGAAAATTTTTATTTATGAGAGAATGACAAGATGACATTTCAAGATTACAAGCACAGAGAGATACTACAGTGGCCAAAGTAATTTGAACAGGTAGTACATACTATTTGATCTGTTTGTAGCCTGCCTGTTTACATCAGTACCTCAATGTCCAGAGGTTTCCATTCTCTGACTACAGGCAAAAAGTGCTGTTTATTCCTCCAAGCCTTTTGAATACAGTATTAAATTCCAAGTCAGACGATAAGGATTTGAATTCTGTATTTATCACATAATTGCTGTCACTTTTGGCTTAATTCATCACCTCCCCAAACAAATGACCTTTAGTAAACTTTAGAAGCAATCACTATCTTTTTGGTGGCCTTGAAAACAAAACAATCCATTTAGTACAAATTGCTCTCTGACATACTTTTTATTAGCTGCAGATCCTGGTTTGTTCTGTTTCAGATATACCTCACACTGTAAAGTTTGTTAAGTGTATAATCAACTTTTTTATTCTTCATAATCTCAGGATTGGGAATGGGAATCTTTGGCTCACAGAGAAAACCTACCATTAATATAAAGTCAAACAAGTAGCATTTGGTCATATTATACAGATAAAATGCAAATTTAACACAAAGCTCATAATACAAAAGAATACAGATAATTATTTCTCTTCCAGAAATTCATATTAGATGAGATGAATATTCTTCCACATAGACAAACTAACTGATTAAATTTGGAGGTGGTCATATCCATTGTGGGTCCCAACTTCCTATTTATTGGTTCTAAATATTTGGAAAATTTATGTAGCTTTGTGAAATAGCAAAGAAATTCAAAGTTGATGAAGATCCACATTTTACAAACTTTTGTGACTAAAATGCAACAAAACTGTCAAGAATCAAATGTGTTGTCTCAAATAATGGAAATTTCTATAGAAAAGCTACCTGTAAGATAGGTCATCTAACATTATTGATTTTGAATGTCAAGTAATGACAAAGGTTAAAAAAAAAAGAGTGGTGGCAATCTCAATGATCCATCTCAACATTATATATGTGTGTGTGTATAGATTCATCTTGTATTAGTTAGTATTCTTTAGAGATGATTAGAAGAAGTATGTATAGTTGACAAAAGTCATGTTCAAATTAAAACAAAAAGCCCCCAACCCCACAAAAAAACAAAAAACAAAGCAAACAAACAAACAAACAAAAAAACCAAAAAAACCACAGAGTCTGTAGAGTGCTGGCCAGCTACTCCTGGGCATGAATATATTTGACAGGACACAGAAGGAGACATCCATAAAGACAAGGAAAGCAGGGAGATAGAAGGTGGAGAGTGTCTGAAAAGAGTTGGAGGAAAGAATATGATTGGAGAAAAAAAGTTAAATTTAGTACAATAAAAACAAATAAAAATAAGTATAGTTATTATTTAAATACAAAGAACAAAACAAAACTGGAGAAAATTAGTTCACCTACAACTATCACTAAAAACTAGTATAATATATTTTGCCATAAATTTAATGAAAGAAAAAAAATCTTTGTGTTGAAAACTAAACATTGCTAAAAAAAAAAAAAACCAAAGATAACTTTATCATTCTGTTGAAAGACATCATGTGTTAGAAAGGAAAGTCTTATTTTAGTTATATTGCGTGCCTGCTATACCCAAACCAAGGACACTTACACTAAAACAAGAAGATTGTGAGCTTGAAGCCAGCCTAAGTCACAGAGTTAAACTGTCTCAAAACAAAACAAAAATATATTAAAACTTATGCAAGTGGGGGTGGTACATGCCTTTAATCCCAGGACATGGGAGGCAGAGGCTGGCAAATCTCTGCATTCAAGGCCAGCCTGGTATACAAAGTGAGTTCCAGGACAGCCAGGGCTACCCAGAGAAACTGTCTCAAAACAACAAAACAAAACAAAAAACAAATATATATGCATATATTTACATTATATTATTGGTGAAATTATTAAGGGCACTCCACATAGTTAAAAGGAACGTTTATTTTGTGGGGTAACTTACAAATGAAGGGGTAGGTTGCAGGGTCTGGCAAAGGTATAGCGCAGTCCAGCGGTGTTCTCTGGAGAACTCTGCTCAGTCTACCTCTAGTGTCCAGGGTCCCGGAACCGAGAGAGAGAGAGAGAGAGAGAGAGAGAGAGAGAGAGAGAGAGAGAGAGAGAGAGATCGAGCTCCTCTCGATCCTTGGTCTTCTGCTTCCTCCTCTGCCCCGCCTTATGGGCGTGACCATTACCAAAGCCACAGTGGGGGTTGGAACTTCCAGGCCAATGCTGGGATGGCTATCCACTACATTATATAGTACTCATAATACTTATATTAATCTACCATGATATTTATAATATATTAATGTTTATTTAATATATTATTTATTATATGTATATTCCCCAAATCTGTAAGTGATCTGGAGACTCAAATTCACCATACAACGCTTCAAATTTCCACATCTCTCTCTCTTTTTTTAAACTAGAAAATGACAAGCTGATGTAAGATTCCTTTGGAAACAGAAGAAACTGAAGACACCTGAATCAATCTTTAAGAGGGATAGCAGAACTGGATGAGTGGCACTCTTAACTCCAGAGTTACAAGAATCAAGACTGTGGTGTTAATGCACAGGTTTGGCATGTTTGAATATCTCCATAGAAAACACCAAGGCTGAACCCTTCTCTTTCATCCTATGCAAAATGAACTGTATTGCTTACTTTTTTAATTGTTTTGGCAAATCCCTAAACAGAAAGAACCAACTTAAGGAATGAACACTTTTCTTTTAGTTACATTTCAAGGGGGAGGGCCTATCATAATGAGGAAGACATGGCGGTGGCAGCTGACTGGTTACATTGAATCCCACAGTCATAAAGTAGTGTTAGGTGAACGTTTATTCTCAGGTTGATTTCTCTCTTTCACTCCAGAGCCCTAGCTAATGGAACTGAGCTGCCCACATTTATAGTGGTACTTCTCATCATAATTAATTTAATCTAGAATATCCTTCATAGACATACTCACAAGATTTGCCTCCAGAGTAATTCTAGAACCTATCAAGTTGACAATCCATATAAGCCACCATCATATTAACTATTGAGTATAGATATAGATAGCAGAGTTAAAATTACAAAAATATTAGGAGACAATATAAGAGTAAATAATCATGACCTGGGTTGGATAAAATCTTATCTATGATATAAAAAATCATCTATACTAAATTGCAGCAAAATATAATCTATGTTTCAAAACCACTTAGAAAGTGAAAATACACCCCCAAACAATGAGATAAAATGTATTACATTATATATCTGGTAAAGCATGTGCATCTCTGGTGTATATAAAGACTTTTTTACAACATAACAGTTATAGAATAGTCCAATAAAAACATGGAAAAAAGATCAAAAAAGTCATTTCACCAAAATATCAAAAAAATATACATCAAAATGAGTAAACTCACAAGCAGACCCTCAAAATCATTAGCTATTAGGAAAATGATTATCAAATAACAGTTAGTTAATTTTTCCCCACAAGCTGTTTAAAATAAGATGAACTGTGATAAATATAATTGAGGCTATGTACCCAGACTGTACTGACAGCTGGGGAACCTAGATGAGACAAAACTAGGCCCTCTGAATACTGCTGACAGTTGTGTAGCTTGATCTGTTTGTGGGGCTCCTGGCAATAGGACCAGGACTTATCCCAGGTGCATGAACTGGTTTTTTAGAGCCCATTCCCTTGCTCAGCCTTGATGCAGTGGGGAGTGGCTAGGCCCTGCCTCAACTTGGTATACCAGACGGTGTTGACTACCCAAGGGAGGTCTTCCCCCTCTGAGGAGTGGGTGGAGGGTAGGATGGGGGGATAGAGGTGGGGAAGTGGGAGAAGGGAAGGGAGGGAGAACTGGGCTTTGTATACAAAATGGAAAAATGTTTTTAAATAAAATAATAATAATAATAAGAGGGTATGTACAAACTGGCGCTGTCATACTCTTATTGATAAAACCACATATTATTCACTTCACTCTAGGAAACATGTAATTATTCCTATCTATATCTATTCCATATAAAGTTACTATATGACATAGGAACTCTCTTCCTAGATGCAAAAAAAATGGAAATATTTGATAACAAAACACTTTTACACAAATGTTCATAACAACATTACTTGGAGTAACCAAAAAAAAAAAAAATGGAGACAGATCAAACATCCACCAACTGATAAACTTAAATAGAATATGCTTCATCTACATATTAGAAAACTATACAGTCATTAAAAAGGATAGAGCAAGATACACACTACCTCATGAATCAGTCAGGAAAACATCAGACTAAATAAAAGAAGCCACAATCCCATAGGTTTTAAGGTTCCGTTTATATGAAATACCTAGAATTTGTTGCTATGTAAAGATAGAATATATATTAGAGTTTGCTTCAGACAAAGATTTGGAACAAATAGATAGTAACTGTTAACATGCACAGGCTAATAGAATATTCTAAAATTAAATGTTGAACAACTCTGAAATACTAAGTTTTACATTTTAATTGTGTGTAATATATGATACAAGAATAATGCACTAGGGAGTTGTTAAAATAACACTAACAGGCTGGGCAGATGGCTCAAAGCTTAAAGCACTTGCTGATCAAGAGAGCAGATCTGAGTTCATATACCTAGAACCTGTGATATCAGACAGGCAAGGAGGGACCACCTGTAATTTTAGTCCAGAGCAAGCCAGCTATGAAGCCTAGCCTAACCAGTGAACTCTGGATTTTATTGAGGGACCTTGCATCAAAGAATGAGATGAAAGAGTGAGGAAGATTCAGAACATCAATCTAAGACACACACACACACACACACACACACACACACACATATATCTGCATTCTCATCTTCATACACACTTCACATCTTGTGCGCACACATGTATGAATGCCTACATATATGCACGCATATGCATAATGTTCCCACTACTCTCACATTCACATGAAAAAAAAAAAGAAAAAAATAATACACACAACATATATATTACCTATCAGGCACTCTGCATTCTTTACAGATAGAGACTGATCTAGTTTTATTTACAAACCCATATTGTATAACACTATTTTATCTTGAATCAAAAACTTTAATAATAATAATAATAATAATAATAATAATAGTAATTATTATTATTATATGTGTGTTTGTGTGTGTGAGATGCATGCCTATGAGTGACGGTGGACATGCCACAGTGCATGTGTTGAGGTAAGAAGAAAGCCTTTGGGAGTTAATTTTTCCTCTCTACCATGGGCTCTGAAGATTGAACTCAGGTCATCAGGGGCTTTCACCTCTGAGCCATCTCAGTGGTCCTTATTTTCACTTCAAAGAGAAAGAACACAAGGTACTGGGTATATATCAAGGTTATTGGATTAGAGATGTGGCTGGCAGGGGTTCCAATCTTAACTGACACAAAATCTCAAATGTTTAATTTATGCTGCATCACTCTCATCAGCTACAAAAAAATAAAATATAAAATAAAATAAAATGGAAGGCAGGGAGGAAACCCTCAAAATTCCTTCCTTTCCCTCTTTTCAATTCTGTTTCCTGTAGATTCTCTCTTGATTAATGTTTTGTGATAGAAGTTCTTAACCCAGGTGAATACCAAAGTCTTAGTCCTTCCCTGTTTTATTGTTATGAAGACACACCATAACCACAGCAACTCCTTTATTTCATGTACCAACCACAGATGGCCCTGTCCTCCCTCCTCCCACCCCCCAGCCTTCCTCCCAATCCACCCCCAGTCCCACCTCCTCCAAGGCAAGGTCTCCCATGGGGAGTCAGCAGAGCCTGGTATAATCAGTTGAGGCAGGTCCAAGCCCCTCCTCCCTGCACCAAGACTGTGCAAAGTATCTCAACATAGACACTAGGCTCCAAAATGCTGGCTCATGCACTAGGGGTGGGTTCTGATCCCACTATCTGGGAGCCCCCTAAACATTTCAAGGTAAACAGCTGTCTCGCTTATCCAGAGGGACTAGTCCAGTACCATGGTAGCTCCTCAGGTATTGGTCCACAGTTTATGTGTTTCTATTAGTTTGGCTAGTTGTCTCTGTACATTTTCCAATCATGGTCTCAGTATCTCTTGCTCATAGAATCCCTCGACTCCTGGAGCTCCATCTGGGGCTTGGCCATGAATCTCTGTATCTGCTTCCATCAGTCACTGGATGAGGGTACTATGATGACAGTTAGGGTATTCATCCGTCTGATCACCAGAGCAACTCTTATGAAGAAAAGCATTTAATTGGGGTCTTGCTTGCTTACAGTTTCAGAGGCTGAAGTCTATTGTCATCATGGTGAAGAGCATGGCAGCAAGCATGCTACTGGAGAAGTAGTTGAGCGCTATATCTTCATCTGCAGACTGAGAGAAGAGAAGGAAGGAGAGAGAGGGAGAAAAGGGAAGAGAGGGGGGCTTGGGCTTCAAAACCTACCCCCAGTGACATACCTCCTCAGCAAGGCCATAGCCTCCTAATAACTTCTTAAATAGTGCCACTCTTTGGTGAAGAAGCATTCAAATATGTGAGCCTATGGGGGTCATTATTATTCAAACCAGCACAACCTTCAACTTCATGAGTCCTTATTAAAATTGCCCCTTTATATTCCTTAACCCAAAGTCCAGGTGACCATAAAATCTGTGTCTCTTTTGGGGTAGGATGGAAAATTCATTTAATTTATTCTTAGGATACAGATAATACTCTAGCATAGGAAGGAGGGGGCAGACTCAGCCTAAAGGTAAAGCTACTTAGTCATAATAGCCATTATTTGAATCAAGGCTTCATCTTTGCTAGCTACTTTATTTCTCTGCATCTCAACCCCTTTGTCTTAATGTGAGATTCCAAATAATATCTATCAATAGTGATGGCCTGGCCGTGGGTTTTAACAGGTATACATAAATGTCAGAAAGTTTTCAGTAGCTCAGTCTCAGGAGCATCAAAGCCTTCCTCCCTCCTGATCCTTGGAGCCCTTTGTAGTCCAGCTTTCCCAGGATGCTTTGCAGAAGAGAACAGCAGACAGGAGTCATCCTAGAGCATACAAAGCTCTCTTTTCTTCCAGCCCAGAAATTGTGTCATCTGTAAGTGCCCAACTTAAATCAGATTGAAAACCTGAGACAAAAATATGCTACAAATGAGGAGAGGGTGCATGACAGGAAGGAGTAGGCTTGGTCTCTTAGCTTCTTGAGAGAAATTAGAGCAGCTAGGATGCTTAAATCCCCATCCAGAACTCATGATTTCATTTCATTTTATAGTTCCCAGGATTTCCTTGTTGTGGTTTTCCTATATCACATACAGAGCTAGCCTCTCTCTCTTGTGGAGAAGGAAGCCAGTCAGTGTGAACGTGTGTTGGCAAATCTTTCCTGTGGTCTTGCAGGCAGGCACATCTGCACAGAAGCCCAGACATAAGGACAAGAGGCAGAACACAGGTTGAGCTCTGTGTTGCTGCACTGGTGGGAATCTGAGCCCTCTTTTGCATGCTGATTCCATGACTTCATTCTCCAATCTCATTCGAGTTCCCTGACTGTTTAGTCACATACAACACGGAAATAAGAGTCCATGTGTCTCTGTATTGATGTAGGGTTGTGGGAGCTGATGACTGATACTGGCCTGATCTTTAGTCAATGTTTTTGCCTCTTCTAGAAAATAAAAGAAGATAAATAGTGTACATTTGGTCTTGAGGCAGCTCTGCTGACCTCATTCCCATCACTCTGGGCAAATTGGATTGAGTAAACAGAAGGAAGATGCTTAGTCTCTTTGCCAAAGAAGAAATTCTATTACATTTCTTGATTTGTCCTATTTGTTTGATGCTCAGCTCTAGACTATTAAGGACATATGTCAAAGCAGAGATAACTTAACCTTACACAATCATGGCACAGCCAGGTAAATATGAAGGTCAGAGCATGAAACTGACCTACTGAAGAACACACATTAAAAACAAAACTGTGGACTATAGGCTGGGTATATCATGTATATAGTGGATATTTTTCTGTGGAATATTCAAAGGCTACCACGAGTTAGACAACTGTAAAGGATAAAAGATGTCTAAGGAAGAACACTTATTTGCCCAGAGGAAGTAAAAGTGTGAAGGTGAGGCAGAAGCAGACTCCCAGTGCTTCCTGGGCCTCATTAAAGAGGTTGTTGGGCTTTAGATAGAGGACAGAAAAAAAAAAAAAAACACAAAAGCTACATTAACTGGAAATGAAATGACTTCAGGGCAGACTGAATTCACATTGTCTTTGTGAATGAATCACTTCCTGGCTTGTAATAATTACCATTAAGTAAGATTTGAAACTGGTTCTTGATTGTCTTAGATTTCCAAATCTTGGGACCTCTAGAGTAAAGGGAACCATACACTATTTAGGAAAACTTCTGAAATCTATGAGTCACCATCCACTTTGCCTAGAGTCATTGAACATTTGAGAGCTGCCACAAGAGAGAATACGAGAGACAACTTACTTCCAAAATGATGCGCTTTGAATCACACACTATGCTTGCCATTAGTAAGCTTTCCTAGTCATTCAAGTGTGTAAGAACCAATGAGTAAAATCACTTTACACAAAGACACCTGCCATTGGCCATCTATCCCAGCCTCAACTTCTAACATCAATATGTTAGTATTTCCATACTCTTGTGTAGTAGGAATCTTAAAGAGTCTTGTTAATAAAACCAAACCGGAGGCCAGTTATTGGGGTGATTGCTGGAAGATCAGAGAAGCAGAACAAGCCACAGTTTTCTCACCTCACCAGTTCCTCAGCTGCTCTTGTTTCCTCAGGCTGGAAGCTTCTGAGTCCTCCTCCACATGAATCTCAGCTGAACTGTGTTGCTCCAAAGCTTAAACTAACTACATGCTTTTTTTCTCTTTAGTTCCTGGTCCTCACGCCTTATATACCTTTTTCTTTCTGCCCCCACTCCCTGGAATTAAAGGTGTGGGTAACCACACTTAGCTGTTTCTAAAGTGGCCTTGAACTCAGAGATCTGGCTAGCTCTGTCTCCCCAGTGCTGGGATTAAAGGTGTGTACCACCACTGCCCAACTTCTGTTATGGCTTACTCTTCCCATTTTCTAGCTACCATTTCTGGCTCTGTTCTAGTGGCTGTCTGTTCTCTGACCCCAGATATGTTTATTTCGGGGAACACACAATATTTCAGGGAACACAATACCCACCACATTTCCCCTGTTTTTTTGTAACTAGAGTTTTCTTGCCTGGCCCAGTCAGGACAAATCTCTCTTACCCGCCAGTCCCACAGTCGCTCAGACCCAACCAAGAAAGCACACAGAAACTTACATTGCTTTCAAACTGTATGGCCGTGGCAGGCTTCTTGTTATCTACTTCTTCTCTCTTAAATTAACCCATTTCTGTTAGTCTGTACTTTGCCACCTGGCTTATGGCTTACCAGTGTCTTTACATGTTGTTTCTCATGGCGGCGGCTGGCGGTGTCTCTCTCCAACCTTCTACTTCCCAGAATTTTCTTCTCTCTTTTCCTGCCTATACTTCCTGCCTGGCCACTGGCCAATCAGAACTTTATTTATACAGAGCAATATCCACAGCACTTCCCCTTTTCTTTTCTTTTTTTTTTTTTTTTAAGGAAGGTTTTAACTTTTACATAGTACAATTACATATAACAAAACAATTATCAAGCAAGAATTACAGTTACAATATTAAAGAAGATATCCTATCTATCTTATATTTGTGAGTCTGAGGTTTTATATCTAACTTATTTTTTATCATAACTGAGGAAATTATAACCATCTAGTCTTTAACCACATCAAAGACCTCAGAAGGATATAATATTACCTGAGAACCAGGAGAAGGATGCAAGCATTTTTCGGGAGTCTTGCAAGAGTAGACAGAGACATCTGGCAGCCTGGACAGTCACCTAATGTTCCTTTGTAAAGTTGGGGCATTTGTCTTCAGCCCACAGGGTTAGAGTCTCTCAGTCACTTTTCTCAGTGTCCTGTAGAATGTCTGGCAGTTTCCTCTGTAAAGCAGGAACCTGAAGGACCATTTTGTCAAGCAAAGTTTAGTGGTCATCTTTTTATGGGTCCTGCATGTCCAGTCGATCAAGCAGTCCAGGCAAGAACAGTTTCTTGTCCAAATGGCTATTTTTGTCAAGGTGAAGATAAACTCCATATGAAGTGTCTTCAATGCCCATCCTCCTCTCTGAAGTAAACGGTGCTGCCAGGAGCAGACATGTCTCACTGTCCAGAAAGTCTAAATTTTAAAAGTATTTTAAATGTCATATTCTGTAGGTCTTTGAAGTATTTGAAGATTACCTATCTATCTGAAATATCTCTATGTATATGTAGAAGACTTAAGTAACATGGCTACGAGTATGATTATCATAGATGACTAATTATTAATCTATTTTTAATAATCCATTACAATTTAAAATGAGCTATACAAACATAATACCTTAAATATGAGTAGAAATATGCACACAGTATAACAAAATTAACTTTAAGTTTGTATCAATAGACTAATGTCTATACCGATGTAAAACATTTTAAACAAGTTGTTGCTCTTTAGAAGTAAGTTCCCTAATCTACCCTTTTATCCCATTATATCTATATCATATTCCCTTTTCTTCTTTAGAAAGAGATTGCATTTATAATCAACCTGCTTTAAAGAAAAATATTGGTTTTTCTCTGTCCCACATCAGAGGGCTCTTCTGATTTGGGACACAAGAATCTCTTAACCTTTTCTTTTAACAATGTGCTTGGGTTTAGAGAAGGAGTGAGCCAATTCCATCTCCAAAGCCAGCTGGGAATTTGGGCGTAGTTTTTCTTACTACTTCCTGCTGGAGAGGGGTGCTGTATCTTATGGGGACACAAAGAAAATTTTAGGATTATGGAGTAGTCTATTAGGGTGAACCTCTGAGCCAGTTGCCTTGAAACCATTCTGGATGTCAGATCATCTGGGCCATGGTGTCATTGGAGACCTTTCAGGTAGTCTTGGCTGATCAAACCTGATGTATCTTAATCTGGAACAAATCTATAGCCTCTGGCTTTCCGTAGAAACAAAAGCAGAGACTCTTTTCCAAAGCAACATATCCTTATATCCAAATTTTGAAGTCAAGGTACCTTTACAATTTACATATTTGTTTAACTCAACAGCTTTTATGATCAAATCTTTTTCTGTGGTTAAAAATCCCAAAGACAAGACAAACCAGATTCTCTGTGTAATATCCATCTTTGTAAGACTGAAATGTTGCTGTGGCTGCTGGCTCCGCCCACCTTAGCTTCCCAACATGGCAGTGGTACAGTTTACCACCTGCTCTGGGTCTGGAGCCATGTGTACCATCAACTATCAGAAGCAGTTCTATCAAAGCCGTGCATAGCCCAGAAACTTTTTTTTTTTTTTTTTAAACTAGCAAAGGCTAAATCCACCATGCAGCAGAGTAAAGTGCCGCTTGTAGTAGACTCCTCATTCCCGCCACATTGCAGGTCAGACACACACGCCAGGAACCCACCATAGTGTGGCTGGGTGGGCGACAGCTCGGTCTCGGCGTGATAGGATATGGTTAGAACCTTGAGGAACTGCGGGTTCCAGAGAGAACACTTTTGGCAGCCAGACTGGATCCAGAGAGCAAATGCTTCAGAGGAGTTCAGTTTAACCCAAGGTCTCTTTCTCCAGGGACAATAAAAGGAACAACGGTGTCTGCCTCTTCAAGGGACCACAGACAGCGCCTGGATGAGGGTGCTGGAGTGAGGGGTGGCTCCTGGAGGAGGCTGAGGCCCCTGGCGTGGCCACCCTGACATATCAAGCTATTTCCAAAGTGATCCAAGACTTGGTGCTGACCCTGCTGGGGTTCCAGTTGGGCAAATGAGGCTTCTTCGCAGATGCCACATGTCCCTGCGCCTAGCCATGCTGGGCAGTGTCTTCATGCTCTTCCTCTTCATCCGGCAAAGGGACGTAAGCAAAAGCCAGCAGCAGGCCATGGAGAAACTGTGGCTGAAGTCCCTGGTGGGTCAGAAGGACCATGTCCTGCCCTCATGCTAGGGGCTGTAAACAACATTAGAGACGTCATGCCGAAGCTACAGTTTTTGTCTAAAATTAAAAAAAAGGTTATAACTAATACAAGAAAAATCATATCCAATAAGTATATACAATATATACAGTCAAGATTACATTAATGATGTCTAGTCCATTAACATTTGACAGATTCAGGTGAAAAACTCCATTATGTCCAGTCCAGTAACATTTGATAAAACTCAGACAAAAATTTTTCATTACTTATCCTATCTTTTCTTTTCATAATAGATTCAGTAATCTACCTTTTGTCATTTTTATATCTTCTCCTTTTTCTTTTTAGAGCAGATTCAGAGATCTACCCATTTATCCTATTATTTCTTTGTCTTTTTTCTCAGGGTAGATTCAGCGATCTACCTCATATCTATTTTCTCTTTTTCCTTTTCTTTTTTTAACAAAACCTCTGAATCTAATCTTCATGTTCAGCTTTTTTCCTGACCATTAACAATTAACAACTTGTAACCAATCATCATAAACAATGACAATATCCAAAACTCATTAAACGACTGAAAACCTCCCATGCCACTTTTTGGGGATGTGGGCGTCATCTTCTTAAAATTACTTCCATCTTTAGAGGATCCTGAAAAGAAAATTTTTGGGTTAATTGTCAAGTCCTGTATCATTTGTCCCGCCGCTGCATAATGAGACAGTGCAGGGCTTTTCAAGACCTTGTTCAAGTAGTCTGTCAGGCTGGATCATCTCAGCCAGTCATCTCGAAATTGTCCTGAGCCATTTGTAGTCCAGAGTCGATCTTTCCATGGTGTTAATGGCTTTACCATAGTCCATGTGGCATCATAGTCCATTGTGGAGTCCCATCATCCTTTTGAAGATTTCAAAGTCACTGTTAGGCATGATCATGGTTCCCTTTAGATTTTTTTTTTTTTTTTTTTTGGTGCTTCCACTGTGGTTTGGAGCAATCACAATCTCATGTCTGTCTGTCTTTTGGAACCATGAACATTCTTCCCTAGAAGAGAAAATCTTCACAGAAATTTCTCCCCAGCATTTCTCTTGCCAACCTTTTCTAAACTGACCTTTGCCGATGTTTTCTTCTAACATGCTGGTCCTGGCAATTCTTCTCTGAACAAGCAGCAGTAAATTCTTTGTTCCAGGTAGCAGCATCACCAAAGTCACCAACACGATGAGAAGCAGCCGGTAACTCGAAGCAGCAGCCACTGCCTCCATGGTCCCACCGACACTGTTTGTGTCTCTGACCCGGCCGAACCTTCTCCTAGGCCGGCCTCAACTCGGGATCCTCCTGACTCTGCCTTTAGTAAATTTACCGGCATGTGCCACCACAGCCTGACGAGCAGGCCTGAGCTAGGGCTCAGAAGGCCACAGGCAAAAGGCTATTTCATGAATTTGTACCACGAACGTTGGGCGCCAGATGTAACAGGAAACTTAAAGAGTCTTATTAATAAAACTCAAACCCGAGGCCAGTTATTGGGGTGAATGCTGGAAGATCAGAGAAGCAGAACAAGCCACAGCTATCTCACCTTGCTAGTTCCTCAGGTGATCCTGTTTCCTCAGGCTGGAAGCTTCTGAGTCCTCCTCCACATGAATCTCAGCTGAACTGTGTTGCTCCAAAGCTTAACTAACTACATGCTTTTCCCCCTTTAGTTCCTGGTCCTCACGCCTTATATACCTTTTTCTTTCTGCCCTCACTCCCTGGGATTAAAGGTGTGGGTAACCACACTTAGCTGTTTCTAAAGTGGCCTTGAACTCAGAGATCTGGCTAGCTCTGTCTCCCCAGTGCTGGGATTAAAGGTGTGTACCACCACCGCCCAACTTCTGTTATGGCTTACTCTTCCCATTTTCTAGCCACCATTTCTGGCTCTGTTCTAGTGGCTGTCTGTTCTCTGACCCCAGATATGTTTATTTCGGGGAACACACAATATTTCAGGGAACACAATACCCACCACACTCTTGGCCTCTAATATATAAGATATCAAATTATATTGATCATAATCTTCCTCATTGTATTTATAAGTTTGTGATGAGTTCTTTAAGAAGAGGTGAGGAAATTATTTTAATTTACTATTACTTAATAGAGTCACAGCTTAGCCCTTAGAATATGAAGGGAGTGTTGGCAATACCAAAATATGGATAGGTTATTTCACCAAAAAGGGGATAGATCATGGGAAATTTATCTTGAGCTGAACATAGGCAGCATATCTAAAGAAGGAAACCTTTGAGCTGACTCCGAATTATGGTTTTGTAATAAAATAGAAAAGTGCATTATTGTTTTATTTTTTGTGTTCTGGGTATTGAATTGGATTTTAGAACCATTTATCTCATGGTTCATCATCATAACTTTTTTCCAACAGGAAGAACACCATCACCATAAGTTTCAGTCGGACCGAACTACTCTTTTTTGTTCTCTCTCTCTACCACTGTATCCTGAAGCAGTAATCTGGCCCAATACACTGTCAGAATGCTTCCATGGCTGTAAGGCTGGAAGGTTAAAAAATGGGGAATGGAATGGTGGTCAAGGGCTTGTTTGTACGAATGTGTGTCAAATGGCTCCAATGGATGAGCTCATTTCTTCCACAGTACACTCTCAAAAGGTTTTGTTTTTTCAAGCTCTTATTCTACTTGGTCCTCACTGACCTGTTGCACTTTATCCCCACCCTCCCCTTTTCATCCTCCATTTTACAGTATCACTTTGGGGGTTTCAGTTCCTATTCTTCCACTATGTGGGTGTTGCTCTTGCCTCTGCCCTTCTGTGTGCCTGACACAGTCGGCTGCCATCTTCGCACCGCTAACTTCTCTCATTGTCTAGTTCCTACTCTAATGACATTTCTATACTTTGCCATCCAGATAGTGATGGTGGCACTGATCCTTCTTTTTATGCTTTCTGTCCTATTTATGCCTATACTGATTAACTCTTCTACTTACATATGCTGTCTGTTCTTTATCAAATTCCTCTTTGGGTATTAGTTCTAGGCTTTTTTCCCCTGCCTTTTTGCTCTTTCTTATTCACTCTTGTATTTTCTGATCTAGAATAATTATTGACACGCAGCAGCTATTTTATAAATGTATATTTAATGAGCAAATGAGAGAATAAATTAACAAGTAATTGTTATCTGGTGGATAAAACTCTAAAACACCAAACCCCAGTTTGTTTGTTTGTTTGTTTTGGAATTATAACCAATACAGTCTTCCATTCTACCATGTCTTCTGACTTTAGCCTTTCTTATAAGGGACACCAGCTTGATCATTAACTACGTTTACTCTTTTCCCATCCTGCCTCTGACTAGGGAATCATGACATTACAGTGGTTAATTATACTATATGCTAACAATGCTCAATTCCTTAGAGGTTCGCAAAAGCACTCTACCTCTTTCTTTCACTCTACTTGGATCACTTTGTCCTCCTGGTGGCCACATTATCTTTCCCACTGGACAGTGGCTGTAGAACCTGAGGTGCACAGCACGTACATTTTATCATCTTCTTTTGTCTTTCAAAATGGTGATGCTTTCAAGTATTTAACCATTGCCTGGCTCATATTTGTGTGATAGCATTCACCCTACAGTGGAATTTTAGTTTCCTGCCATTTTCTTCTGGGACACCATTAATCAAGGGATGAGAAAAATTAAGGTTCTACTTTTATATGAATCTTAGCTATTGCTCAGTTGAGTATGAAGTGGTTGCTCAGCAACCAAGAATGAATGAATGAGTGAATGAGTGAATGTGAAAAAAATTTCACAAGGAAACACTATTAGTGACAGACCAAGGTTTTATTATTTAGTTATGCTTTTAGGTGAGCACTCTAATTTGCCTAGTACTGCAGATTCTGGGAAGAGAAAGTTTCAGTCTTAAAACAGAACATCCTAGGAAAATGAGGTTATGTTGGTCACCTCCTATATATCTGCCTCTTGAGATTTATAGTAAGTGGCAATATGGACCAGATAAAAAGCATGAATTATTTATTTTGGTCCAGATTCTAGAGTAAGTTGAACAGGCAGGAGCCTAGAAAATCAATCCATAGTGTAGATACAGGAGCACAGACAAGAGACAAGAGTAGCATTCACCTCTAGCAAATGAAATATCTGAAGGGGTGTGGTGGTATGTGGTAGGAAAAAACTGGGTGGCAGACAGGCTTGAGCCTGAGTCTGGTATTACAACTCTCTAATGGAAAGTCATGGAACCTCTCAGTTTCTTGCCTGTGAAGTATATTTTCCAATGTCAAATGCAAGGCTATTACAGAACTTAACTTAGTATGTGGCATACAGTAATTGCTCAATAAAGCTTTATTCCCACCACCAGACTTTCATCCAGATTGTCTCCACACTCTGAGCCCCAATTGTTCCAACACAGAAGGTTAACTAGTTATTATATTTTCCAAATGTGAATTAGCAAAAGTCTGGTCTGATGAACCATTGGTTTCCTATACAATACATATTGGATTATGTATAATGTGTGTGTCCCAAGTCTTTTGTGACTTTTTAATAGTTCCCTTGTCACAGTAGTGTGCCTGATGTGGTAAGGTTACCGAAAGATCCACAATTTCTCAAAAATCAAACCAAAACACCAATATTCACATAAAACACGTCATACCCCTTTGACTGAGCAATTTTATTCCTAGGAAGTTATCCAAATGAAATAACCAGAGAACGCATGTTCAGGGCTGTTCATCTCAGCATTGTTTATTATAGTGAAATATTAGAAACATCTGAAATGCTAACAATAGAGATTGGGCTAAGCTAATTACACTTCGACATTCAATTGAATACCATGCAGACATCAAAAAACATTGTGCACCCTAAAAGTATTTAATGACTAGAAAGATGTTCAAGGCATATTATTAAATGAAGAAAGAAGATAACAAAACAATATGTTCAGTGTGTTTCCAATTTGAGGAAATAAAAATTATGAAGGGAACCACAGGAATATTAATTAAAACCAGAAGTAGTTCACTAATGGTTGAGAACACACATTTTAGATTAGAAGTTCCAGGTTTTAGTTCTGGCTCCACAACTTTCTTGCTATATGAGCTTGAAAATCACCTCTTCATTTCAGTTCTCTTATTGGTGAAGTGAGGAAGACATTTGTGTCCAGCTCATACTGTATGTTTCTCTCTGTGTCTCTGTTTATCTCTGTCTCTCTCTGTCTCTGTCTGTCTGTCTGTCTCTCTCTGACTCTCTCTCTCTCTTTGTATATGTGAAGATTAAATGTGTTTATGTATATGAAATGGCTTCTTTGTCTAAAGTGCTTGCTGTGTGTGTATAAGTACATGAATTTGAAGCCCCAGAAGCCACATACAGCTGTGTATGACAGCACATGTTGGTGAACCCATGTTTTTCCAGAGAGATGGGAGGCAGAGATGGTAGAATCTCCAGAAGCTCATGGGCCAGCAACCTGGAATACGCAAACCCATTCTCACATATGTATAATACACACACACACACACACACACACACACACACACACTCACACACTCACAAAGGAGGGGAGGGAGAGTTAGAAGGAGGGAGAGATAAAGGGAAGAATGGAAGAAGAGAGAACCTAACAGAAAAAAATAACATGGACGTGTTGACTATCATTTTTTTTAAAGTGAAATATGTCGTATGTTAGAAAGTCCTTAGTGCATGAGCTGGCTGTTTGGAACCTTGGGCTTACACAGGGACACTTTGCTCAGCCTGGAAGGAGGGGAATGGACCTGCCTGGACTGAATCCCCAGGTTGAAATGAATCCCCAGGGGAGTCTTGGTCCTGGAGGACATGGGAATGGAGGGGAGGGGCTGGGAGAAAGGTGGGCATGGGGGTGGGAGGAGGGAGGACAGGGGAACCCATGGCTGATATGTAAAATTAAAACACAAATATAATAAATAAAAAAAATGAGAAAAAATAAACAAACAAAAATAAATTATTTCTGTGCAGATTTATTCAGCTTCAAACTGCTTAAGCTAGGATTTGAACCTAAGCCCCTCTAAGTTCAGCATTTGAGTATCTATTTTGCAGTACAGAAAAGGTTAGACATGCAGCTCTGAATGTTGTGGAATGAGAGCTGATTTTAATTTCTTCTTTGTGGCATTCTGATTTCCCACAGTTTTAACAATGAATACACATTATTTGTATTTTAACTATAAAATATTATTTATCTTCCGTGTTTTAAGTTTATAAGCGGAAACAAAGGCTGAGCTTCATGGAGGATAGCACACAAGGTAAAAGGTATCAGATTCATGGTCATAGCCAATGAATGCTAACCTGATAGTGTGTGGCACAAAGTCCCACAATCAGCTAGAGTTTCAGAATCAGACAGCACCAAGTTCAAATCCTTCACATAGCAATTACAGGTTCTTGGACAAATTACCTACTCAGAGTCTCAGTTTATTTGCTGGAAAATAAGCTACAAATAACTCTCACCAGCATCTCTAATAGTTTATCCTGTGAAGAGGACGTAACTAGCCCAGGCAAACAACAAATGCTTACCTATAGGACTGGCAAGCCAGGGTCAACTTGGAAAAGGAATATGAGTTAAGGAATTGTTTCTATCAGATTGGCCTGTAGACAAGTCTGTAGGACATATTCTGGATTAATGGATATGAGAGAGACCATCCCTTTGTAGCTGGTGTTACTCCTGGCAAGATGGTCTTCCACTGCATTAGGGAAGTGAATTTAACAAACTCCAGTAAAGTTTATTGGTAGACTCTGCTTTAGTTCCCATCTGTGGGTTCCTGCCTGAGTTCCTGCTGTTACTCCCCTTGATAAGGTGCTATGATGTGGAAATGTAAGCCAAATAAACCCATTCTTCCCCAAGCTGATTTTGTTTGGTGTTTCATCACAGTAACAGAAGGCAAACTAAGACAGCTATTGAAAGTTGTCACTCTGATCATGGACTTTTGGATTATCTCTTGGAGCTGCTGAACGAAGGTGAGGTTTGAGAGGTCTAATTACTACATACTAATCTTGAACGACAGTTATAAGATGCAAAAGAATCTAACTACCAGTTTGTTTGACCAGTGTTAGGAAGCTCCCCTAAACTATTTCTGCCATTGCTTTTTAGTGTGTGCCTCCCCTTTTAAGAATAGCATAAACACCAAATGCAACAGCTTTTCATAAGATGTTAAAAATATATCACGTTTGAACCCTGCCTGCCTGTTGCTGATTTGGAAATGGGCTGGAATGCATTCCTCACATCCAGATTGGATTACTCTTGCCTTTGCTCTGCAATACTGCCAGCACTTTCTATTTTATTACTAGAACTTGCTCAGAATCCAGAACATGGCAACAGGAATTAACTCTGGCTATTCTGCAGCCCTGACAGCTCAACAGCTCTTAAATCTCAACCATCTTTCCAAATTTCAGGCAGGATTGATTGGAAAACCGAACTGATAATTAACAAAGGTTCAGATTTGAGATCAGTTAGCACCAGACTTCTAGGAACACTGGCTGACCCTTGGGCCAGGAAACAGGTGAAGTTATCCTTCTCAAGAACAGAACTGAACAGCATTCTTTCTTCCTCATTTTTGATCATCACAGACACTGCATCCTGCTAAGAAGTGCTAAGAGAGAAGCATACAAGCACACACATTCTCAAGCAGGGATACACAGAACAGGAAGCTTCTCTTATCCATGCTATCTATTGATTACATATGTCAAAATTGAGCTCCAGAAATAGAGCAGAATTTGATGAATGCTATGGACTGAATAGTGTCTGTCATTAGTTTCATATGGAAATTCAGTATTAATTCAATGTCTTTGGAGACGGGCCTCTGAGAGGTTGCTGGGTATAGGTAAGGTTGGAGGGTGAGGCTTCTATGACTGAATTAGTGTCCCTATTAATAGAGACTGAAGTGTCTTTCTTTGTACTATGTGATGATACAGCACGTAACACGTGCAAACTAAGAAATCACCTCTCATGAGATACTGAATCTTCAAACATCTTGACATTGAATTTGATGGCTTCAGCATAGTTAGAAATAAGTATCTGTTATTCAAACCATTTATTCAATTTTATTTTGTCATAGAAACCTAAACTGACTAATACACTGAGAGTTATAGTACAGTATATAAAAAGATAGCAAGGATTATAGTCGACATAACTCATCTCTTCTATTCCAGACTACAGCTGCTTTTCCTTCTCCTGCTGTATTTCATTTATGAAAGTCTTTAACATATCTCTAGACAGTGAATCATTTATAAACTAACTGCCCAGATCTCAGAAACATATAACATTATCATATTAACCAATTAATAATATATACAAAGCAGTGTGCATGGGACTGTCTTTTATATTGTGCCTTCCCTTTAGCCCTTTCAGTCCCTCGCTGAGCCACATTTCATGTTGAGCAAGTATGAATGTCTTTGAGAAGTTACAAGCCCACTTTGGAATGTGTTTCCTTATTCCAACTGGACAGCCTTCTGAACATGGAACTATTTAAAAGTCAGAATGCTGCTTTCCTGGAAAAAGGAAAAACATATGAGGCCATGTATGCTGGAGGGTTCTCTACAATGTAGGTTCTGACAACCCTGAGGGTAACCTTTCCAGTTCTGCACCCACAGGGAAGGGGCATCTTTTGGGAGCTAAAGGCACAACAACCTAGCAAGGCATTAGGGACTACTTTCAAGTTAAATTTCTAATGTGCATTGGAGGAATCCTGTATTCACAAATCAGTTCTATATGATTTTAAAGAAAGCTTAGCAGGTCACCAGTAGTACCACTGATGAAATGGGGTAAGAACAAAGAGTGCAGAACTCAAGAGCCCTTTCATTATGTCTAGTCGATAGTCACTGGATTTTATCTGGGTCAGATCAAGAACACTGGGCATCTGTGCCAGAGCCATACAGAGGCAGTTACATGAGCCATCCAGCTGCTTCCCAGAACCCAAAACTCACTGAGAATCATCTGTAAGGAATACCCAGAAGACAACCAGTGAACGAACTCAACAACACAACTCATCAAAGCTTACAAACAGATTTCCATGTTGGCAAGCCAAGTCCCCAATGTTGTTTACAGCTGGGCAATTCTGACCTTCCAAGTGTTTGTTCCTTTTTTGTCACCCATCTTAAAAACAAGAAACTCAATCCAGGATTGCATAGGAGGTTCAGCATATTCAATTGGCCAAAGGAAAGGCTGTGTAGTTAGGCTGCATCAGTTAGAATCTCACTTGTGCTACTTAATAACTGCATGAACAAACTACTTAGCCTCTCCCACCTTTAGTTTCCTTATGTACAAAATATAGAGTGGCAATAATATATATGCTTCTGTCATGCGGTACAGTGAAGATTAAACACATTAGCCTGTTGGGCATACTCAGTTCGAAGCTCAGTACATACAAAGGACTATGGGGTATTTCTGGAACAATTTCTTACTGCTCACCAAAAAAATATTCTGTAGGTACAGTAACATATCACAAAAAACCTGGGTACATTCAACTAGTAAAGTGTTTAGATAGAGAATGGAGGAAAGAATGCTTAGTTATGCATAATCATGAGCATTGCTACTGTGTGTGTGTGTGTGTGTGTGTGTGTGTGTGTGTGTGTGTGTGTGTGTGTTGAATATCAAGTGCAGATCTTTGTGTATGCTAGGGATGTATAATCTATCACTGAGCTATATTCCAAGCCTATTGTTACCTATTGAGAGTTTTCTAAGTGATTAGCACCATGTTCAGGACTTTATAGATGCTTCATTTAGTCATTACGCAACATTATCAGTTAAATACTATTATCATTTTTCATGCAAGGCAACCAAAGTACAATGAACTTAGGTCATTTACCCATAGTAAGAAACTTATAAAGCAAATGTGACACTTTCTTATTCTATTACATTTACTGATTTGAAATCTATTACAATGGTCCTGAATCTTTGGGGTTGTTCATAGAAATTTTAACATGATCGTGATGAGTCATACTTGTGCACAGGAAATTTCTGTGATGTAACACAGTCCTGTATTACTGAAGATCTCCACCCCTCTATATTTCTATACTGAGTTACAGGAACAGAAGAGGTGGAAGCATCTATATGTTCCTTCATTTTCAGAAAAATGGAACAAAGCAAATACAGACAAATCATTGGAAGTTCTGTTTCCTCTGATGAAGCAAACTTAAAGGGATAAGCCCCCAAAGATGCTCAGTACAAGTGAATATATAAAAGCCTTCACAAAAACTGGTGCACCCTAGGACTTTAGGGGAGTAACAAAGGAGTATGATAGCACTGATGTCACATTCAAGGAAAGCCCAGGAAAAACAAACTAAGAAACCACATGGTTGTGAATTAAAGCTTGACAAGGAAGATTCTGAGCTTCAGAAATACAGAGATCTGAACTTGAATCCCAGCCCCAGGATGAGTCATTTACATATTAAAACAAATCATACAGTTACAACAGGAAAGTGTGGCTCCAACAAAATCCTTTTTGTATGGGAAGATGAAACATAATACAGAACAAAATCACATCAACAGTTCAGTCTTTGCACATAAGTAATACAGTATCATTAGTTGTGACTGAATTAGACCATGTGCCTGTATCTAGCCCTGCCTTCAACATCTCTGCCTCTGTTATGGAGTAAGATGTTGAACCACTCTGTACTTCCGTTTCCCCTCCTGTAAACTAGTATAGTGACAGTCCCTGTAACATAGGATCATTGCAAAGACTAAGTGATACTGACAAAGCACTTGGAAAAGCACCTGGTGCGTTGCAAGGATTCAAAGTTAGCTATTTGGGAGATAGTCGGGTTTATTTTTGATAGAAGTAGAGCACACTATACTGAAGAACACCCACACCCCTCCCCCCCCACACACAAAGAAGCCATTTGCAGCTGGGATAGCTATAGCAGTAATCTTAGAGGTCTTATTAATAAAATCAAACCTGAGCCAGGTATTGGGGTGAATGCTGGAAGATCAGAGAAGTAGACAAACCACAGCTTCCTCACCTTGACAGTTCCTCAGCTGATCCTGTTTCCTCAGACTGGAAGCCTCTGTGTCCTTAACCAGAATGAATCTCAGCTGAACTGGTTCTCGAAAGCCTGAATGCTCAACCAGCTAAATGCTTAACCAGCCAAATGCTTCTAGTTTCTGGTTCTCATGCCTTATAAGTCTTTCTGCTTTCTACCATCACTCCCTGGGATTAAAGGCTCACTTTCTTCAATTAAAGGTGGGTGTAACCGTGCCTGGCTGTTTCCAGTGTGGCCTTGAACTCAAGAGATCTAGAGGGATTTCTGTCTCTGGAATGCTAGGATTAAAGGCATGAGTGCCACCATTTTCTAGCCTCTGTATCTAGTGACTGTCTGTTCTCTGACCCCAGATAAATTTATTAGGGTGCACAATATTTTGGGGATAGCTGGGAAAGAAAAGCTTTATAGAAGACAGGTTAAATGTGAAGCAGATGCACTATTTCAGGAGAGGGAAGGGAACAACAAGAGCAATGGAGGGGCTGACAATTACCATGTGTTGGATACCTTGATGTTTTATTTATTTGTTTGTGTTTATTTATTTTATGTATGTGAGTATTTTGCCTGAGTTTATGTGTGAGTTTAACACATGCACTCCTGGTGCCTGTAGTGATCAGCAGAAGGCGTCAAAGCCCTGGAACTGAAGTTAGAGATTATTGTGAGCTACCCTGTGAACCAAGCTCCCATAAAGAGCAGCAAGTGTCCCTAACCAGCCCCATATTGAACACTTATAACGCTCTCTAGAGTGGAGTCTGAATCTTTCACATCTCTTGCTTTTTCCTATTGCATTTCCAGGGATTTGAAGGCAACTTCCATGATACCAAAGAAGTGGGACAGGTAAGAGGAAAATGCAGTACTACTTGCTAAAAAGGTCTGGCACCATTTAGTCAATTATTTAATGTTGTAGAATGCATCACGGTTAGAGACTGGCTCACCTTGGAGTGTAGGGAGAGCACCAAAGGACAATTTCTAAAGTGGCCTGAAACTATTCACACCAGCAAACACATATGCATTAGTGCTTTGTTGTAGCAGGAATCTTAAAAGGTCTTATTAATAAAATCAAACCTGGAGCCAGGTACTGAGGTCAACACTGGAAGATCAGAGAAGCAGAACAAGCCACAGCTTTCTCACCTCTCAATTCCTCAGCTGATCCTGTTTCCTCAGACTGGAAGCCTCTGTGTCATCATCCAAATGGATCTTAGCTGAACTGCTTCTCAAAAGCCTGAAAGCTCAACCAAGCCAAAAGCTTCTACTTTCTGGTCTTCACGCCTTATATATCTTTCTGTTTTCTGCCATCACTGCCTGGGATTAAAGCTTCACTTCCTGGGATTAAAGGAGTCACCATGCCTGGCTGTTTCCAGTTTGGCTTTAAATTCACAGAGATCTGGATGGAACTCTGCCTCCCAAGTGATAGGATTAAAGGTGTGTGTGCCACCATTTTCTGGCCTCTATATCTAGTGGCTGTTCCGTTCTCAAACCCCAGATAAGTTTATTAGGGTGCACAATATTTTGGGGAACACAATATCATCACATTCTGTGAAGATTTAGAGAATAAGCTGGTTAACAGGTTTAATTTGATGTATTCAGTAGAGTTCGGTGAAACCCGTAATTGCTCTTCACAGCTCAAAGCAGTTGGAGTGCAGCAAATCCTGGTACAAGATGTTAAAGGAGGAATAGCTGGCCTCCTGAAGGAGCAACCGTAACTTTCATCTCTGATTAGTTCTGTGCACAATGGCTGTCTTGATGAGTGACTATGCTCTGAAGAAAAATTCGAACAGAACCTTAGACTATTGAAGGCATCTTTATTTCCTTCCTCCCTTCCTGTCCTCCTCTCTCTCTGTCCTCTTCCATCTTCACCCCTTTATTCTCCTCTGGTTGCTTCACTTCCACCCCATGGTTCTATCTGTTCCCTTTTTTCATTTCTGATGCCAAGTGATGAAGACAGGACTTGGACACACACATTGCCAAATGGAATGCGTTGTATGTAATGGAGTGGCTAGAAGCAGGCCATCCCTCCTCCTCTAGGAAGCTGAATGGGGCCCTGAAGCACACAGTGGCTACCTGCCGTAGAACAAAATACGACTTGGCCCAGTACCGGGGCTCCTGGTAGGATCTGAGAGGTAAGGCAGCCAAAATAATTCAATATTTACCACAGTTCGCAGAGGTGTCAATGTTCCCATATTTTGCAGTTGCAACATGACTTTGTAGGACAAAATGTCCTGCTTTGGGAAAGTGATTCAAAAGAGGGGAAGGCCATATTTTCCCAGTACAAATTGAAAATTTTCCCTCATCCCTGCTCTTTTTGGTTCTATGTTAGGTGCATCTTTCATCCAGGGAACAAGAAAGAATAATTGGGATGATGTTTTAGAATGAGAAGTGTTCCTTTTTAGAACATTCTCAATGATGCAATTAAAGATTCTATACCTCCCATATGATTTAAGGCCTCAGATGGGAAAAATAAGGAACATTCAAGTGTAGAAAAGTACTGTATTTGTGTGTCTATGTGTGTTTGTATGTGTGTCTTTGTGTGTATGGTTGCTGTGAGATGTGTGCAGAGGTCAGAAAACAACTTTCAGGAGTTGGTTCTCTTTTTCTGCCTTGTTAGGCAGGGTCACTCTTGTTTCTGTGTTCTGTGCCCCAAGGCTAACTGACTATGATCTCCTTGGATTCTGTCACAGCCTCCCAGAATAGGGCTGCTAAGATTTTAGATGTGAATTACCTTATCCAGCTTTGACTTTTTTTTTTAATTAAAAAATTGTTATGTGGGTTCCTGAAATTGAACTCAGGTTATCAGGTAGACTTTCAGGTCAAACACCCACTCATAAGGAATCATCTTCCTGGTTCATATTCTTAAGAAATGTTTTCTCTAAGTAAAATACTCTTGGAAAACAACCATTGTTTCTCTGTTTCTCCATCTACTGAAAGTTCATATAAGTGAGAACTGTGGACCAGAGCACATGAAAAGCAAATAGCTCTTTTCAGATTGATTGTGGGCAAGTCCCTTTGCCTCAGCTTGCTCAGAGCCCTTGGCTGTAAAACAGAGATAATGATGCTTGCATTAGCCCTCACAGGATGGTTGTTAAGGTTCAGTGAGAATGTTTTGACAACCACTGGCACGGAAATTTGCACCTCATGCTTTCAATAGCTGCTCTCCCTCTTTTCCTTTGTTCTTCAATGAAGATCATGTCTCACATGCAGCCTGTGATCAGTGAACAAGAGCTCTACACTGAGCAGAAGTCTGTGACTCTGACTTGGTTAATGGAAGTTTTTACATCAGTTACAGCTGTCTGTCTGTCTTTATGCAACCCATAAACTGTAACATCACTCTCTGCAATGTAAATAGGTACCCAGACAGGCAAAAGATGGTGTAGTGGATGAATATCTCCTCTCTGTTCTGGACACAAAACTAAGTTCAACAGGCCAAGGAAGAAGGAGAGGGAAAAGTGAGGAAATAAAGTAGAGGGATAAAGAGGTGGGTATTGAGCCTGGGAGATAGCTCACTGTGTGTAGGTGCTTGTCAAACCTGGAAAACTGAGTTCAGTCTGTAGCACAAACACAGAAGGAGAGAAATGACTCCCAAATGCTGTCCTCTGGTTTCCATATGTGTTATCATGGTATGTCCACAGTCACACGCATGCACATACCACATAGCAAATAAAACATAACAAAAATTAAAAATACAAAAGGAATGATATAATTAATGCATGTTCTAAAATACTTTTTATTCTTTGAGAACAAAAGAGAGCAGCATTGACCTAACCCCCCCCTCCTTCCCCCTCAAAAAAAGAACCAATCAAGCTCATATTTGCTGATGATCTGGAAAGGGAAAATCATTTTGAAGTTATTATAAAAAGTACTAGGGAACTTGGGATACTGGGAAGGGAGAATAATAGTGAGGGCAGCCAAGGTCTTCATGAGACTCTTTAGGGTACCATTATCAAAGTTTAGGCCTGGCTTGTGACAAGAATCTCTATATGCTGTGGTTTATTAGACTTTTTTGTGACATGATTTTCATATTGTTTCCTCATCCTCAAACAACCAGACCTTGCTGAATGGAAATCAGGCATAATGACCAGCCACACTGGCAAGAACATGTGCCATTTCATCCTTCTTCACACTTATCACAGGATTAACTTTAGAGTAAGGGAAGAAAGAAGAAGAAATGGGAGTTAAAAGCCATCAGTCTGTATCTGCTTAAACCTAAACTACAATTTTACCATTGGAGCAGTCCAAGGGTGATAATAGACAAGAGAAGGACACCTGGAAATTGGTCTAACAAGGAGAAAGCAGTCTTTTCTCTACAGGGTGAACTTCAACTTACTTCAAAGGCTGAGTTGAAGATAAGAACTGGGTGCCAGGTAGCTTTCTTGATGATGATTATAGAAAATAGGTATAAAGTGGAGATTACAGTTGATAATGTAAGGGAATGCCAATAAACTGTTGAGCTGAAGATCTTTGTGCACAAGAACACTCTAGGAAAACTGGATATCATTCTTTTATCCATCCCCACATTGAAGCCTAGGGCATGGATCCATCAGCTACTACCCACATCAAGGCTGTACTCCAGGCTTCTGAGGTATCAGGAAGAGTAGTAAGAAGACATTAGGGAAATGCAACACACAGTGGCAAGTGAATTTTGCATCCATATTTTAGCTATTCCTTCTCAGTTGTGAAGAGTATTAGTTGGGCCAAGAGTATACAATATGGGCTACCATGAGCATTTGTTAGGCCCAGTTTTTGACTTAAAGTTTTGAATCTGCACCCATAACTAACACTGAGTGTCAAATGCCTCTGAAATTCTTGCCTCCTCTAGTGTGGTGGTAGATGGTCTTATGATTGGCAGAATCACACCTCCTCCATTGCCTGATTCCTGGCATTTGAAAGTATGTTATCCTATAGAGTGTGAGAGTAAATACTACTTGTCAGCTTCAGAAGACAAACCTATGGGCATATTTATGAGAGGTTTTCTAAAGTTAACTGAGATATAAAGACCCACTCTAAGTATTGGTAGAACCACTGAGGTTCTGCACTGCATAAAAAGGAGAAAACTAATTGAGTGCCACATTTGTCTTTCTCTGTTTCTTGATTGTAGATGAAGTGTGGCCAACTACCTCACATTCCTGCTGCCATGACTTCTTTGCCATGATAGATGGTTTTTCTTCAAATTGAGAGCTAAATTAAGTTGCTTCTTTTTAGGTACCTGGCTGCAGAAATAAGAGAAACAGCTGCTTTATATGTCTAAGAGGAATCAAAGGGATAGACTTAGTTAAGTTTACTGATCAGTTGATCTTGATATGGAAGATTATGTTAAACTATCAGTATAATAGTAAGCATCCCTAGAATTGGAAGGCAGAGCCAAGAAAGGAGAATCGGAGGGAAGACAGCCTGACAAGTGTATGACTGTCTTTGAAGACAGAGGAATGTTTCCAAGAGCCAAGGAATGCAAGCAGCCTCTGAGAACTGGAAAAAAAAAAAAACAAAAAAAACATGAAAACTGATTGTCCCTATAGCCTTGTGGAGGAGTACCACACCGTCAACACCTTGATTTTAAAGCATGGATACAGATTTTAAATTTATTTCTCCCCAGACATATAACTATCTGTGTCATTTAAGCTACTCAGTTTGCAGTAATTTGTCAGCGCAGTAAGAGAAAGCTAAAGTGATGCCCTCTGTACAGCTTCATGGAATAAGGTATGAGGTCTAACCCAAAATGATTATTGCATTACGTAGCTCTTAACTGAGATAGTACTGCTGTAAGATAAATAATGTTCAAGTCTCCTTGATTGTTATGAACATAAAATTCAAGCTTACAGGTTGCTGTGTATCAGGTGCCACATGTACATTTATCTCTACATTATCATGTGATGGAGCTCAGCTAGGCTTTTAATGGAGCTACACTGGCTTAAGGAGTGGCTCAGATCAGCTCTGAATGTATGCATTCTAGGACCCAAGCATGCTGGTTTCTGATCAGAGAGAGGAAGCTCCAAAATGCAATTTGTTAGATCTTATAAGAATTCAGTAAACAGCAGATATATAGTTACTTCTACTCATGTCCCATTGGCCCAAAATAAAAGCAAAATTTGTTTCAAGTCATTGCATCCAGAAAGAATGATTAGCAATCAGCATGAAGAAAAGATGGGCAAGGTTAAGGAGTATGTGACAAATTATAGATAAATAACACAGTGGATTCCAGGAATGCTAGTATCTATGAAGTTGTGAGGTTATATGTCTTCTCATTCATAGGTTGTGTCATGGTATGGCCAGGATGGTTTGATCTCCCAATAAATCGTCCAAATTTACATGGCTCCATTAAGTGGCACAGTGTCTAAACACAAGTACAATTCCAGCTCTGAGCAGTACATGGGGAGATACCATCCAGCTGTCAGTTTTTAAGGGATAATGTGTAGCCCAAAAAAGAGTCTTTTTCTCAAAATGAGACAATGGTAGAGCAGGTAACAAACTAGAGGACAAGGGTTTAATTCATAGCTTCTTTAATTCTGAATTTTTGCCCTCGGCTATTCTACCAGCTGCACAGCTACCCCATTCCATCCAGAGTCTGTAGACTGAGAGTACTGCTGAACTAAACAGAGGAGAGGTAGGTTATACTCGACTCACAAAGTTTTTACTGCTCTCACATAAAGCATTTCTTCATTTTGGCTGAGGGTAGGGGAACCCCACTCCACTGCTGCCCAGGCTTCTGCTTGGTTGATTTGGAGCAGTGAGTCAGTGGGAAAGTACCTTTCAAACCCACACAGGCTCTTTCTTTTCACCTCTACAGATGTCATATTTGGAATGGAGTGAGATCCATAAGGTCCTCTCAGGCATAGATGGGATGGCATCTTCAGGGGCTTTCTCAGACATTCTCTCCCTTGGAACTTTCAGGCCTCTGGAGAAAGAAGTAAGTCTCTTTTCTATGTATAAAAGCTCCTTTGTTATTCTGTGTTCCTCTTAACCATGAGAAACACCACAGGGCATTTATTTGTTCTCTGCTACAGATAGCCCTTTCCTGATTTCCCAGGGTGGCATCAGCTGCTACTTGCCTTGCTCATGTAGCCTTCTGCTCACCTTTCATTTTGTTACTTAATTATATTATGCTCCTTTGCCCGCTTTGTATGGCTACCTCTCTCACCAGATCTGACCCCTTTGCTTCTAAAACTACTTATTTACCATCAGGGTCTTAGCACTTAATACAAGTCGGCTACACAGAGGGGATTCAGTCTATGCTTGTTTGATCAATCATGTAAATGACTTTGTTGCTTTTTTTATTTTAACTGCCAGTTTATGATAATCTAAAACAATGAAATGCATATAGTAGTCACTTATTAATTAATGTTGATGAAGGAGTGTGAATCAATAAAAAATATATGCCAATTACTGAGTGTCATCTATGGGCTATTATGTGAACATACATATTACCCAAGGTGAAGAATCAGACAAGCATGATTACACACAGGTATATTCACAGAAAGAATGTTTATTTCAGGAAATATTAAAAAATGCAGGGAAGGAAATGTTATGGTATAAAAGTTTCTGTCTCCTCTCCCAGATAAATATCAGGAAACTGTCTCAGATGATATTAATAGAAGTAAAAAGTAAGACCTTTTGGAGGTGGTTAGACCATGAGGGCTGCTCTCCACGAATGACTTAGTGCCCTCTAAAAGGAGATGGGAGAGAGCTTGCATGTCCTTTCTACCATATAAGGACACAGATGGTGCTGTCTATAAAGATGCGACTCTGATCAAATGCTAAGTCTGCTGGCCATGATGTCAGTTTTCCTGGCCTTCAGACTGTAAGTGAGAAATTCAACTATTCATCGATTCCAAAGTCTAAGATATCTCATTAAAGCCACAAAAATAGACTAAGAGAAAGACGTGGATTGTTTTTTATTATCCCCTCCCCTTCTCTTCTCCACCTCCCAGGATCATTCCCTTCCTGTAAATTCCTTTCTTCATGCCTGAGCCATCTAAGGTGCTCAAAAAGGGCCATGGCTATCTGTACTTGCTGGGTTGGGGTCTTTTTTGTTGGCACTATTATCACAGAGGTTGCAGCAGCTGCCCCATGTTCTGCTGAGATCATTGAACTTTCTCCACAATTCTTTGTCCTGTTTGCCTTTGAGATTCACTAGTTCCTTAGGGTAGGTTTTAAGGTTTCTTATAATTCAGGTTCTGCTTAATATCTCAGCTTTATCCTCTTTACTTCAGGCTTAAGAATTAAAATTCCTTATTCTTCTCTCATCTTTGTTTCTTCTGTAGATCTTTCTGGCTGAAACTTTTCCTTCAGGCTACATCCTGTATGTTATTTCCTCACACACTTTCTTCACCACCAACTGGGTAACTATTGGCAATTGATGACTGCTTGATGAGAAAAAGTCAGCACTCTTCAGGGATGGAAGCCCTGAGCAACTAGCTTGGCTTCAGCAGATTGTCCTGTACCAATGCACACTAAAGGGACTCCTAAGAAGAAGCACATGGAGTTAGGAAGCAGTAGTAGTGGGGAGATAGGAGAAATTGGAGGAGAGGGAAAGAGGAGTAGATATGAGCAAGACACATTATGTGTATGTGTTTATGGAGTTCTAAAACAATAAAAGAAAAATGAAATCATGTCTGGGTACAAGAAAAAAATCACTTCTTTTAACATTTGGGAAACCTTGCTGTGCCATAACCATCTCTCTTTACAGAGCAGCAGAACAAGATCAATTATACGTTCAATCCAGTATCACTACAGACTCATACAAAAAGTGAATATGGTATTCTTAACCTTAGTTTCCTAGAATTTAGTATAATTTCTAGTATTGTTATGTCAAATTAATATATATCTGTCAAGCAAAAATAATAAAGCTGGTCTAGATGTCCCTGTCCATCAAGCCTTCTTATCAAGGCAGAGCATACCTAGTGACTACCTATTTGGAATTATCTTCTCAGACACGCTGTTGTGATATGTGTGTGTGTGTGTGTGTGTGTGTGTGTGTGTGTGTGTGTGTACACTGAACAGTCAACCAATGAGTTCTAATTTACTGATCTAAAAATAAACAGGGAGTACTACATTGCCAGAAATGATCTCAGCTCACCTCTCTGGTAAGTGAGGTTTCCCTTAGATGTATTTTTGTCCAGGTCCCACTGCCTGGGTGCCTCCCAAACAGTTCAAGCTATTTAATTATCTCACTTATCCAGAGAGCCTGATCCAGTTGGGGGCTCCACAGCCTTTGGTTCATAATTCATGTGTTTCCATTTGTTTGGCTATTTGTCCCTGTGTTTTTCCAACCTTGGGCTTATACAGGGACACTTTGCTCAGCCTGGAAGGAGGGGACTGGACCTGCCTGGACTGAATCCACCAGGTTGAATTGAACCCCAGGGGAGTCTTGGCCCTGGAGGAGATGGCAACAGAGGGGAGGGGATGAAGGGAAGGTGGGAGTGGGGGCAGGAGGGGGGAGGACAGGGGAACCCATGGCTGATGTGTAAAATTAAAACACAAATATAATAAATAAAAAAGGAGAAAAACAAACAAACAAAAAACAAAGAAGTATTTTTGTTCCTGGACTCCAGCATTTTCCTATTGAGTATAAGAGTTTAGGGGAGATGTTGGCAATTTGAGCAGTGATGGGTATATTTCTGTTATCTTACTTACTGTGTCTTACCATTTCTGAAACTGTGAGTCAGGCTTATCTCAGCCAGTAAGTGGCTAAACAAGCATATGCCCTACAGATCAGAGGTATCTTTGGCTAGGGTCTTAGATGCTACCTACTAGGCCCAGATGTCCCAGAAGTGATGTCACTTTTCTATTTAGGGCATGGCTACATAAGCGGCTTTGGGCACATAGGATTTAGCTCTTTCTTATGTATATCTATTGTGAGGGATCATCCCTCACCCCCACATTTCCCCAAAGTACTCTTGAGTAGAAACAGCAGGAAATATTAGTTAGAAGGATAGAGGGGAGACAAAAAGATAGAAAACATAGGATAGCTTTGGGAGGGTCTGGATCCTAACTATCCAGGCCAACTGTCTCTGCCCTAGGGTATTTAAAGGAATGCCAAGGGGTGGAGTAAAAGACCTCCCACCAGCACAGCCAAATGCAGATTGGCTCAGACACCTGTACTCAGGCCCGTTGTCCAATCATCCTCTTTATGCAGGCCTGCTGGGTAAAGCCACTAGGAAACATGGACTCCAACAATCTGTGTGTATATATATATATGTATTCCTATTTAGTTATTGGAGATCATTGGCATATGATTCTGGTCCATGCTCTGTCATGATTACTGGGCTCCTTTGAAAAAGTTATGCCCAATCTGTGGACTTACTGTTTTTCTCCAGTGTTGTGAAAATGCTAGGGAAGACTATCAAACTTTTTTTTTATTTAAAAACTAAACTCACAAAAACAAATCAATGTTTAAAACATATTTAAAAGTTTAAAACTTTACTTTTATTAAAAGTCTGCTGTTTGAGAATAGAAGCATTTATTTCATCGTACTAAAGTCCTGGCGAACCCTACTTAAAATGTGATTGGTAACTCAACAGTCTTTTTATCTTTTCTTCCCACCACCACAAACAGGTATGCATTCATCAAAGGTCACCATCCTTGCCAATCTGTAGCCAAATTAAGAAGGGAAGCTGATTTCCCTCTGCTGATTGAATATGGTCAGGGTGAAGCAGAGTAGAAATAGGAACAAGTACACTATGGGTGAAGTGACGATTGTAAAATGGCCAAGTTATTTCACTGAATTCCAGAACTTGATTTGCCATCAAGTTTTTGATAACTTTGTGAAGTAATATAATTAACAACAATTGCTGGTTAGGATGTGAGAAAAGGGAACTTTTAAACTCTGTGGGTAGAAATGTAAACTAGCATGCCTAGTAGAGAGAACAATATGAAATAATTTTAAAAAATTAAAAAGGACTGCTATGTGACGCAGCAATCATGATGTCAAAGACACATCTGAATTTCCATATTACTGTAGCAATACTCATAGTAGCCAAGAAATATAAATAGCATAAGTTTCCATCAAGCTGAGAAGGAAAAAGAATGTGAGGCAGAGGCAGAAGGGAATATTGTTTGTGCATGGAGAGGATGGAAACTTCTAATTTGTGACAACATGGATGGAACTGTAGATGGTGAAATGTCACTATTAAATAAGCTGGGCATATAAGCAAATACCATATGATCAAATCCACAAAATGTAAAATATTTGACCTCATAGAAGTAGAGAGTAGAATGGGGGTTACTAGACTCTGGAGAGAGTAGCAGTTTGGAGAAAAAGGAGTTGACTCTTTTCAACACAAAGAGATGATGAATGTTTGAGGGGCAAATAAACTGACACTGATTTGTACTTTATGCAATGTCACATGTATTGAAATGTCAGATAATGCCCCACAAATAAGTACAACTTTTGTTTGTATGTATGTATCTATCAAAACTAAATCAGAAAGAAAAACAAAATGCAACCCAAAACAAGCATCCACTGCTAAATGAGCAAGAAAATAAGCAAAGATGTCCATAAACCATCATCAGCAGGGCGAGGTTATCAGGAGGTTAGCAACAGAGCCTTATACAAGTGATGCCAACACACATATAAAGCCAGTCACTAGTTGACATTTCCTGAAGTGGGAAGACACAAAGTATGCCAGCAGTACTGCTGAAGGTTTTTGTCTCAATTATCTCATCAATAGGGAATGAACAACTTAATTATGAAAGCTATAGGTATGTCTTCAGCAGAATGTGAGATGCCAGCTCCTGTTCTCAGATTCATACCCTGGACTATTTCTGTGGACATTCTTCTGTCACAGAGTATTCCCAAGGAAGTGCAGTATTTCATAGGTCAAAATTAAAAACATGCATAATAAGCTGAGGTTCCTGGAACTCAGACCTAGCAGGGAACATAATATTAATTTCCCCCTTTTTATGTATATGTGTGCATGTTCAAGTGAGCCAGAGCTTGTGCACAGTAGCATGTGGAGGACAGAGGATGGGTCTTCTCCTCAGGAAAGCCATCCATTTCCTTGGATACAGTATTTCCCTCTGGCCTGAAATTCACCAGTTAAGTGAGGCTGGCTGACCACTGAGCCCAGGGGTCCATCTAGTTTTATTTTGGTAGTGCAGGGATTATAGGCACATTGCATCATGCCTGAATTTTTGTGTGGGTTCTGGAGATCAGACTCAGGTCCTCATGTTTGCATGGCATGCATTTTATCAACTGAGTCATGTCTCTAGTACTTTCCCTTATGTATTTTGAGATTATTCCTTGAGTTTTTCTTAAAAGATATGGCCTGTTATTTAGATCGTGATCCAGCAGACTTTATATGTAAAAGGTGACATAATAAGTAAAACTAATATTTTTTTTTTTGTTTAGGAATTTTTTAATTCATTTTACATACCAATCAAAGATTCCCCTCTTTCCTCCTGCCACCTCTCCAGCCTCCCTTTTCCAACCCCCGCCCCATTCCCTCCTACAAGAAGATAAGGTCTCCTATGGAAAAGTACATTTAGTAGAGGCAGGTTCAACCCCCATCCCTCTGCCGCCACCACCCCCTGCCACCTCAAGGCTGTGGAATGTGGCCCATCATAGGTAGTTGGCTGCTTGGATAAATTTTAATATTTTCACAAGAACTACAGGGAATCCTCTGTACCTGGTGTTTCTCTACATGAGGTGGAATGTTACAGAAAGTGCCACATAAAAGTGATATGCCAATTGAAGATTACTATGGTTCTCAAGGTGACAGTGTATTAGTGGTTTTAAAATTAACCTTTACAGAAAAATACCTCTGGCACCCACAACTACATTTTTAAATGATGATCACTGATGGTAGGCCTGTTTTTATGCTTCAATTATTTTCTACTTAGTCATACAACAACCAAACACATAATTACTGCTTAAACATGCAAAGCTCTATGCTGGAATCCAGTGGTTCAGAAACATAAGACCACAAAGGATCTTTACCTAAGGGCCACTTATTCTAGTGATTTGATATAACATTTGTAACCATTTCTTAGCATAATCCCTAACAACAATTTAGGCTGGATAATTTGATTTAGAGGCATCCTGGTCACTGTAAGTTGAATACTATTGCCAGTCTCTATCTCCAGATGATAGTGACATTTGTGTCCATGTTCTGAAAACTAAACATGTCCTTAAGACATTGTTCAATGTACCAGAGCTAGTATCCTTGTTAGTCAATATTCATATGCATACCCAGTTAGTGTTTCTCTAATAGGTATAAGGTCTTAGAAGTTTAGAGTTGTACTTTTGATTTCCTCTCCGTTCTTTCAGTGCTAATGCAGCCAAAGATGAGGAATAGCACTGTGCCTTCATGCATTACTATACCCTAATCCTTTCATAAGTACCATAGTCAGTTTTATTTCTTTATTTAGAAATGTAGATACTAAACTCTATGACCTAATATGTGGTGTGGTTCTTTTCATTGTTTTATTCATTTTTTCCCTGACCATGTTTCCCTGTGGTTCCAAACATTCATCTGCCATGAGTGGAGCCACTTAGTAGAAAAGAGAGATGAAAGAAAGGAGAGCCTTCTGATTTTGCAGCCTTTGTAAAACTTCCAAGTGGAAAATGCTGGGTAAACACTCGACGCTTTCCTAATTTTGACTAATGTAGATCTATTACATAAATCTATAATGCCCTGAGTTACTCAACATTCAGAAACAAATGTAGATTATCTTTTAAAGAAAATGTATTAATTTGAACTGTACTTGCCAAGAAGGTCTCCAGGGAAGTCCCTCAGTAAATAAAAAAGAGTGATTTGTAACAAGTTTATCAGTGGTTGGTATGTAAAGTGCTTGAGACTAGCTTGTTCTCTTATGGTGTTTAAACATTCTTTCCAGTGATACCAGTACTATTTATTTGTTAAGCAAATCTTTTCTCTAGAAGAGTGCAGTTGTAAACTTCATTCATTAAATGTCCTCACTGAACTCTGATTTTCAGTGACAATTGAGAACATACACACATGAAGTTCTCTTTTAGATAGTTAACCAGGAAAACAAATAACTTAAAACACTTGATTTCTTATAGACTTTTGCTCTACAGAAGAATGTTGCTGAGGCTGAGTGAGGGAGCTCTGGGAAAGTGTTGTGAATGTGAACAAAATCCCACCAAAGTCTGATGTCTTTTCAACTTTTCTCCACTGATTATTTGACAAGAGCCTGAAAAGACAAACGTGGGGTCTTTCTTACAACTTACACCCTGTGCTCTAACATTTCTACACATTGGTACACCATCATAACTCAATTTTTACTGTCAAGGAAATATTTAGTTAAGTGTTTGACACTCATAGTAGTTATACAAAGGCAAATTGAAACAATGTTGAGATTTTATCTCAACCCAGTCAGAATGACTATTATGAAATCAATCAGTGAATAAATAAATAATAACTTACAAAATGGCAAGAGTGCAGGGAAATAAAAACTATTACCCACTCTTGGTGAAAATGAAACTCATGGAGCTGTCCTAGATGTCAGTGTAAAAGTTTCTCAAAGAGCTACAACTTGGACTACCTACCATATGACCAAGCTATGCCTCTTGTGGGTGTATACACAAAGGGCTCCATATCTTACTACAGAGATACTTATTCATATATGTTATATTCACAATGGCAAGAAAATAGGATTAGCCTGGATGCCCATTAACTGAGGAACAGGTAATGAAAATATAGCATATATATATGACGATATTCAGCCATGAAGAAAAATTAAACTATGAAATGCAGGAAAATGGATGGAACTGGGGGAAAAAACCATTATATAAGCAAGGCAACCCAGGCTCAGAAATAAAAATACAATCTATTCTCTCTTTTAAGAAGATTTGAACTACTACTTGTTAAATATGGGAGTGAAGGCTGAGCAAACCAACCACAGACCATGAGACTCAGAGACAGAAACTTCAAAAAAACGAGGTGGGGAGACAGTAGAACCCAGGCGGTTTGGAAATGGACACTAGGGAGAAGAATGCAGAGGGAAAGGGAGGACCTGAAGATGGGGAGAAGTGACAGGCAGGAGAGAAAAGAAATAAAAAAATTGAAAATGCCATAAGAAAACCCATTACTTCGTAAGCTAATTTTGAAAAATTTTATTTAAAAAATGTATACAACATATTTTGATCATATCCTTTCCCTTCCTCCAACTTCTCTCAGATCTAAGAAAAGGAAAACAATATCAGTGCATTCCACAAGGGAGGGAGAACACAGGCCCCAGGTCATGAGTCCTCTTCTGAAAAACGCATTTCCTTCAGGGCTCGATCTGCCATCTCCATCATGCTTTGGGGATGTTAGTCCTTAAGCTGTTGATTTTTATTCTGGAGACACTCTGATCAACTATAAAACAAACACCTTATAGAACTGAGCAGATATTAATTGAAGTTCATGTTCTGGCATTTTCTGACCATGAAAAAATACAAAATGTAACCATTCTGACTCAATTTTTCCCGTTATTTTTGAGGGGAAAATGAAAACATCTCATTTCAGTAACTACTACCTAGTAAAGGCTCATCATTGATATTATCCTCAATAACATTATCACATTATGTGTATTACATGTGCTGACTGAGTTTCCCCAGCACTGAACTCATTCCTTTGATTTCCCAGGCTCATTAAAGCTGACCTTAATTTTATTTCATTCATAAATGATCCCCAAGTCTTTGTGAATAAGCAGTGCACACATATGAATACCACTCTTTCCAACACCCCCCCCCCATCCCAGCTGACTAACCCATTAGCTTAGAAACTTCCTTGGTAATAACTGTAAAATAGTACACTGGGTGTAGGGTAGATGCAGGGTTGTTACACAAAAGGATATGTATGTGTGTTTGTGTCTGTGTGCAAGTGAATATCTAGTGAGAGCATGGGTTAAAAGAATACTTAACTGTTTTGGTAACTTTGAAATAGAAAACTAAATTTGAATTAGAATTAACCACTTTGGAGTAAAGTTATGGGCATTTATATGGAAGGGGTGGTATGTGTGGAAGCTCAGAGACAGAAAGGGTAATGCGATCTTCTGGAAAATCAAAAGAGTGTGACTGAAGAAAATAGTGTACTGAGATGTCTGTAAAGAAAGACGAGAGGCATGTCATCATAAGGCTGTGTGGACCATCCATGGCACTGCGTTACATGTCCAGGCAAGAAAGACGCAAGCACACACACAAATCAGTTAATAGCTTTTTTTTTTGGTTTGTTATTTAGTTTTGAGATTTTAACTTAATTGCAGTGTTCCTCCCTTTCTTTCTCTCCCTCCAAACCTTCCCACAGATCCTTACTGCTCTCTTCTAGATTCATGGCTTCTTTTTTTATTAATTGTTACTGCATGCATGTATGCATTTGTATATATATTTTTTTTTCTAAATTTAACCTGTTGAGTCTATTTAATGTTACTTTTATGTATGTCTTAAAGGCTGATCATTAGGCACCAGACAACGAATTGGTGTCTTATTTCCTGAAGAGAACGACCTCTCCTATTTTCCCTGTTTTATTCAGCTCCTTGTAAGGTTTTGGTTGGTTGGTTTTGTGGTGTGTGTGTGTGTGTGTGTGTGTGTGTGTGTGTGTGTGTGTGTGTGTAGAGTTGAGGCCTTGTGGGCTTTCTCTAACCAAACTGGCTAAGGGAAATGTTTTGGGGTGTAGTGAATATGCTAACAAGAAAAATGAAAACATTGGAAGGATGCTATAGCATAACAGAAGATAAATGGCAATAGTTGGGGCAAAGATATGACAGAAAAGAATAACATTTATTATTTTGGACTACACCATTTGGCAGCATTCAGTTAGGATAACTAATCACAGACTTGTCACATGTCACTTGCCATTCTTGGCTTAGAAAAGCACATGAGCATACATGGAATAAGCCAGAGAGGAGTGGTATGTTTTCCTGGCTAGTTTTGTGCCAACTTGACACAAGCATGAGTCATTTGTGAAGAGAGAACATCGGTTGAGAAAATGCCCCCATCATATTAGCCTATAAGCAAGCATACAGGACATTTTCTTAATGACTGGCATGGAAGGGCTCCTGCCATTGTGGGTGGTGCTATCCCTGGGTGGATGGTCCTAGTGGTGTATAAGAAAGCAAGTGGTGCAAGCTATAGTGAGCAAGCCAGTAAGCTGCACTTCTCCACAGCCTTTGTATCATTTCCTGCCTCCATATTTCTGCTTTGAATTCCTGCCTTGAGTTCCTGCCCCAACTTCTCTGGATGATGGACTACAAACCGTAAACTGGAATGAACCATTTCCTCTTCAAATGACTTTGGGCATGGTGTTTTATTGCAGGAAAAGAAACCCAAAGACATATGTGCTTCAGAGTTAACAGAGTTAACTCCTTCTTTTAGTAACCACACATTTTTGTTCTTCCTTCATATATTACATCCCAAGAACAGTTTCCTCTCCATCTCCTTCCCCCAGTATCTTCCGACTACCTCTTCACTCTTCCAGATTTACCCCTCTCCACCTTCCCCCAGAAAAGAGCAGGCCTCCCAGGGACATCAACCAAACACAGTATAATATACTACAATAAGACCAGAAATAGACGATCATATCAAGGCTGGACCAGGAAACCCAGTTGGAGGAAAAGGTCCCAGGGACAGGCAAGAGTCAGAGACAGACCCCACTTCCACTGTCAGGAATCCCACAAGCACACCAAGCTACCCCACCCCCCGCCATAGATGCAGAGGACCTAGGTCACACTCCCACTGGCTCCCTGATATCTGGGAAGCCCAATGAGTCCTGTCAGTTGATTCTGTGGCCCATGTTCCTGTGGTTTCCCTGACCCCTCTGTTTTGCCTAGTCCTTCCTTTCCCTCCACAGGACTCCCGGAGTTCTGCCTAATATGTGGCTGTGGGACCCTGCATCTGCTCCATCAGTTGCTAGATGAAGTTTCTTTGGTCTCTTTGATGATAGTTCTGCTAGAATCTTGTCCCAGAATACTCTGCAGGCAGGACAAGCTGTACGTCAAAGATTTTGAGGCTGCTTTGGTGTCCCAATCCCTTCACATGAGGCCTTGCCTAGTTACAAAAGATAGCTCATTCAAGTTCTGTGTCCCATATTACTAGGAGTCTTTGCTAGGGTTACTCTTGTGGATTTGGAATAACCACACATTTTTAAGTATTAAAAAGGCATATGACACATGTTCTGTTATATGTGGATCATAGCTTTGACTTTTTAGTTCTAGTTGTTTAACATGGAGTGTGGAAGCCAGGAAACTAGAAAGTGGATACCTTAAAGAGCTGGGATAGTAGAAAATAGGTTAAAGGAAATTAACAACAGACAGATTTCAGCAGTGAGGGAGGTGTGGGTATATGAAAGAAATAAGGATGTTAGGAAGAGTGGATGATTAACCTTAACAAAGGGGGTAAAAAGATGCCTGATGCCCCATAACTCAATTAACAAATACAAAAGCAGGATTGAAGGGAGCTACCTTGAATGCATGGAAGGTTGCTGCTTTAGAAGCAGTGGTGTGAGAAATCCATAGAGTTGGTCAGCAAGGACCTAGAAGCTCTCCTACAAACAATACAAATTCTTGTCAACCCATTTTCTTCCCCATTTGAATGGGATTATGACATTCATTGAGCAAAGCATCTCACACCTTAGATACAACATGTAGAAAAAGCAAGGTGGAACCAGGCAGGAAGATTTCTCCATAAAGAACGCTGGATAGTCTATGCAGAGAGGTTGTGTAGGCAGATGTGGGAGAAAAGCTATCACTGGGTGTTCCCAGCAGTGAATCATATTGACTGCAGGCCAAACTGCCAGGCACGATGTATCCACCTGTAAAACAGTGATTTAACTATTGTGGACATACCCAACTTCCCTCTGATTGGATTTGATGTTCATTCCACAGGTTTAGGGGAGACTCATGCCTGGTAAACAAAACAAAAGAGAACAAACAGATACATAAAAGCTACCAACAACCTAGTCTTAGGGAAGTGATAGGCCAATGAGTAGCACTTACTCTGTTACTTAACTAAATTAACATAATGTCAAGTTTTCTTCTAGATATCTATGCTTATGCCCATAGACAAAGACCATTCTCAGCCTTAGTTAGAGAAGTCTCTCTTTTCAGGAAATTTTCAGGAAACAACAGTAAATTTAGAGACAAATACTTGCACAGGATACTGAGAAGATGTGATAATTGCGAGTCCAGCCATAGACAAGGCAGTCCCAACTCCCCATCTAAGGCTTAGGCAACACTGGGACAGAAAAGGCAGGTGGCATGTAAGAAACAGAAGGAAGGGTAATCAGCTGGAAAGTGCCGTCCCCTACACTCTGTATAACAACTGCAATCAGCAAGCCACAATTGTGTTTAACCAAACTGGGCCCACAGAAAAATTGTCGACAGAACCACCTGGCAGTAATCAGTTATGAGAAGATGATGGAGGTCAAATGGCCCTGCCCTTTCCTGTTGAACTATTAAGTACTGATAGATTGTGGGTGAGGAGGAGCTATCATTTGTTGTGTACTTTATAGGGACACCACCAGACTCCAACAGATAGCTTCAAAACTGTCACCACACAAACAACCTTGGATAAACTCAGTGATTCAGACAAAAAAAAATAAATAGGTGTGAAAGTGAGAGATAGATGTGTGAATAAGGGGGATGGGTGAGCAAGGGTGGTACAGAGGTAGAAAAGGTGGAATGATCAGTATGCATTATGTATATATGTGAAAATGACTCAATACAAATTTAATTGGTTTCAAAAAGGTCCTTGGGCACCCGGGAGGCAGAGCCAAGCGGATCTCTGTGAGTTTGAGGCCAGCCTGGTCTACAGAGTGAGTTCCAGGAAAGGTGCAAAGCTACACAGAGAAACCCTGTCTTGAAAAACCAAAGATTTTTTAAAGATAATTTAAGATTACTATTGCTGAGATGAAATACCGTAACAAAGACAACTTGGGAAAGAAAGAGTTTATTTCAGCCTAAACTCCCAGGTGACAATCCATCCCTGAAGGAAATCATGGTAGGAACTCAAACAAGGCAGAAACTTGGAAGCAGGAGCTGATGTGGAGGCCATAGATGTGTGCTGCTTACTGGCTTACTTCCCTTGGCTTACTCAGTCTGCTTTCTTATAGAACCCAGGACCACCAGCCCAGATATAGCAGCACCCACAGCAAGCTTGGCCCTTTCCCATCAATCATTAGTTAAGAAAATGCCTTACAGCCAGATCTTATGAAGGCATTTCCTCTCCTTTCAGATAACTCTAGTTTCTGTGTTGAGTTGGTGTAAGACAGAAAGATGCTCAGCGAATAGAAATCTTTGCCTCCAAGTCTGATAACACATGTTAGATTCCTGGAGCCCATGTAGTGAAGGGAAAGAACTGACTCCCACAGGCTGTCACTTGACCTCCACAAGTGTCCTGTGGTATTCACAAGACAGACAGAAACCCACACAGAAGACAAATAAATATAATTAAAAAAAAACTTCCTTTAAGTTCTGTGACCACAATCTTATTCAGCTTATACTGAAATCGTGCTCCATCCCTTTTATCTATGTTAGGACAGTGAATTATCTACACAGATGATGACATCAGCTGGAGAGGGACCAGGGCTGTGGTGTTCCAGCTCCTCTTTCCACATTACATAGGCATCTTCTCTCTCCCCTTTCAGGTCATTAATTTTTTAAAGAGGGCTTGCTTTAAATACCCAGAGCAGTGCTTTCAGCTGTGACAAAGAGCAGGTTTCCCCTTTCAGAGCCTGCACTTCATGCCTGCTGCTGATGGAAGGTGGCTTGCCCAAGTGGGCATTTGAGATCCCCTCTGAGTGTCTCCTGAGAAGTCCTTGCTCAAAGTCATGTTAAGGACGCCTGTTAACTTTGCTCCCACACTGAAAGCAAACTGGATGTGGCACAGGGGTATGGCCTGAGGTGGATAATGAGTAACACATCAGGATATTAGAAGAGAGTTTCCAGAGGTTTATCACAAGGTGTTAATTCCTTATTTATGACTCAGAGTTTTGGTGGGCGGCATAGGTATGGCCTCTCTCCATATAGGACATACATGATTGTAAGAGGACCTCAAAGAAGTAGCAGGTTTTACAAAACTCTTAGAAGCTCATATGTTCCAACAGTATGTGTGGAATACCAAATAGATATCAGACACAATGATAAGCACCAAGCAATTAATGACCATTGGAATAACCCTGCATGTCACTAGGAAGTATATAGTTGGAGAGGCAGATGATATGTCAATAGGTAAACAAATTAGCAGATTGTTATTAAGAAAGAAATGCACAGCAAAAGTTGGAGTTCAATGTATAGAATGTGAACTAGAGACATGGATACCTACATAATGAGGTCCTAGACTCATGTGCCTCTGAGAAATGTGTGTTGCTGTTGTTGTTGTTGTTGTTGTTTTGTGTGTGTGTGTGTGTGTGTGTGTGTGTGTGTGTGTGTGTGTGTGTTATCCTGGGGAATGGCTGCTGCTCCAGGAAATTTGGAGGAAGAGTACTAAGTAAAAAGAGGGGTTTACATGACTGATGGAGCTAGCAGCTGATGGGAAAGTGCTGTAAAGTGCTATCCACATAGAAGAAACAACAACTCTGTGTTTGTAAGCATTTACATGAAATCTATGAAGCTAAAACACACAAATAGTAGATTAAAATTTGAGAGTAAATTAGCAGACACTTGTAATATTGTATTCCCCAAAATATTATGCATGCTAATAAACTTATCTGGAGTCAGAAAGCAGAACAGCCACTAGACAGACATAGAGGCCAGAAAATGGTGGCATACACACCTTTAATCCTAGCATTCTGGAGGCAGAGATCCATCTAGATCTCTGTGAGTTCAAAGCCATACTAGAAACAGCTAGGCCTGGTAACATACACCTTTAATCCCAGGAAGTGATGGCAGGAAGCAGAAAGTTATATAAGGCATGAGGACCAGGAACTAGAGCTAGTTAAGCTTTTAGGCTTTTGGGCAGCAGTTCAGTTGAGATCCATTTGGATGAGGACACAGAGGCTTCCAGTCTAAGGAAACAGGATTAGCAAAGGAATTGGCAGGCTGAGGTCAGCAGTGGCTGGTTCTGTTTCTCTGACCTTTCAGTGTTCACCCCAATACCTGGTCCTGGATTTGTTTCAATAATAAGACCTTTTAAGATTTGTGTTACAGACACTGAGGAAAGTTTCTCACTGTTGCTAAAATGAACCAATTCCAGTGTTTTGTCCCCTGATAGATTATAATATGCTACAGGATGTAAGAATATCTGCAGGAGCAAGGAATGACCATACATACAACATAGAAATAAACCCATGCTACAGGAAAGGTAAGTATGAATGCTGTAGAACACATAAACACAAAAGGAAAGCATGGTTGTATATGCTCGTCATCCTGGCACTAAGGAGGATGAGGCAAAGTACTGTTGTGAGTTTTGAGGTCTGCTCAGACTATACAGTGAGTAATAGGTAAACCAGGCTAGTTAGCAAGATCCTTTCTCAAAACAAACCAAATTCAAAACAAAAAGGAGAGAGGGTGGGCTCAACCTCCTGGAGTGAGCTTGCATATGAAAGAAGGCTTCCAAGGGGAGTTAATTTTGAAAATAGGTGAGTTTCCCACCATTAATCTTGACACTTAGGGCTGTGTTGTGTCTACCTTGAAATTTTCTGTTGAGACATCTCAGTGTCTTATTGAGATGTTTATCAGGAATGTGGACACAATCAAATGATCTAAAGTCTTAAGTACAAACTGGAAATGGCAAAGAGTAAAAGGAGAAGACAACCCCAAGATTTCCTCGGTAATGTTTGCTCACACAATCCCTTTCCATGGAATGAGAAGTTGTTTCCCCTGTAGTACATGATTATTATTCAGATAGGCAAATTATTTCACTTATGATATAACCTTAAACCATAAAATCACTATGATTTGAGTCCTCTTCTAGACTTGAGGATACAGAGGTTACTAAATATAGCATGCTCAGACTCTGAAGTATGCAGATAGCCCAATGTATTTGTTGAATGAAGAAAAGGTATGGCTGAGATATTTTAGGTAGAGAAAACAACCTATGTAAAGCCAGATGAGTGTGGAGTACATGACTAGAGTAATTCTGTTAAATATCTTCAATCATACTTGGATGGATCAAGTCACATAAAGCAGAAGCTGGAGGGTGATAGGGGTACTGTAATTAGATCATGCTGAGCAGTGAATAATAAGATGACAATTGTCAACATCAACCTCAAAACTGTGGATTATCCATGGAAGGGTTTTAAACATTATTCAAAGCAACACCAAAACACACCAAACATCACATTGACCTTGTAAGAAGCAAAAGATTTGCATTCTTGGATGACTCTGCCATGCACTTGTACAAGGAACAGAGGGAAGTTCCTCTTCTCATCTGAAACCATTTTCATGTATGAAAAATATGCATAAAAGGTGGTTTGATTTTTGATTTGCACACAACAATTTTATAGTTCCTGGTATTTGTACTAACATAAAATTTCCCTTTACCTATGTAAAGATGATCAAATAAAAATGTTTTCAAGTAGACTGTCTGAGTCAAATCTCATGTATATATTTGAATATGATTGACAAGAAGGACACATCTAAAAGTTACAGGACCACATAGCTCATTTTGTCTTGAAAAAATTATTGTCCTATCCCATCCAATTTACTGTCTACCTAAAAGTTAGGTTTAAATTAGCCTGAGTCTCTCATATGCCGTTAGTTCAAATGCACAATGTTATTCTTCTGCTCATGTACTTAAGCATTTAGAAGCTTAAGCATCTAGCTGGAGGCATAGTTTTGGGACTTTGGTAGGTGACCCAAATAGTAACAGTGGGCCTTGAATGCTGTACTTAGCTTTGATGTTGTTCTGTACTCTCTGGGTAACCACCACATGAAGAAGTCATGTCCTTCTACTGTCACTTAGCCTTTCTCATCATGATGGCCTATAACATGATGACACCCTGAGCCAAAATACATCCTCTCTCTTCTGCTGTTGTGTTAGGCACCTCATCATAAGATGAGAAATGTAACTAATACAAGTGGTATTAGAGGGAAATAGTGAGAAATCAGCCAGATGAAGATGGCTAAATGGGAGTTCTAACAAGAGTTTTGTTTTCATGTCTCTGATAGCATCTAGACATGAGGCAACAGCGACAAAATTTCTCTTATAGGCAGTGTCAATTCATAATCTGTACTTGACTAGAATGAAATTGAGAAGTATAATTTAGTAGTATCTAAATTTAGCATCATAAATGGAGACACTTATTTGATGACCTTTTGTTGTGTAAAATAGTTGTTGAAAATGCCATCTGGTTAAATTGAAGGACAAGAGTAGTTATGAAAAATATTTGGACTCAAATATTTGCAGACTTTAATGTGCAGAGAAATAGGGTTGATGCTTTGTGTACTTGGAATGAGTTTACCCTGGTTTTCATAGGTACTGAGACACATGCAGAAAACATTTTCTTACACTGTAGTCTACCAAGGAGAGTCAGCTGAAGGTGTTAATGGTTGTCAATTCCTAGATGATAATATAGAATTTTGAGAAAGGTAGAAAACAATTTAATGAAAACCAATAACACTACATTGAGAAAACAGCAACTATAAGAAAAGACACAAAACAGATATGACTGAGAAAGCCATTATAATAGCTAAATACAAATTTACTGATAAAAATTATAGCTTCTTTTTCAGATTTTATATATATACAGAATTAAAAACAACATTTATAAGTATATACAAGCTTAAATTATTTAATATACTTTAATTTTGGAAATAGGTTATGACATAGGCTGGTTGTATAGGCCTATCAATGTGATGAAAATAATTTGTCAAAAGGTAAATATTTATTTTAAATATGGCATGTTTAATTTAATTGTATCAATGGTGATTTTGCTTTCCGAATATCTCAGTGAACATGAAATGATATGCCAATTTCTTTTAAAGCCACACTTAACTTTCTTTACTAGGTTCATTTAAGGCCACAATTTATTTATGCCACCCGTGCTTTAGCACATATGAATATAATCAAAGATAGAGTTGAGACAGTACTCCCACCCAATTGAAACACTAAACTTACATCTAGAGAAGTGTAGATGATCAGAGATTCGGGAGTGAGGATTTTATTAGATGCTGATTGTCCTGGTCATGCTGGGTCTACATAAATAAATCATTGTGGGGACTTGTGAGCAGTGGACATGAGGGTGCTTTCCTAGATTGCTACTCCTTCTTGTTTCTGCAATGAAGAGAGATGAGTAATAATTTTAGATTACTCAGTTTCATCTGAAAATTACATACTTTTCCTTGTATTTTCACACAAAGGATTTAAATAAGTTTTATCCTCCTTCCATTCGTATGAATGACAGAGTCCAATGTGCTTATAGCTAAATATTTAATGTTTAATCCCTATATTGTTTAATGATTTAATAATGTCCTCTATTAAGGAATCCAAAACTAGCTAAAAACAGCCCTCTAAAACCTTAAGCCTTAGGACACTGTTTCATTTCTTCATTGTTTCATTGATTAGCTGTATGTTTTTATCTGATGATCTCTTTTGGGGTCACTTATGTGGTCACGGTTAATTCACTGTTCACTCATGCCTTCTACATCATGGGGAGTCTCACTCTCAGGTCTGATAACTGTTGAATATGACAACTGAAAATATATACAGAACAGAAAGTATTAAGATATGTGGTTTAGACTCCAAGTTCCAGTGAAATACAAACTCAAACAATTAGTGCGGGTTAGAACAGCAAGAGAAGCATGTGAGGAAGTCATAGTTTGTCCTAGGTTTGGATTGGTAATAATCTTTTTCATCTGTTTGCTGATTTCCAAGGCATTTTATGTCCAAAATATCAGTCTAGTTCCCAACAATCTGTGAGACTGGTACAGATCATTATTATAGTTACAGTAATGGAGAGACCAGATGCTTGAGAGGATTCACACACATGTGCCTTACTTTGAGATCATTTGTGCTTTGTATCAGCATTCTCACTCTACTAGATACACACATATTCTGATACTTTGTGTGCTTCTTAACTTGGCGTTTTCAACAATGCCAGATATATGTGTCCACTAAGTGTCAAGGCCAGCTACTTATTGATAAGACAGAAATGAATTAGGATAATCTGTGATTTAAGGGAACTTACATTCTCACTTCTGAACTTAGGTAGCCACATAAATCAATAAATCAATACATATACATATATATTCCTAAATATGTAAAACCTCATATATATTCCTGAATGTATATATTTATATTCCATATATACTTAAATATAACCTATTTACTCTGTATAATGTTACCTGTATGAATTTTTCCAAGCTATTTTCCCTTGAACAAACAATTGGTACTTCCCAATTGGTAGGAAGATCATGATCCTGTTCCCAGTTTTCTTCAAGTACCTACAGTTTTTTTGTAGGGTAAGGCCTCTCAGGCTTTTCTCCGTCCAGTTTGCCATGTTCATCTTACATTTGAACACAAATAATTTAGCAGTAACCAAGAGATCTCTAATTGAACACAAGATCTATTCAACAAGAGGGAAACCATATCAGGTACTGGAAACCTAGCCAACTATTCAATGCTAGTGAATCAAGGTTATTGAAGGAGAATCTATAACCACTAATTTACAAACCAGCATAATCCTTAGCAACATTCTGAACATGTGCCCTAGTGGCTAGTTAAATTGTCAACTTGACATAAACTAGTCTTATCTGGAAAAAGAGACTTAGTGTGGGAAATTATCAAAGTTATATTAACTGTGGTAGACAATTAATTCACTTTGCAGGGGGTTCTGAACTGTATGAGTGAAGAAAGCAAGCTGAGTGTGATCATGTATGCATTCATGTCTCTCTCCTCTAGACTGTGGAGGTAATATGATTAGCTATGTAATGTTCCTGTCCCTCTGGACTTACGTGCAATGAGGGACTGAAACCTTGAATTCTGAGCAAAATAAACAATTTTCCCTTAAGTTGCTTATGTCAAGATGTTTTATCACAGCAATAGAAAATGAAAATATGACATAAGGTATGGTTAATCAATCTAATGTGTTTTTTCATTATTATTATTATTATTATTATTATTATTATTATTATTATTATATGTTTTAATTTTATACATCAGCCATGGGTTCCCCTGTCCTCCCCCCTCCTGCGTCTACCCCCACCTTCCCCCCAGCCCCTCCCCTCCATTCCATGTCCTCCAGGACCAAGACACCCCTGGGGATTCATTTAAACCTGGTGGATTCAGTACAGGCAGGTCCTAATGTGTTTTTGTCAAATCTCCCATTAATAGCTCGAATTTCAAATCTCTAACCTTTTATTTTGGACTTTGACAGATTGTGAATTGATTTGGCCAATGACAAATAGCATGTGTGACAACAGCATACATAGTGTTCGGCACCATGGCTTACCCTCTTGTCTCTTTTAGAATACTGACACTATACAGCTTAAGAAGCTCAAGCTGGTTGGTGGAGAAGTATCCAAGTTTAAAAAATAAGAAAGAAAAAAAACATAAGCAACTACTAATTTTCTTCTGCCTTGTTTGATTTCTAACCTAGAATTTTCAATAGTACAGAATGTATGTGTTATGTATTTATTAAGTGTCAAGTCCAGCTCATTCTTGGTGAGACAGAAATGAATCAGAACAATTCATGATTTAGGGGAACTTATATTCTCACTTCTGACCTTGACTAGACAAGTAACCTCAAACACACTTTGGTGTCATTTAAAATGATGTGTCCAGACTGAGAATCTGAGGACTCAGTCATGACCTTTGGACATCTGTGCTACCCTGAATCACAATCCTGTCACTTCTCATAATTCTGTAGTCCTTGTAGACACTATAAAGCATGAGTCAGCTTTTTTTTTTTTTTTTTTTTTTTTTTTTTTTTTTTGTTTAATTGCGTAACTTCTGAACTGCATATCCAAAGCACCTTACAGATAGAGCTAAGGTTTTGGTGATGTTCAAATCTTAGATCCTAGCCTTCACCCTCAATGCAGGTTTTAGGTGAGTATCTAAAGCATGCTGAATACTGAATAGATGGAAATACAAAGAAATAAGTGTATCACAGTGCCACTAATTATTTCTTTGAATTTTTTTCCCTTGGAACCTTTATTATCTTTATTCTAACCTCTTGTTATGGACCATGTGTTTAACCAAATCTGAAGGAATTGCTTTATTAGTTACATTAAAATCACTTTATTAGTATTCATTAACATAAAAACCAGAAGCTTGAAGGGGCCCTAAGTCTTGAAATTGCCAATAAAAAAGAAGGAGCAGTTTGCATCAAATGGTGAATTAAAATTAAGGACCTTTATCGTTACCATTTGTGAGAATAGGATTCTGACATTTTGAACTCTCTTGGTATTCAGATTTCCCTCTCTTGTGGGATTTAAAAATGTGTGTGTGTGTGTGTGTGTGTGTGTGTGTGTGTGTGTGTGTGTGTACATATGCTTGAACCAGGTAGAACACAGTGGCCTTTCTGCCCTTTGACCAAGATCCATACTATATTTAGCAGTAGGAAGAAATTTACTCCATGTGTCATGTAATTAGAATTCTTTAATTGAAAAGAAAAGGTTGAATTTTATGTTATATGAAACTTCCATCCAAAATACCTAGACCTATGTCCTCCAACTTTCTTTGTTATAAATGTAGACATACTTTTGAATTGCAAGCTAGTAACACAGACATAAAGTGCAGGTGTAGGTTTTAGTTTAGGCTTCCATCTTGATGAAGCTGTGTGACGTAAGTCACGTCCCTTGTCTAGGTCTTAGTTTCCGTGTTGGTTCCTCTGAACAGTCCTCAACTTTAGGGAGCCTCTTGAGATTTAGCATGAATTGAGCCTCCCACTAGGCAGATGAGAGCAACAAGTTTTCCTGGTTTCAATGGCTTCATGCTTCCAAACCACCACTGACACACCAGAATCAGGTTTTATCAACTCTCCTCTTAATACCACTTTCAGTAATAAATTTGGAGACATCTCCAATAATGGGTGTGAGCTCAGCTTACTGGACCTGTTTTTCTCAGAATAGCTTTATGGAGAACTACTTCTCATAGTCAGAAGCCTGCTTTTATCACACCATATATCAAGAAGTGACTGACCATGAAATCCCTCCTACTGTGCCAGCTAAATGGATAGACAAGAAAATACAATCATCTAACAGCCAAATCATCTTTGGCATTTATAACACTTATTGAGGAAGGAACCACATGCTTACTTGTGTATTGCTTCAGCACCAATTCATTCACCCACCAAGAACTTCATCCTAAGCTCATCCCTTCATTGCCTGTAACAGAGATGGCAAGCCAGAAGTTAGTGACATTTGGGCTGGGTCCCAAATCCTCAAGGATCTAACACGTAAGTGGTAAAAATAAGAGGTCCACAAATCAGAATTAAAAAATCAAGTCCATTGTGTCATTTGAAAAGTAATTTTCACAATATCTTCTTTATTTCTTATATCATTTCTTCTTTAAATAATCTTTGATGTTTTCAAGGTAGTCAATAATCAGAACATCTTCCCTAGTTGCCCTGGTCTAAGTGAGTGGCCTCTGTTTCTCTACCAGTTCATTTTTATGGGGCATACAGTCTACCACATCTTCAGTGATCTCAAAGAAGCAAAATAGTAAAGAGGGTTTCTGTTAGTTACAAGGTTCCTAGATGTAAGGGTACAACAATGAACAGCACAGCTAATATTCTAGTAGCAGAGTTGGAAAATAAATAAATAGACAGACAAAGCAGGGAATAAGAGAAAAATAAAACAGGATAGAAAATATCAGTAGGGGCATGGGTTTGTAACTCTGTCTTAAATTCTCAGTAGTGTACAGTCAATGGAAGCAGGATAAAAGCAAACCTCTGAATGAGGTAAAGGATGAGACAGGATGATATTGAGAGAAAGACTATTTGAGGTGGGAAGAACAAACAACAGCCAAGGAGGGAGCAGGCCCCATATGTTCATGGAACAGTAAAATGGCCAATGTAGTTGAATAAGTTGGAGAAAGTGGAGTACTCAAATCACATAGGACTTCATATGGCCTTGACATTTTGCTTTTAATGAGAACCCCAAGTTACACAGCTCTTGGTGCTCACTAAAAGTATGCTGAATGACTGTTAAATAGATCTGACTGTAGGACTAGAGGAACATACACATTTCTGGGTCCTATATCAAGTTCACCAGACTGGGCATAGCCGGTCTCTATCTCTGTCAGGTGAGAGGCAGAAGTTAGATAAGATGTCACAAGCCCAAGCTCTCCATGAAAAGAAACAGCTGAGTGGATTAGAATTCAGATGACTGAAAGATGGACACAACAGCAGTTGACACATTTGGGGGGGGGGCACATTTCATGGAGAGGATACTACACAGAACATGTTAAAGGACATATCAAAAGAGAAGACAATTAAAAGAGAAAAATAAGTGTGCATTAAGCGGTCTGTGACTTGAAACAAGATGAGAAAGACTGAGCAACAAGATCAAATAGAAGAAATCAGGAAGTCATGGTGATTCAGGAGCAAAAGCATGGAAAAACAGGGCATTAATAGCAACCAATTTTGGACTAATAAAGGAGGGAGAAAACTATCATGAAGCTGTTGTGATGTGGCTTGTGGAGGTCTTTGGTTAAAGCAGCAGGGGATCCAACGGAAATATGGAGGAAGGCAAATCCCCATGACTTAGAAACACATTGTATATGGCATAGGAATTCTCCCAGCCCACATTCCCGGCAGGTCTTCTTAATAATGGTGTTTGTTCAAATATTAGCCAGCACGACTTGTTCATTTCCCCTGGCTTTTCCCTTGGACAAATGTTGGAGAATATTTTGAAAACTCCCACATTTTCAGAAATGCACATCAAGTATGTGATGTGGCTCAGGCAGGTTCTACTGAAATGATAGCCCTATGCTAGGATGACTCAAAGGCATCAGGAGTTATAAACATTTTTCACAAAGGACTGGAGTAAAACACATGCCAAGAGGGTTGAAAGGCATTTTTGCTCATGTTAAATTACCTTAAATTTATAACATATAATGGAAAAAGTTGAAATGCACCTGAGACAGTGTATTCAAGAAGGGCAGTGTTACATGGTGGTTAGAAGCTTGATGTCTGAAAATTCAACTCATGATCAAATCTTAGATTCTATGATCACCAGCTGTGTGAGTCTAGGCAGGTACATTAAACTTTACATGCCTCAGACAGCTGATGACTGTGAAGGTTTGCTAAAGGCATTCATGCATACCAGGCAGTTACAACTGCCATGAACACTACTAGCCTCAATTTGAGTCTCTAATTTGCAAACACATAGCTATTATTGACAGAGGACAAGCAAAGTGGAGGGTAGGATGTGGTATGAAGGGCACTGTTGTGAGTATCTGTATCTGCAGGGAGCTAGTCTCTGTCCTGGATGTGTCTTATTCTGTAGAAGTGTGTGTGTGTGTGTGTGTGTGTGTGTGTGTGTGTGTGTGTGTGTGTGTGTGTGTGTGTGTGTGTGTGTGTGTGTGTTGTGTGTATGTGTTGTGTGTGTGTGTGTGTGTGTGTTGTGTGTATGTGTTGTGTGTGTGTGTTGTGTGTGTGACAATAGTCCATACATTTGGCCAGTTCTTATATGGAAGATGAGGGACAATTTAGTATCTGTCTCTGAACTAATAAGCACATTGAGAAATCATGAGAAAGGTCTCCTCATTTCACAGAGGAAGCAGATATTCAAAAAGATAAAATAATTAGACTGCATCTATAGATCCAGGCAATGTAGATTTGAAAATAGTACTAAGTCTACCAGACTTGCAGGTAATAACCTTCCCTCCCCATACTCTTTCCCAAACTAAACTACAGCCAAGCCTATTTTCATAGCCTACGCTCTTTCCATTCATTAAAATCCATGGCACAATTGAAGAATCCACTGTGTTTGTCCAATAATTTCCATCACAACCGCCTGTAGATTCTCATCATTGACTTCCAGGTGAACTTCAGGCCCCATAGTGACAAAAGGAAGGCAAAAGATGACACAAGTCTCCCTCAGCCTTTACCGGATATGATTCACTAGCAATAACATGCTTCCTTCTAGCTGAATGCTACCTTTTACTTTCCAGCTGAAGCCTGATTTTCCTGGGTCGGGTTTCCGTGTTAGACAAACTTGTGAGCAATATGTGGGATGGATGCGGGAGAGTTAAAATAGTCAAACCACAAAAGGTTACTTCTAAGCTTAGCTTTATGAAGCTCCACCCTCCTAATTCTTTGTTTTGTGTTGAAAATCATGCTCTATCCTGAAAAATCAACATTGGGTTGTCAGGTGGTGGGAGTAATTACCTATCCAGAATTAACCCACTGCTAAAAATCCTAGTGTGAACTTGGCTTATAATATATCCATCTTAAATTAGAAGCTCCATATCCTAGACTTGGTAAATGATAGCTATCTCCAATCTGCTTTAGTCAGACTACAATAGAAGTTCCACACTGCATTTTAGGCTCCACATCTACTTTCTTTAAAATGAAAATATTTCTATCAATTTCTTATTAATAGTAGAAGTAATGGGTGCTCATTTTATGACATTCTGCTAGAACCAAAGTCTATAAAATAGAAACTCAAGGTTCATCAACCAAAATTCTATGCCAGAAATAACTACAATTAGTGGACTGAACTCACCAGCTTTTCTTCTGGTGGTATTTTTGGTTGCATATTTTTACCTTAGGAAAATAAGCTTAAATTACTCTCTCTCTCTCTCTCTCTCTCTCTCTCTCTCTCTCTCTCTCTCTCTCTCTCTCTCTTTCTCTCTCCTCCTTCTGTGTAACTTATCTGGGAGCTTTAAAATTTAGGAATGCCTTTTCTTGTGTGTCAATATTCAAGTTCTGCATATCACTGTTTAAAAACTAAATTCATTGATTACTTTTCATTTACTCACTATTTTAATAGTATTTATTGAGTAGCAACAGGGAAGCAATTTTGGAGGAGTATGTGATTGACTATTCTTTTGAAAATTTTCATGTGAAAAATAACATGTCACAAAATGTATTATAACAATTTTAGTTGTACAATTAGGTGATATTAAATAAATTTGAAATGTTATACAATTGTCTGACACTGACCAACTCTAGAGAATTTTAAACTTCCCCAAAGATCTCTCTATAGCTTTTAAATAATTATACTTCCTCTCTCTAGCCTATAAAGTACCTTTCTACTTTTCATAAGTTCAACTATTCTAGGTATTTCATATAAGTGGAATTATACAAATTATTTTCTTTGGGACTACATTATTTTACTTATCATAATGCCTTCTAGTATACCCACTTATCCTATGAGTCAGAACTTACTTTTCTTTTAATGACATTATATTCCATTTATTTTACGTACTAGTTTCTGCTTGTCCACTCATTCCATGGAGGGTATTGGCTTCCATCTTTTGGCTATGTTGAGTAACTATGTTACCTCTATGGGTGAATTTATGTCTGTTTCAGTGTCTGACCTTGGCTCTTTTAGGTGTCAAGTTGATTTGCTGAATCATAAGGTCACCACCCTGTATTCAAGATTTTAAAGAATTATCTATTATTTCACAGCAGTTCTGCCCCTTTGTATTCTTACCAACAACAGAAGCCTTTCATTATCTTCACATTCTGTCTAATATTTTCCCATTTTTAAATAGTCATACAACTGATGTGAAATATCTCATGGTGGTTTTGATTTGCATATACCAATAGTTATGAACACTGAATATAGTCTTAGCTTTGTTGCTGTTCTACTTCGGATTGTAAAAGTTCTTCTTGTAACCTGAATACTAACGCAGAACAGTGCATATAGTACATCTAGCAAACAAGATTATTGTTTGCACTTATTGTCTCCCCTTTGTTGTTGCCTTTTTATGGTTGATAGTAGTTGTTTCATATGTCAAAGTTTTTGATTTGGTGAAATACAACTTACTTATTTTTTATAATTAACTTTAAAATAAGATTTAAGATCCATGCTTGGATGGAATTGATATTTTGATAGAAAAGATATGCATTTAACAACTCCATAAGTCCTTATATACTTGTGAGGTCATTAAAGCTAGTATCATGACTATATAGGCCAAACTTAGCTTGCTTATTTGATTAAAAAAATTCTTAAAAACATAAAAGTAAGCTAAGCAAGATTTAAGTAGGCAAGAGATATGAGAAGTATTGGAAGGGTACGGAGGCTTCCAGGATAAGCAGACAGATGGATGAAGGCCTAAAAAGAGGTGAAAGAAACAGGAGAAGCTGCCAGTTTTTTAAAATGTCTTTCACAAGACTGCCTAATTTCAATAGCACAGACAGCAATAGGCACAGAGCATATCTAACAAGGTATTGAAGGCCATACAAGTATTATCAGGGGCAATCGATTGCAAGTAAAGGAAAAGAAAGTTAAATCTCATTTGAATAGGAAAATGTGCCTTGTAAAGTGGTAAGGGGTAGGAATGAGTGCCAAGTTATGAAATTGTTAATATTTTTACAAAGTAATACTAGCCTTAGATATAATTAGATCCATTGATTTGAATCATGTTTCCTAATGTCTCCTTAGTGTTTATATCTATTCCACCCCCCCCCCTTTTTTTTTACATTGTATCAGCCTTTGAACAGACTTTTTATTTTTCAGATGCCAAAGGTTGAGAAGTTTTGGCTGTAGTTGGCTTCATATGTCTTCCTAAATATAGATAACAAATGATGCAGAGCCATGCCTGGGAACCCTCCCCATTGCTGTCCCGGTAGCTAGCCATCAGGGAAGACTCCTGCAGGCAGGCTTATCCACTGAAATCCCCCATTGGACCCTTTGATCTACAAGACCTATGATCTACCCCAAATCCTCACATCACCCTGAGACCTCAGCTGCTTCCAGAGAAAAAGAATCTGCATAGCTCTGGTTGGACCAAGAGAAGCTCCCTGAGACACAGAATCCACCAACCCCAATTAAACCAAGAGCTACAATTGGACTAAGAGTGCCTCCCTGAGACACAGACACAGCAAGCACAGATTGGACTAAGAGCAGTTCACTCAGACAAAGGCACCTCTTATACCTATTAGAGGAAGAGATGAGTAGATGCCAATGCAAAAATGCATACAACATAAAGAGCAATATGGCACTATCCGAACCTAGCAGTTCTACAACAGCTAGAAGAAAGAAGCAGAGGAAAGCAACCTTAAAAATAACTTAAGAAGATGATAGAGGCCTTCAAAGAGGAAGTGAAAAATTCTCTTGAAGAAATTGAGGAAAAGACAAACAAAAAATTGGAAAAAAATCAATAAATCCCTTAAAGAAAGCCCAAGTATCCTCATACTCCACATCTGATAGAGGGCTGATCTCCAAATATATAAAGAACTCAAGAAATTAGACATCAAAATACCAAACAATCTAATTAAAAAATGGGCTACAGAGTTAAACAGAAAATTCTCAACAGAATAATCTCAAATGGCTGAAAGATATTTAAAGAATTCTCAACATCCTTAGTCACCAGGGACGTGCAAATCAAAAGGACTCTGAGATACCATCTTTTTTGTTTGTTTGTTTGTTTGTTTGTTTTTTGAGACAGGGTTTCTCTGTAGCTTTGGAGGCTGTCCAGGAGCTCGTTTTGTATACCAGGCTGGCCTTGAACTCACAGAGATCCACCTGCCTCTGCCGCCTGACTGCTTGGATTACAGGCATGCACCACCACCGCCTGGAGAGATACCATCTTACACCTGTCAGAATGGCTAAGGTAAAAAAAAAAAAAAAAAAAAAAAAACATTGATAGCAGCTATTGTTGGGGAGGATGTGGAACAAGGGGAACACTCCTCCACTATTTGTGGGAATACAAACTTGTACAGCAAACTTTAAAAATCAGTATGGCAGTTTCTCAGAAAATTGAGAATCAACAGACCCAGCTATACTACTCTTGGGCATATACTCAAGGAATGCTCAATCATACCACAAAAATACATGCTCAACTATGTTCATAGCAGCATTATTTGTAATAACCAGAACCTGAAAACAACCTAGATGCCCCTCGACCAAAGAATGGATAAAATGTGGTACATATACACAATGGAGTACTACTCAGCAGTATAAAAAACAATGATGTCATGAAGTTTGATCGCAAATGGATGGAACTGGAGAATATCATCCTGAGTGAGATAACCCAAACTCAGAAAGACAAACATAGCATGTACTCACTAATAAGTGAATACTAGATGTAAAGCAAAGGATAACCAGACTACAACCCACATCTTCAGAGAAGCTAGCTAATAACAAGAGCCTAAGCAGGATGCATTGATCACCCTGGGAAGGGGAAATAGATGAGATCTCCATGAGCAAGCTGGATGTGGAGGATAGGGCATGGGGGATGAGGACATTAGGGAATGGGATGGTTGAGCTGGAACAGGGACAAAATGGGAAAGCAATGAAAGAAATACCATAGTAGAAGGAGATATCATGGGGTTAGGGAGAAACAGAGTGCTAGGAAAATTCCCCCAAATCCACAAGGGTGACCCCAGCTTAGACTACTATCAATAGTGGAGAGGGTACCTCAACTGGCTTACCCAAGTAATCAGATACGTTACTATCCTAACTGTTGCAATAGGGCCTTCATCAAGTAACTGATGGAAGCAGATGCAGAGATCCACAGTCAAGCACCATGCCAACCTCCAGGAGTCCAGCTGAAGAGAAAGAAGAGGGATTCTCTGAGCAAGGAGTATCAAGATCCTGATGGAGAAACCTACAGAAACAACCAAACCAAACTAGTGGGAACTCATGAACTTTAGACCAACAGCTGTGGAGCCTCCATGGGACTAGACTAGGCCCCCCTGCATAAAGGGGATAGTTGTGTAGCTTGATTTGCTTAAGAGGCCCCCTGGCAGTAGGATCAGGACCCATCCCTGGTGTATGAGCTGACCTTTTGGAGCCCACTTCCAATGGTGGGATACCTTGCACAGCCTTGATTCAGTGGGAGGGGCCTAGGCCTGCCTCTACTGAATGTACTAGGCTCTGCTAACTTCTCATGTGAGGCCTTACCTTGTTGGAAAAGGGAATGGAGAGTGGGTTGGGGGAAAAAGGCTGGAGGGCAGGAGAAGGGAAGAGGGAGATTGGTGTATAAAACAAATAGAAAAATTCTAAAAGTATAAACAAACAAACAAACAAAAACAAATGATGGAGAGACTATTTCTGTTTTCTGTTGGGAGTATATAACCCCCCATGTCTGAATCTGGCCTATTCATGGTTTTCAATATTAGTGTCATGGTCATTTTGCTGTTTAATTAATTAATTAATTAATTAATTCCGGCCAGATCACATCTTACTTCCTTTCCTCTCAGTTCCTTCCCCAATCTCCCTTCTTAGCCACAACCTGTCCATTCCTCTCTCTTTAGTAAAGGATAGACCTCCAATGTATATCAGTCAGCCATGGCATATCAAGTTGCTTTAAAACTAGTCCCTCCTCTCCTGTTAAGGCTGGACAAGGCAACCTAGTGTGAGGAAACAGTCCCCAAAGCAGTTAAAAGAGTCAGAGACAGGCTTTTCTCCTACTGTTAGGAGCCCCATAAGAAGACCATGCTATACAACTGTAACATAAATGTGCAGGGTCTAGTTCAGTCCCCTGCAAACTCTCTGGTTGGTGGTTCAATTTCTATTAGCCCCTATGGGTCCAGTTTAGTTGATTAAATGGGTCTTCTTGTAGTGTCCTTAGCCTCTGTGGCTCCCATAATCCTTCCTCTTCCTCTTCCATAGGATTCCTTTAAGGTTTGTCTAATGTTTGGCTGTGGGTCTCTGCATCTGTTTCCATCAGTTGCTGGATGAAGCCTCTCTGATGACAATTGGGTTAGGCAATGGTCAATGAATATAGCAGAATATCATTAGGAATCATTTCATTGATTTTTTTTGCCAGTCATATTTGCTTCTTTCCTAGGTCTCTGGGCTACCCAGCTTCTGGGTTCTTGATCTCCAGACAGTTTCAGAGGTGGGCTCCCTCTCATGGCATGGTTTTCAAGCTGGAGCAGTCATTGGTTGGCCACTCACATAAATTTTGTGCCACATTTATCCCAGCATATCTTGTTGGCAGGGCACATTGTAAGTCAAAGGTTATGTGGCTGGGTTGGGTTCCTTATCCCTCCATTGGAAGTCTTGCCTGGTTACAGGAGATAGGTGGTTCAGGCTCCATATCTCCTATTGCTAGGAGTCTTAGCTAGGGTCACCCTCATAGATTCCTGGGAGCTTCCATTGCACTAAGTTTCCAGCTCATCCCAGAGATGCCATTTGTCTTTCCCAGTACTCTCTCCCTCCATCTTCCCCCAACTGGATCCCTCCTGTTCCCATGACCCCTCATCAAAACCCTTCCCCCACCTACCTGTGATGCTGTGATGTCTATTTCTCTTTCCCATTCAAAGCCTTCCTTGTTACTTTGCTTCTTTGTGTCTGTGGATTGTAATATGGTTATGCTCCACTTTATGGCTAATATCCACCTGTAAGTGAGGAAATGCTATGTTTGTCTTTCTGGGTCTGGATTGTCTCACTAGAACGATCTTTTTTAGTTCTATCCATTTGCTGGCAAATTCTAAGATGTTATTGTTTTTAACAGCTGAGAGATACTCTGTTATGTACATGTATCACATTTTCTGTATTTGTTCCTTGGCTGAGGGACATCTAGGTTGTTTCAAAGTTCTGGTGTACTATACTTTCCTCTGTTCCTCACTTGAGGGGCATCTAGGTTGTTTCCAGTTTCTTGTTATTACCAAATTAAAAATAGAGCTGTGATGAACATAGTTAAGCAAATGTCTTTGTAGTATGGTAGAGAATCCTTTGGATATATGCTCAGGAGCTGTATTTCTGAGTCTTGAGGTAGGTCAGTTTTCTGAGAAACTGCCCTATTGATTTCCACAGTGAATGTACAGGTTTGCAGTATAGAGGAGTGTTCCCCTTGCTCCAACATCCTTGCTGGCATGAGCTGTCACTTGTCATTTTGATCTCAGCCATTCTAACAGGAGTAAGATAGAATCTCAGAGTAGTTTTGATTTGCATTTCCCTGATGACTAAGAATGTTGAATATTCCTTTACGTGTTTCTCAGCCATTTGAGATTCCTCTGTTGAGAATTCTCTGTTTAGACAGGTATCTCATTTTTTTTAATTGGATTATTTCATTTTTTGATATCCAGTTTCTTGAGTCTTTTATGTATCTTAAAATCAGCCCTCTGTCAGATGTGGGGTTGGTGAAGCTCTTTTCCTTGTCTGTACACTGCTATTTTCTCCTTATGACAGTGTCCTTTGCCTTACAGAAGGTTTTCAGTTTCATGAGGTCCCATTTATTAATTGCTGGTTTTAGTGCCTGCACTACTGGTGTCCTGTTCAGGAAGTTGTATTCTGTTTGAATAGACAACCTTAGGCCCTTCCAGACAAATGGACTCAGAGGAGAGACTCTAGAGTCTCCACAATTGATGCTTGATCTGCTCTGGTGTTGATTCTGATGGACTCTCAAATTTTCAAATGAGAATTTTAGATGAGGTCTAAAAAGACAAAATTGTGAAAGATTAGCTATTGGTTACAAGCTCACCCCAGTGGGTTGAACAGAAAATTCGAGCATTTGATCATGATTTCTAGAAGTCTTCGGTAAGGAGCTGTTCTCCAAAGAAATGGCAGAGAGTATGGATTTTTTTGTTGTTCTTGTTTTTCAGGGCAGGGGTTCTCTGTGTAGTTTTGGTGCCTATCCTGGCTCTCACTCTGTAGACCAGGCCAGCTTTGAACTCACTGAGATTCACCTGGCTCTGACTCCCAAGTGCTGGGATTAAAGGTGTGCACCACTGCCACTTGGCCGAGAGTATGGATTTTTATGATCAGTGCTGAAGAAAGGATGTCAGATAGTCTAAAAACTTGAAGTCCACAGCATCATGCCAGGTGCTTGAGATTCCATGTCAGATGTCAGGGAATCCTGCAGAAGAATTTTGAGAGAGAGAGAGAGAAAGGCAGAGAGTAGGACACACACACACACACACACACACACACACACACACACACACACACACAAAAGCAAGAGAGCACCAAATTTTTATATAAATTGTAACTGTAGGTGTTGTATGACACTCTTTCTGAGACTTGGGAATGCATGAATAAAGCAGCAAAAAGCAAGCTCCTTAAAAGTGACAGCAGACAAATAGAGAGATTTATAGGCATTTAGAAATGGCCTCTGGATAGTTAAAATTGAGGAATGAAGAGGGGGAAATTTTGGGTTGTTTCTCCTACAGCATTTGTATATGCTGTTTCCTTTCCCTAAAAGTCTTATCTCCTCTCTTGACCTAGAGAAATGTTACTCCCTCATCAAGTATCAGTTTAAGTGTCTCTTCTCCTGGGAACCTGATCCTCAACCTCTCCTAATGCTGTTTAATTTCCTTCTGATTGCTTACAACCATTTATACCATTATGCTCATTCACATATAAAGTACTTTCTTTAATATTTTAGCTCCTTCCAAAGCTGTATTACTCTTAAAGCAGGAGCTATTTCCTCTCAAGACAGGAAATCTCAGTCATTAAGTCTATGAACCCTGGAGCCAGGATGTGCAGGTTCAACTCCTTCTACTACTGGCCAGTGCATGATCCAGGCCACTTTGTTTATCTGTGATTTAATTTCTAATCTGTGAAATAGGCACACTGCTGTTCCTGCCTCATGGAGTCATTGTGAAGCTCACAATATGTGGAAAGCCTATAAAGGAGTAGCACACAGAGTAAGAACTAGACTGGTGATAAATGTGTTCAAGTTGTTCTAGTCCACAGTACCTGGTATATTGTAACCACTCCATAAAAATATAAAAAGAAATAATCAATCACAATACTTTGAGTGCAAGTGTTTGAATATAGAGCCTGTGTATCAAGTAAAAGTGCCACTGGAGAATGAGCATGGTGGAAGACAGGAAAGGTCACAACATGAGCACTGAACATGTAATGGCACCTGCTTAAAATGCCATCAAATATTGTTGAGCAGCAGTTGTCAACATGCAGTCGTAGCTCATTATAGAGCCAATATGGGGTCAACAAAGTGCCACTGCATGGGTGGTGGTTTACCAGAGACATTTATTTTCTAACAGATGCATGATTAGAAGTATCAAGGTTTAGGCAAGGTCACATTCCCTTACAAGGATCTCAGGAAAGTTTTCCCTGCCACTTCCATCTTGGTGACCTCTAGTTTTTAGTTTGTTTGTTTTTGTTTTGTGGCAGCATAAATAACTTGAATATCCCTCTAATTTGCACACCCTTTCCTTTATTTGAGTCTAAGTCCCCCTACTCTTTTGAGAACCCTAGTCTTTTTGTGTTAAAAAATCCATCTCAATCCAGTGTGAGTTGTCCCTAACTGATGACTCTGTAGCAATCCCATTTCCAAATGAATGTACATGCTAATGTTCTAGAGAATAGGACTTCACCATATCATATTTTGGTAGGAGGGGGCACATAATTCAAAACATAATAGGAATGATGGACATTTGAAGGATTTTAGCATTTGAACTCTATTTATTCTGCATGTCCATGGAGAAAGTTCTGGATTCAGCCAGATTTGACATTGGCTCCATGGCCTACTGGCTAAGATCTCAGAAAATTCTACCCAGCTTTCAGAGCCTTAGATTACACACTTGTAAAAATATTTTCTTTTTAAAAAGGTATTAAAGGAAACTAACAGAAAATTGTCTCCTTGCATTTAGCCAGCAGAAGAGTATTTTTTTAAGATTTTACTTTTTATTTTCAATTGTGTGGACATGTGTGCTTTAGTATGTGGGTTTGGTACACAGAAGTGCAGATGGCTGTGGAGGTCAGAAGAAAATGTCTCATGTCTCCTAGAGGTGGAGTTACAGGTGATTGTTTGATGCCTGGCAAGGATCCTGGAAACCAAAGTTGGGTCCTCTTCAAAAGCAATAAGCACTTTTAACTGCTGAGGCATCTCTTCAGCTCCCAGATGAAGGGTTGTAAGGTTATCGAGGGAAAGAGAACTGAAAAGCCTCCTGAAGAAGAAATTTATATCTGACTAATGAGTTCATAGCTAGAATAGAAGTAGGGGATGGAAATGGTAAAGAGACCTATATTTACTCAATGTAAAATCTTATTTGATAAGATTCTAAGTCTCCTCACATACAAGGAGAGATAGCCAAGGTAGCTGGAATTTTTCAGTGTCCCACCTGGTCCACAGCCACTCAGACCCAAGTAAATACACACAGGCTTATATTAATTAAAACTGCTCAGCCATTAGCACAGGCTTACTACTGACTAGCTCTTGCACTAATACTCAGCCCCTTTCTGTTCATCTATATATCGCCATATTTTCCGTGGCTTTACCTGTGTGCCATTACATGCTGCTCCCTGGACAGCAGGCTGGCGTCTCTCCTGTTTCAGCCTCCTCTTCCCAGAATTCTCCTTGTCTGTTTATCCCACCTATACTTCCTGCCTGGCTACTGGCCAATCAGCATTTTATTAAACCAGTGTACAAAAGCATTATTCCACAGCAATCTAATGTTAGCCAAATCACTAATAGAAGGTATCTCTTTACTGGGAAAATGGTTAGCCTTTACTTTGTAACTTCACACTGATGTTTAAAAGGCCACAAGTAAAAGATGTTTCTTAGATAATAGGAGCATAACAGATGCTCTTTGTGAAGATAACGTTCAGTATGAAAATCATGCTTCCTTAATTTAGTTTTAAACCCAGCTACATTTCCAAAGGCCAGAGGTACTAGCCTTGGAATCCATATAATATTTAATCTCCTTTATGCTAGATTTTTATGGAGGAGGACCAGGAGTCTTTGGGAAATTCCCATAGACAAAATCATCCCTTAGTTATTTAAGTAAATATTAATGGTCATAGGATTATCCTTCATTAGAAGACAAGTCAAGCCACTCTAGAAAAATCTATATGACTATCTTTTTGGTTTTGGGTAAGGTGACAAACAGAGGAGAGTGACATGTAGTCTCTAGGTAAAGATGTGCTTTTCAGACAGGGCCAGGGCCATCTGGGAGAAACATTGAAAGGAATGACAAAGGAGAGCAAGGACACCCTTTTAAAAATTTCTCTGAAGTGACTTTTAGTCTATGTCACCTGTGTTCTTGTTTTGGAATTAAAGACCCCTCCAATGCTCAGAGTGATATTGGCAGACAGCTCAGTGTTGCAAGGTCGTTACAGGAACTGCCTTGCTGTTGCTGAGCCATCTCACCACAGGGATTCCCTTCTGGAGCAGCATTCATTCAATAATTGATCAATGAGGGCCTCAAAAGCCTTGACATCTTCCCTTCTGGCAGGGACATCTATAAAGGCCATCATAGCTTCAAAGTGCCCCTCAAAAACAGTTGATGCTTTCATTGAATTCTGTGTCAGCCATATTCTCTGTTCAATTTTATGATATCATATTGCCTTCTAAATTTATTTCTCTCTACCTCTGACCTCATAGGAAAGTTTTCTTTTTGTAGTAGATAATCACAACTGCTCAAAGCACAGAGATTAAGTGACTGGGGAGGCTCAGCCACGAATAAGACATCTATAGTGGCCCATCCCCAAGGCTCAGGGTCCACCATGGAAGAAGGAACAGAGCGCTTATAAGAGGCAGAGGTTGGGAATGACTGGAGCGAAACAGTAGACTTTTTAAAAATTGCGGTTCTGGGGCACTGGGGCCCACATCTAAACATTAATTCTGCTAGTCAGTGTGCCTCAACCCCAATCATTAACCTTTTCATGTACAAATAATCAACCTAAAAGGATATCAAGAAATAATCCTATGTATAATTGCTTAAAAATACCAACAAAACAAGAATAAACATTTACCCAAGAGAGTAAAAGATCTTTGTATTTTATGTTGATTTTGTTTCCTGTGATTTTACTGGATGTATAGCAGTTTTATGGGATTCTTCTTGCAGGTATCATATGTACATAATCATGTCACCTGAAGGTGAAAATAATTTTACTTCGTTATTTCCAATATAAATGATTTTATTTCTTTTTCTTGTCTGATTCTTCTGGCTAATACTTCCAGAACTATGTGAAAGAAGCATGGTATCTTTCAAGATAGGGATACTTATCTTATACTGGACTGTACATATGCTTTTAGTTCCTCCTAATTGATTCTAATATAAGATGTGCATTTTTTCATAGATTGATTTTATTGTGTTTAGGAAATTAACTTCTATATCTGCATTCTTGATAGTTTCTTTTCAATTAAGAATAATATTGCATTTGTTTAATGCTTTTGTTTCTGTTTCAATTGAAATGCTCATGTGGCCTTAATATTTAGCTCTGTTCCTGTGAAGAATCTTGCTGACTGATCTTCATATGTTAGAACAGAATGACATGCCAAGGAGAAATTCCAGTTGGTTATGATGTACAATCTTTCCTATTGTTGCTGAATTCAGTTGGCTGATATTTTATTGAGGCTTTCTGCATCAATTATTATCGGAGAGCTTGGCCTGTAGTTTTATTTTTCTTGTATTTTTCTGGCTTAGGTATTAAGGTGTTGTTGGCCTCATTCAGTACTTTTGGAACTATCCCTTTTACTTTTATGTTTTGGAAGAGGTCAGCAGGATTGGAATTATTTCTCCCTAGAATAATTCCTAGAATTTAGTGGTAAAGCCATGTGATCATGAGCTTGCCCTTGCTGGAAGGTCTTAGATCAGTATCTTAATCATTTTACTTATTTTTCCCCATGCTTTGTACTTCCTTCTTATTCAAATAATACAAATTGTATTCTTGTAAGAAAGTTGTCCATTTCCTCTAGGCTATCTATTTTTTGGTATAAAACTATTCATGCCAGGCAGTAGTGGCACTTGCCTTTAATCCCAGCACTTGGAAGGCAGAGGCAGAGAGATATCTGTGAGTTTGAACCCAGCCTGGCTTACAGAGTGAGTTCCAGGACAGGCTCCAAAGCTACACAGAGAAACCCTGTCTCGAAAAAACAAAACAAAACAACAAAAACTATTCATAATAGTCCGTCATGAACATGCATATTTTTTGGTGCATCTGTTGTAATGTCTCTTCTTTTACTGTTAATTTTATTTATTTGTGTCTTTTCCTCCCTTGATGTAACTAAGAGTGCTTTAATTTCAATCTTTAAATACAATTTCTTGTCTTATCTTTTCTATAGCTCTTTTATTCTCCAATTTATTTCTATTATGATATTTCTTAATTATTTCCTCCTAACTTTGGACTTAGTATGTTCTTTACTTAGTATGTTCCTTTTCTAGATTCTTCAAATGATTGAACTATTTGGGATCCTCCTTCTTTTCCAGTGTATTATTTCTTTTTATAACCTTCCCTCTTACAAATTCTTTTGCTATAACCCATGTGTCTTGCTATGTTAGGTTGCTATTGTTGTTTGTCTCAATATTTTAAAATTTATCTTACATTTTCTTCTTTTACCCAATGGTTTTTTATGTTTAATCACAACTTTCCATCCTCAAACATTGATCATGGACTCAACCACATAACATTTCTACATGTTGTTCTTCAGCTCAGAGTCTACTGTCTGCTAAACTGGCACGTGCCTCTTCCTGTGATGACTTGCCTTCTTACAGTTCTCATCATATTTCCAAGCTTGCCTTTACCGTAAAGGTCAAACCTTGTCTATGTGCGATCCTCTCTTCTTATCAGAGCTTTCTATTTCACATGCACTCTGATGAGACTTTTTCCTGATTACTCCGTAGTCACTGTTTCTCCCCCAGTCTCCACTGGTCATGACTCTATGTTCATCACTTTAGTCAGTGTAGATTGCCTCTTAGGCACATTTGTGAGAACTGAATACTTCTTAAGGATTTGTTTTCTTCCTAGGTCATCTTTGTGTTTGTCTGGCTTTTTTTTTTTCTGACTGATTGCTTCTTCTTATTGTTTTTGTGGGTCACTTTTATATTTCTGATATTTAAATATTTGAAAACCTAGTGCTCATGCTTGTCTTTTTTTCTGCCCTTATGTAGTTGGAAAACTTCTCTCCCGCCCCCGCCAAGCCCTATTAGTCCAACAACCCACTTATAAAATAAACACACAGACATTCATATTATTTAAACTGCTTGGCCATTAGCTCAGGCCTACCATTGTCTAGCTCTTACTCTTATATTTAGCCCATTTCTATTAATCTATACTTTGCCACATGGCTTATGGCTTACCAGTACCTTATGTCTTTTCTCTCATGGTGGTGGCTGGCAGCGTCTCCCCTCAGCCTTCACTTCCCTGCTTTCTCCTCTTCCTTGTCCTGTCTACCCTATGCTTCCTGCCTGGCTACTGGCCAATCAGCACTTTATTTATTTTAACCAATCAGTGCAACACATTTGACATACACAACATCCCACAGCACCCTTACTTCCTAGGTTTTTCTATAAAAGACTAGATAGAAAATAGTGCAGTCATTGAAGATACATGACTTCGTTGCAACTCTTTAACATCACCATTGCATGTAAAGTGACTCTAGATATAAGCCAAAAGCTTGGCTATGTTGTAATATAACTTTATTTATAAGCATAGTGGCATATTGGACCCCAAGATTATTTTATGTTATTTCTCCTAGTAGTAAAACTTTAAATTTTATAACTAACTTCTTCAAATCATAGATTCAATTATTTATCTTGCTGTTTGACTTTGTCTTCCAAAATGACTCATTAAATATCTCTGAGAAGGGAAATAGAATAGATTCTGGAGGTAGATTGCAAAAAGTTGGGACAGGAGAAGGACAGATCAGATTTAGGGAGTAAAGAGAAAAAGTGCTGTGAGAGAGAACTGGATTTCAGAGGCATTGCAGGGGTAGTGTAGAAACTGAGTACAGTGGAAACTTCCTAGAATCTATGTGAGTGACCCTAGTGAGGACTCCTAGTAATGGAGGATATGGAGTCTGAATTGGTCATCTTTTCCAACTTGGTAAGGCTTTCAGTGGTGGGGCTGGGCTGCTTTCAGTTGAGTTGTTGGCTGAGAAGGTCCCATAGAGATCCCTAAACAACCCAGGCTGATGGCAGAGCAGAAAGCAGCCCTCTGAAAATTTACAGTGGGACCTAAGGCTAAGAACAACTTTCAATCATCTCATTGAGTATGAGAGAGGTCGAGCTGGTGTGGGCTTGGAGCCTTCACCCCCACATTCTAGTCTCTTTGCCATGAAAACATACTCTACAGGCTACAGAAAGGGAAATCTGGAACCAATCCAGCTCAAACCCCTCCATCTACAATCTATGCTTTCTGTAAGATGTGCTTCCTGGGATAATGGTGGTGTAGAAAATGTGGGAATGGCCAACTAATGTTTGGTTTAACTTGAGGCCCACCACACAAGAGAGATCCCATGCCCTACACTGCCTGGATGGACAGGAACCAGAGACTGGATGTTCCACAGACCTGAAGTAGAACTAAACACAACTGGAAAGAGAGAGAGAGAGAGAGAGAGAGAGAGAGAGAGAGAGAGAGAGAGAAAGGAAGGAAGGAAGGAAGGAAGGAAGGAAAGAAAGGGAAGGAAGGAAGGTGGGAGGGAGGGAGGGAGGGAGGAAGGAAGGAAAGAAAGAAAAAGAAAGAAAGAAAGAAAGAAAGAGAGAGAGAGAGAGAGGGAGGGAGGGAGGGAGGGAGGGAGGGAGGGGGAAGAAGGGAGGGAGGGAGGAACGAAAGTATTTCTAATGATATTCTGCACCAGGTCCTCTGTGTATATGTTATGGGTATTAGCTTTGATGTTCTTGTGAGACACCTAAAAATGGAAGCTGGTGTATCTCTGACTCGTTTGGTTGCTCTCAAGGCTCCTTTCATCCTATTGGGCTGCTTTGCCTGGCCTTGATATGAAGGCTTTCAGGCTGTCTTATTGTATATTGTTTTGTCCTGGCTGGCTGTAATCTCTGAGAGACCTACTCTTTTTTCTTTTTCTTTTTTTCAAGGGAAAGGAGGGAAAGTAGATCTGGGAGAGGAGTAGTTAGGAAGAGTGGAGGGAGGGTGGGAGGGAAGAATAGAGGGAGAGAGGGGGAGAGAGCGGGAAGTGTGTTTGTGATGTATTGTATGAGAGAATAATCAATTTTCAATTAAAAAAAGAAAAGAAAAGTAAAAAGAACCCCTTGACTTCTGTTCATGTCCCCCCTTCAACATTATCCTCTTTTATTGTTTTAATCACGATTAAATGACCATTTGTGCTATGTTTAAAACAACTTACCACTTTCTTCTTCTATTACAAATTGAATTTAAGCCATAAATTTCTACTGTATGGCTCATTTAAGTGAGAGCTATGTTTTCTCTCTAAAAGCAATCCTTTCCCCTCATGATTTACTCTTTATAAGATGATAAAATACAGTTCTTAAAATATTCCTGCTCAGCACTGTTCAAGGGCAACCAATTTAATTTGGAACAAATTTTCATCCTGTTATAAATGGTCAGAAGGTCCTCAATCAGAACATTCTGAGGGATTTGTTTTTTCTCTACCCTTGTTCTGTCATGTAGCCTACTAGGTGGTGTAGTTATAGCCCACTGTTAATAGCTGACAGTTACACCACTTGACAGTTAAATCCACACTGCTATTCTTGTTATCTGCAGAGATCAGACTCATGCTTGCAATGGAGTGCTAAGTGTGCCAATCTCTCAACTAGCAAACTAGTTTTCCCAGTTTGGATATTTGTTTAGATACCCTATTTAGAAGAAGACCTTCTGATTCTCTGTCTACTGCTCCTCTTACTACATATCCTTGAATTTTGTTTTCGATATCATTTTCCCCACAACACTTAGAACGCTCTAAAACCACATTATGTATCTATTTTGTTGACTGGTTATCTCTCTTTATGTAATAAAGATGAAAGCACAGACTATATCTCTTTATTACTCTAGTTACTGTGCATTTAATGTACTGTGGAATTTAGTAGTAGAACAATTATTTACACATGGAACATTAAGAGCATATATACTGTTTTGTGGATTTTAAGTTGCCATTATCATGGCTGAATAGGAAGAAACACCTTATAAATGCAGAAGTACCCACAGAAGAAGTTGGAATTATGCAGGTAAGATATGACAACATATGCCTGAAAGGTGGGTAGCAGATGAATGAAAATCACATTATCATTCAGGATGAATAAAAAAGATAAATGCCTCCAGAAGTACAAAACAGGAAAGAGTTAGGCTGAGTCATTCCTCATAACTTTGGAAGATCTTAAGAAATTCACCTGCTATGTCACAAGGTAGAAAAGCATGAAAGGTTAAAGAGGATGGGATTTGCTCAAACTCACCATAAAAAAAAAGTGTCTTTGGTCAGGATGCTGGGTACTGCTTTACCTCAAACCAAGCAAACATGCTGAAATCTAAAGAAGTAAGGCCAAAGATTATATGTAATACATCAAAGGTTGTAGTGATAAAACAGACTTGACATGGGGAAATTAAGTAAAAATCTACAACTTAAATAGCAAGAGTCTCAAGCTCCTTTTTTTAGTATTGTGGCTTCTTTCAAGGTGAAAACTATGATTCTATATCCAACATAATGGGAATAGAAGACTATATCTTAAGAAATCAGACGAGAATAAACATTCACAGACTCAGGTGTGTAGGGGTGGTTGTCTGTGCCTTATCCTGAAGCACCACCCCTAGGGAGGCAGTAGGTAGCTGCTAGGTAACTGCCCCTCTTGGACGTGGCCCAGTCAGGGACTCCTTACAAAATAGGAGGCAAGTACCTTGCTCTCCCTTCTCTTTGCTACCTTGGATGCTGGTGTTGCAGATCAAGGCATAGCTCTCCTAGGAACTGTGTCAGATCATGCATCATCCCTCCAGGATTCCATGACCAACTCCTTTATTCTGGTTGTGAGTTAAACTCTGAATGAATTTCTCTGACCATCAAATAGACCCTGTGGAATTATCCCATTACAAGTGTTCCAGGATATCTTGAAAATTATGGTCTGGGCCTCATGATTAAATTATCAATTGAGTCTAGCCAATCAGAAAATCCCACTTATGGAACCTGAGATTGTCATACTTCTTCATTACCACAATTATATGTGAATGGACAGGATAAAGGAGTGTTCAAATGAATAGCAAACAATTGAGTGAATCCTCTAATACACATGAAAAATGCTGACAAAAATTTAAAATGGAAGACTGGTAGAAAGACCTATACAAAAATCATATAGGTACCACAAGCAAAGGATAATTGCGAAGAGGTTAATAAAAATGGTATCCTTATAGAAATAATATACTATGTTATCATGTTAATGACGTTCTAATAAAAATCTTAAACAGAGTATAGAATTACACAAAAGAATAATATTTAGAGAATAAGAAAGTAAAAATTAAAAAACTCATATACTAGTTTATGTTATGTGGCCATTTAACTGAATCATAGGGTGCCCAAACATTTGGCCAAATATTATCTGGATGTTTCTTCAAGCATTCTTTTTGATGATACTAGTTTCTTATTCAGTAGAGTAAAGCACTTTGGACTCCAACTTTTGAGTGACTCATATCCACTGATGGTCCAAGTAGAACCATAAAAAGCTCATTTTTAATAAATAAGAACTCAGAAGAAAATGTTACAATGCTCAAAAAAACTATAGTGTGGGTCATGATAAGAAAGTTGAAAAGCGAGTGCCTTTTTAAGAATTAAAAATTCAGAGTAACATAAGGGAATATGCTTCTGTTTCAATTGTTTGGAACTTTAAAAATGTAGAGTGTAGTGTTTTAAAAATTAAAAAGTGATTAAAGAATATAATAAAGATTTAAATCAAAAGAGATAAGGTTGATAGTTCTCACCTAGTTGATAAGGATAAGTTTGGTTATTAGAAGATGTAGTTCACACAATCTCTGCCTCTCATAAAAGAATCTTTAGATTATAGGAATGAAAAACCACTCCAGTTTCAGCTTTACTATGATTGCACTAGCAGTAGAGACTCTCCCCCATCCCTAGTCATCATCTGTCTATCCATCCATCATTTACTATGTTTCTGAGAAGGCTTCAGGAGCTCAGAAGTCAACCACCAACTGTCTGTTTTGCTAGAGTGAGCTATAACATCACTCGAGAGAAGGAAGTAGACTTGATTTGTAGGAGACCAGAATTTATAATTCATAATTCCATTGTGTTAGTTACGGTTATACAATTTCTCAAATAAATAGAAGGTTTATTAGGTAATGGTTTATACTCTGAAAGGATAAAAATAGACCCAGCTTTGGATGGTAGCACAATTTTTCTTTATTTAATAAACTTGTAGAGTCTCTGTGTACTCCAAGATGCTGCATTCTGCTCTAGACTACATCTTTTCTCTGATGGAATTAATTCCATCATTAATTAAAGCTTTTTTTCTTCTCAAACTGGCTGATGCTTAAGATATTTGTGAGTCACCAAAATGTGATAGCTTGTGACTCTTGCTCACAAGAGCCGTATGTCTGAAAGACAATCCCTTCCAAATATGAGCATAGTTTGGCTGTTGCAATTCCTGAGAAACCTCTATTCAGTCCTAGAATTAAAAGCTATACATGGTTTTGCCTTAATTCAGGGGCAGTGGGCCAATTGCATCCTCAGATACCATGGATAGAACTTGCATTTGGAAATTAATTATTTTAGTCATTGAAAATATACTGCAAACCTATTCTGACAAAGTATTGGTGACATGAGAAATGAGATGCTATTGCCATCAATATAAGATATAAACACAGAAGTAGATCTATGTACTACTCTGTGAGATGATCTATAACAAAGGAGTGAAATGTTATTCAGAAGAGTAAGGTAAGATTCAACCAAAAGGTGATTCTTTTTGCTGAAAACAGAGACAAAAGAGAGACCATTGGAGTGCCTCCAGTGAGCAGCTAGACCAAACTAGATCTGTGGGTAGCACACTGAAGCTTTACTCATCATTCCCAAGAAAAAACCCATTAACTATTACCATTATTGTTGTCATTACTATTACTACTTTTAAAATGTAGAAACAGATCTTTGGAGTGTTCCGATGTGTTGACATTGCTTAATTCCAAATCATCAAAGGGCTTTTAAGAAACAGTTGTAAAATATCCCCCAAACTCCAGTCAAAAAGTCTGACACAAATCTGACCCCTGTTTTTCCTCCACAAACTGGAAAACTATATAATTTTAGGTAACATTTAGATTAATTGTAATGATATGCATTCTAGTCAGGTTTCAGTTATCTTTTGCTATTATTTACTTGGTGGCTGATCTAAGTGCTTGGGGATTTGAAAGGAAGAACATAGATCTTGCCTTTGACATCACTACCTTTTAAAAAGTTTATTTCATGTGTATGGCTGTTTTGTCTAAGTGCATTTTGTGCACAGGATATATGTTTGGTACCTATGGAGACGAGAAGAGGATATGAGATCCCTTGGAACTGGAGCTACAAACAGTTGTGAACCTCCATATGGGTGCCGGGGATTGAACCTGGGTCTTCTGGCAGAGCATCCAGTGCTCTTAACCACTGAGTCATCTCTATATTCCCAATCTCCACCTTTAATATACAATTTTATAACTGTTTTTTTATGGTTTCATCACCTCATGTCCTATTCTTTTCCATATGTAAAACAACCTTTGTGAAATCCATTAGTCATGTATGTGTTTTTTAAAGACATTTTAATTTTTAATTATGTACATAGGTGTGTAATGTACATCTTAGTTCACATTGCCATAGTTTTTGGAAGAGGGTACCAGATTCTCTTAGAATTGGAGCTATGTGCTGCCTAATGTGGATGCTGGGAACAAAACTCAGGTCCTCTGTAATAATGGCATACTCTCTTAACAGTTGAGCTATCTCTACATCCCTAAAACCCGACTATATGGGTCTTTTAAGAAGAAAAAGTACATTTAGTGGGGAAGGGCTTCAACCTGCCTAGGCTCAGTGTGCTAGCCTCTGCTGACTCCCCATGGGAAACCTTAACTTGGGGGATGTGGAGATGTTGGATGGCTAGGGAGGGAGGGCTGGAGGATGAGAGGAAGGAGAAGGGAGGACTTGTGGGTATGTAGAGTGAGTGGAAAATTTCTTAGTAAAGAAAAGTGAAAAAGAAAACATAAAAAAGAAAAAGTACATTTATCTCTGATAGTATTCCCCTAATCAAAATTGACAAATGCAATGAAAATATGGAGAAAGATGAACTTTTAGACCCAGCCCCACACACCTGGGGATTGTATCAATGTGTAAATACATACATAAATATTAAAAAAATATAAAAAAATGTTTTAAAAAGGAGGAGATAACTTGAACCATAGTGAATAATTGAGCTTGGAAGCTGTGATTGCTAATTTTGAGAGTCAACTTGACTGAGTTAATTGAGCTCATACAGTGTTAATTATTTCCAGTCTTCCAGTAGGCAGTAAGCCCATTGTTTTTCTTCTAAACAGAAAAATCCAAGAGTTTGACATTTGGATAGAGTTGTTGGAAGGCTTATGGTGTGTCTGTAAGGAAGTTTTTGGAAGCCATGGCATTTGAATCAAGGAGGTGGGCTACCCTCAATGTAAACAAGCACCATCCAAGAAGATGAACTAAGCTTGGAACCCAAGACAAAGTAAAGGCTAACTTCTGTTGTCTTTGTATGAATTAGTAATCCTTTCTTCTTCTTATATCCCTGCATATTAGAATTTTGGGCCATGAACCATCAACAGTAGGCTGCTAAGCACTTGGTCTTTGAAACTTAGACTAAGAACTACACCCTCAGATTACTTGGTTCTAAGGCTTTTGCAATGGGATTGAGCCCTGTTATAGGAGGGTCGATGGTTTTGCAGCCTATAGTTGGCAATGTATCAGACTTATCAGCCTCTTCATACAGAGAGTCAATTATCCTAATAAATCCCTTTTATCTATTATGCATCTATCTTTCTAGCTATCTATTTTATAAATAACATAAATCCTTATTGATTCATTGGGAATTTCACATTGTGAATCCCAATACCACTTACCTTCAAGTCCCTCCCTATCAGGCCCTCACTCCTACAGTATCCCCTCAAATGAAACCCCATAAAAATTTATTAAAATCAAAACAAAACAAACAACAACAACAACAAAAAAAAAACACCTTGCCCCTCTCTTTTCCACCTCTCCAACACCTCTTCAATTGTCCTAGTGGCATTGGCAGCTGTGATGTGTCACATTGTTCAAACAGTCCCACTCACAAATTTTCATTGCAGTGAGTCATTGGTCTGGTTCATGACCTCTAGCCTTTAGCACATTATCATCACTGGACCCTCACTCAGACTCCTCTTGGACATCTTGCTGTTGCCCTGAGTCATGGTAGTACTGTGGCTAATGTCCTCCAGTACCAGTCCTTTCATGTGTTTCAGCAGGTCATTGATGGGGTAGATATTAGGGTGGGCAAAACCAAGCCCCAGCATGTGGGTGTGGGTGGTAGCTGAGCAGTCATTCTGTGCCACTTGAACCAACCCTTTCAGGAGAGGGGAAGAGCCAGATCTCCTATGCCCATGGTGAGGAGTGGGACCATCTCTCTCTAGTGCAGAGGCCAGCTCTCTCCCATGGGAGATCAGTTTTCCTGCTGCATTGTCCAGTAAGGGGCAGGGTCACTTATGCCAGGGCCAGTGAAGGGTATGGCTGGCTCAGCCAAGCCCTTAGATCTCAACATGCTTGATTCTTATGGTCCCTATGACAATATGGGCCATGGACAGCAACACAGTCCTCAGCTGAAGTAGGACCATGAACCCAGACATGGTCTTTTGTAGCAGCTTGGGCCTGGATGTCACTGTGGCCCCAGGTAGCAGTGCAAGTCACTTAGATAGGCATGGCCCTAGAGGCAGCATGGTCCTCAGACACCAACATGGCCCTAGGTGGCAGATCAGACCCCTGGCATCTTCATTGCCTTCAATATATCAGGAGCCACATATATCAACACAGACCCTGGCTGGAGTAGAGTCATGGGTCCTGACATGGCCCTCAGCTGCATCTTAGGCTAGGTCATCATCATGGATCCAGGTTGCAGCACAAGCTACTCAAATAAGCATGACCCTTGCAGTAGCAAGGATCTTGGACACCAACATGGAATCAGGTGGCAGGCTAGACCATGAGTATCCACACAGCCTTCAGTGGTTATTGCAGCCATGGGCATCAACTAAAACCCTGACTGCTATAGGGCTGTAGACCCAGACATGTCCCTCATCTGCAGCTTGGGATAGGTCATAACCATGGCCCTGGATGGCAGCACAGGCCACTCAGATCAGCATGGCTCCAGCAATGGCACAGCCCTCCAATACCAGCATGGCCACAGGTGGCAGCCCAGACCCCAGGCATCCTGTGGCCTTTGGCAGCAGCATGGGTCATGGATGTTAACACAGACCCTGGCTGCAGTAGAACCATGGACCCAGATGTGGCCCTTGGCAGACAGCACCCCGGCCCCAGGTGGCAAGCAGGCTACCCACATCAGTCTGTTCCTCACTGCCTTCAATTCTTTGGTTATGCCTCTTTCTGCAGCATGTGAACTGGTCTGCTTCTCTTTTTCTCCAATTTCTTCACCATGTATTTGTTCATCTTAATGCTACATATAGGGAAGGCTTGTGGATGCCTTCAGCCAGCCTGGTCTGTGAGCACTTAGGCTGGCCTGTGTGTATCTTTCATTTGCCTGGGCTGAGTGGTACTAGGCAGGCCTGTGGATGTGTTCTCTACCTACCTATCTAATGTCTATCTATTAATATATCTTTATATCTCCAGCATTTATTTGTTTATTTTTATAATTTAACCATCCATCTTTCTCAATCATCTACCTATCTATGCATCTATCTTCTATCTCTTATATGTTTCATTTTTATCAATATCTATTGTCATCTATTATATTTCTACTCCTTCAGTCTAACATATGTCTGACATCTATCTATTATCCATCTGTATCATATTACTTCTCTCTAAAGAACCCTGACATGAACAGAAATAAAATTTCTGCACTTCAATGGTTAGAAATTCCTCCATGAGTTCTTAAATTATATAGCTACCTTCTTAAGAACATGGTGAACCTTTTTGGTGAATGATGACCTATCCATGAATCAGCTTTGAACTAGCATAGTCATAGCTGCCTGTGGTCTACAAAACTTAGGATGCTACACAGACTAGAAAGACAACATGTGTGAAATTTATCTGTGAAGAAAGTTTCTACCTCCCAGCCATTCTTTTTGATTCATTTCAACTACAAATGTGTTCTCTTGTGGTAGGATTCTTCTTTTGACAGTTCTATGGTTCTTAACTTAGGTGATTATTTCCTGGGCTCAGTTTATCACTTTCCTCCCTGGAAAAGCAGAGAGAGGCAAAGGCTGGCCTCTTAGCTAGGTCTCATGACATTCTGAATCTGCCTAACAGGTGACATTTATTTGTTCTATACCTTTAGCTATGCAGCATGAACAAAAATGATTCCAAATGTATAATGTGCTTCTGTGTATTCTTTGAACAAAAGCGCACAGAAGGGACTCCATACCTAATATAACATTCCCACATTTGTTCTTGTTGTTCTTCATTCCATTATTTTAACATGTTACCTGTGCTCAGTACTTACTATAAACCTGCCCCCAAACTCTTTAGTACCAACAATGCCTATTGCCTACTTGTAGGCTTTTAATGAAAAGTTGCACCTGTCCTTCTTCTGTTGCATGTTTTCAAAAGACATATTTAATCTCCAGGAAATGACAGACCATTAAAATTTAACAGGATGCTCTCTAGGGTCTCATTTGTTAATTCAACAAATATTTATTGCATGACCACTATATGTCTGACACTGAACTGGAGTATAGTCATGAATTGAAACACAAATCTGGTCTTAACTTTCACACAAATTACACTTTAATAGGGGAGGGCAATTTAAGCAGATATAATATAGTCCAAGGTGCTAAAAGTAGATGGATGCTGAATTAGTCCCTGTGGGAAGACATGGCTTGTATTCAAGCATTGTCAACAAAAGGGACAAGATCTTGGGTAAGATTGATTAGTAGATGTGACATCTAATCTGACATATGAACAATGTTCATAATTTAGCCAAGGAATTATGGGTCAGGTGGGGGTGAAGAAACATTGTAGCTTACTGACAGAGAAAGAGAAGCCTTGGAGGATATTCCAGGTAGAAAGAGTGGCATGAAAGAAAATGGGAAAAGCATGGCTGAGTTTGGGAGTCATGGAAGATGAAGGTAACAAAGTCAGAGAGCTGAACGTGGGGCAGTGCATGAAGAAATGCTGGTGCAAGAGCAAGCTCTTTAATCTGAATATCCATTGGAGGTTTTTTAAAAGCAGAAGCATGCTATAACAAAATTGGCATTTTAGAAAACTTCTCTTAAAGTACTACGTGTCTTTCCAGTTTTTTTTATTATTTTTTTAGGAATTAGTTTTTATTGTTTGATTAGACAAACTAGTATATCTGACAGAGAATGAAATGTTTCAGTAAAATCTTTGCCAAAGAGACAGAGGAACAAACCTGTGACAAGAATAGCATCCACAGTGTGTCTGAGACTCACAGGGTCAAACTAGATTTTGAAACAGAATCCACAATGATACATCCTCTGTAGACTGCTGGCAATGGTCGAGAGAAAGTCTGATCTGACCTAGTCTGGTGACCAGATGACCAAACACCCTAACAGTGGAGGTGGAACTCTCATCCAGTAATTGATGGAAGTGGATGCAGAGATGCTCAGCCAGGTCCCAGGTGGAGCTCCAGGAGTCCAATTGTTGAGAAAGAGGAGGGACTGCAAGAGCGTGAATTGTTGAGACCGAGATTGTAAAAGCACAGGGACAAATAGCCAAACAAATAGAAGCACATGAATTATGAATCAAAGGCTGTGGAGCCCCCAGCTGGATCAGGCCCTCTGGATAAGTGAGACAATTGAATAGCTTGAACTGTTTGGGAGGCATCCAGGCTGTGGGACCAGGACCTGTCCTTAGTACATGAGCTGGCTGTTTGGAACCTTGGGCTTACACAGGGATACTTTGCTCAATCTTTCCAGTTGTCTAGGGAGGATAGTGAGGGAACAACAATTTGCAAGAGATTTGGGTCCTCTTTTGAATGGCAGCTTCTCTGAGTGCTACTTGATTTCTCTTCTCTAGGATGCTTTTTTGCAGGCTGCTTTGAGTGACTGGGCCCACCCACAGACCCAGCTGCATGACTGGCTTTCCCTAGCTTGGAGGAGGCACTGTCAGCAGCCAGTAATATATCTGTGTAGGGTTTTGCAGTGTAGAAATAAAAAGCCTTAAATCATGAGACACACCAGAGAAGGGAAGGTTGGGTCCCACAATTTTATAGGTAGGAGGAACACTGACTTTTCACTTGGGTAGTAGCAAACAGTCTCTCATCCCACACGGGATTCCACAGAACACTCATGGGAGACACCTATCTGAATTGAGTGACTGATCCACATAGGGGTCTTGTGACTGGAAAACAAATGTCCTGGTTATGAGCAGGCTCTGACCCAGGAGCTCCAAAGCCCTTCCCTATCCAAGGAAGGCCAGAGTGTTCCCTGGGTAGAGTGATTTCCAATTACTTTAAGAAGAGGAAGGAATAGAGGAAATTTTACAAAATGACAGCCAGGCCTCTTTGGGAGACTTGTCCTGAGTGCTCCTTACCTCTGTGCTCCTTGCATACTGCCCACACACAGACTCTAGCGGAGCCCTAGATGGAGGGAAGTGGCTTGATTAAAATCACACTTCTCACTGCCAAATTGGATATTCCAGCCTCAGCTCCAAGAATGTTTTGGAGAAGTGTCTGGAGCTGACTGAGACTTTTCCAGAGGGACCTTTTCGTTTTTTTCTTTTTCTTTCTTTCTTTTTTTTTTATTTTGCATAGCAATCTCAGTTCCCCCTCCTTCCCCTTTTCCCACCTCCCCCACCTGCCCCCATCCCATCCTCCATCCAATCCTCAGAGAGGATAAGTCCTCCCTTGGGGAGTCAACAGAGTCTGTCATACTAAGTTGAGAAAGGAACCCCCCCCCCCCCCCCCCACATGCACCTCCCCCCATACCTCCCCCTCCACCCCTGTGTCAAGGCTGAGGAAGGTACTTGTTTTATGTTTTTGCTTTTTTTTTTTAATGGCAAATTCAAGCAGATGGCTTTTAATTTTCTACTGGTCCCTGGGTCCAGGCTCACTCATTCTCCTTTTTTCCATGCCTTTGTCTCCTTATATGCTGTGGGGCTTCTGTAATATAACCCTTTACATAAATCTTGCAAAAGTGAAAAAGTGACAGAAGGGAGTATCCCATCACCAAGTACCAGGCCTTGTGCAACACAGTAGTTAAAGTGTCAATACCTCAAGATTCATCATTGATTTCTGATTCTATTTTTTCTTGGTCATGTAAGATTTTGGTGAAACCATGTCTTAGCCATTTTTATTGTCACTATGATAAGATACACTCTGAGAAAGCAATTTAAGAGAAAGGGGCTTAGTTTGACTCACTTCAAGATAGTAATCAATCATGGCTGAGGAGTAACACCAGTGAGAATTTGGGGCATCTGGTCACATTGCATCCATAGTTAAGCATCAAAGAGCCAGGAAGTGTGTTCTCAACTCACTTTCTCCTTTTTATGAAACCTAGAAACTCAGCCTAGAAAATGGTGCTACTCACAGTGAAGGGGGCTTCTCATTCCAATTAGCATGATCAGGACAACCCTCACAGCATGCCTTGAGGTCAAAGTCTCATCCCAGGAGATTCTGGATCTCAACAAGCTGACAATTGAGATTAATCACCAAGTGTGAAGTGAGAAAAGTAAATATCTCATTCAGGTGTCAAGCAATTGACACATTTCAAGTATTAGAGAAAACACCAGCCTTATTATTATAATTATCAGAGGGTTGGAGGGTTGGCTCAGTAGTTACAGAGTACTTGTTGCTCTTGCAGAAAACCGCGGATCGACTTCTAGCATCCTCCTCATGTGACACACAGACACCTGTAACTCCAGCTCTAAGGGATCTGTCACTTTCTTCTGGCCTCCTTGGGTACTTGCATTCAGGTGTACATACCCTCACACTGAGACATACAATAAATAAATTACTAAAAACCACAAGTAAGTATCAGAGTATAATCAATAGGGAATTATTAATAGGAAATTTTACAGAAGCATTAATAAGTTAATAATGAATTTCTGGTTGTTTACTCTATTTTGCCTCCATGTGTCCCAAATGTCTTGTCTAAAAGAGTTCCAAATGTTTAGTATCTAAGGCCTTCTTACCCCAATGTTCCAAAATTCTATGCTGATTAACTTTCATTTTTCATGTACTCATCCCCTCAACAAACATTTCAAATAAAACCTTATATTTGTTATCCAGTCTTTTCTGTATACCATGTAGTGCATTCAGTAGTGTGCACAGATTATCTCACAGTAAGAATTTGTAACTGGTGCAGGAGAGATGAATCAGAGGTTAAAGCACTCACTGCTCTTCCAAAGGAGGCTAGTTAAGTTCCCAGCTTGCACATGACAGCGCACAGCTGTCTGTACCTGAAATTCTAGTAGATTTGATCCCCTTTTCTGAACTCTTTGATACAGTACCCACATATGTTGCACAGGGATACATTTAAATAAAACACTCATGTAAACATTCTTCTCTAGTCAATCTATATTCTTCAGGACAGAAATAGTACTTTAGTTATTTATTTTTTAACAATTTTTTAAAAGATTATTTCAAATTATGCACCTGTGTGTATGTGTTTATATGTCAGCATTTGCACGTGGATAGGTACCCTGAGAGCCCAGAAGTTACAGGTGGCTATGAGACCCATCATGTGGGTACTGGGAACTAAACTCAGGTACTCTGCAAGAGCATGAAGAGCTCTTAATCTCTGAGCCATCTCTGGCCCCTATTTCTTACATTATTTTATTTGACAATTTCATATACGCATGCAGTACAGATTGAGCAGATTCAGTTAACATTACTGTTATGCTCTGTGCCCTCTTTGACTGAGGCCCTTCTTCACTTTTCTGTTTCCCTCCATGCCACTTCCATGTCATTTTTCTATGTGTGACCCACTGAGTTCAACTAGTGTTGCCATGAGCATGGATGGGGTGCAATTTATTGGGGTCTGGGCAACTTAATTCATGGTGAAAAAATTAGTCCTTCACCCTGGGAGCTTACTAACTGCCAATAGCTCCTTGGGGAAGAGTGTGACCTCATGAACCCCTCCCTTCATCAGACATAGACCCATGATGGACCTGACCCTGTATAGGTCTTGTGCAGGTAACTACAGCTGCTCTGGGCTTTGAGTGCAGTGACCACATCCTACCTGGAAGAGTGCTTCAGAGCGCACTTCTTTATACTCTGCCCCTTGCATTCTTTCTGTCTTCTCTTCTGTAATGTTCCCTAAGCTCTGGAGAGGGTGATACAGATACCCCACTTAAGGCTGAGTACTGAACAGTCAATTATTCTTAGTACTTTGAATAATCACTACTCTCTGCAGAGTCACATTCTGCAAAAAGAAGCTTTGCTCACAATATAATTTTAAATAAATTTCTTAGCTATATAACAAAACAGAAAATAGTATCTAATTTTTAAGTGTTCATTTGTGTGTGTGTGTGTGTGTGTGTGTGTGTGTGTGTGTGTGTGTGTGTGTTTGTGAAAGAGAGAGAGAGAGAGATATCTTTGGCATTCTGCCTGCATTGGACATACCTTCTATGTCATATTAAAAACTCCTGTTGTCACTCTGTCCTTGAGCCCAAATGCTCATACCACATCATCTACCTATCTCTTTTTCCTGTTTTTCACAACCTAAGCCTAAGCCTTTAAGTCAGAGGTTCTCACCCTGTGGGTCATGGACATGTTGGGGGTTGAAGGACCAATTCAGAGGGGACCAATAAATATCATGTCCTGCAAATCAGATATTTATATTACAATTTGTAACAGTAGCAAAATTACAGTTATGAATTAGCAATGAAATTAATTTTATTGTTGAGGGTCACTCCAACATGAGGAAATGTATTAAAGGGTCCCAGCATTAGGAAGGTTTAAAACCACTGATCTAAGACAAAGATGATTGACTTAAAGTGTCCACTTGACTTTACCCAGCAGTAGACTGGGTAAAGGAAATCACTCATGCTGTTGTGAGCAAACATCATTAACATGTTGAAAGTCCATGCAGTATTTTTATCATTATTGCTACAAAATACATAACAAAAGCTTAACAGGGGAAGGATTTATGCTGACTAGGTTTAAGAAGGGGTACAGTCCACAATATCATGGAAAGAATAGGGCAGAAGTGTGAGGCCATGCTACATCCACTGTCAGTAACAAAGAATAGACAGAATAAGGCCAGGTTATAAAATTTCAAACTCTATCCCCATTGACCCACTTCTTTCATGAGGCTTCACCTTTCACAGTTTATAAAATCTTCCAAAGCATCACCAAGTATTCAAACACATGAACATATACAGAGGACATTTCACATTCAGACTCTAACAGCTTGCTAGATGGAGAAAGCAGAATAAAGTTGAGCTTAAGTTACTTTTTTTCTTCAACTGAATCCTGTGTGTGTGTGTGTGTGTGTGTGTGTGTGTGTGTGTGTGTGTGTGTGTGTGTTCCTAAACAGGACTTTGGACTCTAGGAATTATTCCAATGGGGATACCTCACCACACTCACTAACTAATAGACCAGGGATTATACCATTCTTTGGCTTCTTGCTTCTGCTTCTCAAGTCTTTAAATTCATTTATACTCTCAGATTGAATTATACTACCAGGCTTCTTGGTTCTTTCATTTATAGAGAGTGTACATGGGTATGTGGGCTTTCTTTATCTTTCTATTCATGTGGACAAAATTTCTACAAAAAAAGTCATATACAAACAGACAAATACATAAACACACACACACACACAGAGACAGAAACAGAGATAGACAGGGAGACACAGAGACAGATATACAAAGAGTCAGGGTTCTTTTCCCCCAATTTTAATAGATAAGAAAACAGAAAGAATGCATCCTACACAGTGGAGCATTGGGTCTCCTGAACCACTGTAAAAAGGAGAAAACACAGTAATTCCTAACTATGGAGTACTAATTGTGTAATTCAGAAGCAAAGAAACAGTTCTTTTTTTTCTCTTACTAGGATGGTGCTGAGGTGTTGATTCTTCATATTGCTTGGGGGTGACTCTTCTAATCAAGTGGAACCATATCTCATGATACAATTGTGTCTATTCATGTGTCAGCATAAGACAGTGCCCAGCATGGTAACATAGCACTTCACAGTTGCATCTGTTCCTCTATATTTTATTTTTCTTTCTGCACATTCTTGCTTCCCTGCGTTGTAGCTGGAGAGTTTTCTCCGGGTCCTGCCAAGTCCCAGCAGTCTGACATCCCACTTATAAAATAAACACAAAGACGCTTATATTATTTAAACTGTTTGGCTTAATGGCTCCGGCTTCTTGATATCTACTTCTTCTATCTTAAATTAACCCATTTCTATTAATCTATAAGTTGCCACTTAGCTCGTGGCTTACCAGTACCTTATATCTTACTTGTCATGGCGGCAGCTGGCAGGCCTCTCTTCTCAGCCACCCACTTCCCCCAATTCTCTTCTCTGTTTGTCCCGCCTATACTTCCTGCCTGGCTACTGGCCAATCAGAGTCTTATTTACTAACCAATCAGAGCAACACATTTGACATACAGAACATCCCACAGCACTGAGTTTATGTCTACCATATTTGCCTTGTATCAATCTCTGATTTCCATAGGATCTGGCTAAGAACACACAGTATTTTCTTTAATTTTGCTTTTTCACTGAAACTGAGAAAAATAAAAGATTATAATATCTGTATCAGAAAGAAAAACATGAAAGAAGGGCCATCCCTATCCTATTTTTGAGGGCAACATTCTTGTTTTTCTTCTCTTCTACTTTTTTCCTTATTTTTAATTAGTATGTTAATCAGGGAAAACAATAGGTTTCATTATGATATTTCTATATGTGCATACAATGTACATTGACGATATTCACCCACTGTATTTTCCTCTCCTATCACTCACCTTTCCTCCCATGTTTATCCCTAACAGTCTCCTCATTACTTTCATGACATTTTGTTCACCCTAAATTATAATTATGAGAGAAAACATCTAGTATTTTTGCATGCATTGGACTGACTCATTTTTTTAAAAAAATGATGATCTTCAATTCCATTTATTTTCCTGCAAAGATAATTTCATTCTTCATGGATGAATAAAACTCTATTCTTGAACATTGCCTCATGTCCATTTTAAAATGATTTGCATTGAGAACACGTGATTAGTCAGTTTTTCCTCCCTATTTCCAGTGAGTCAGGTGTTTTCTAAGCACTAGAAGCCATGTGTAAGAGAAGAAATCACTTGCCTTCTAAAATATTTTGTTCTTTTTTTGTATGCACTTACTAGAGATAGTAACATTGGTTGCCATAATAAACACCATGACCTACGTGGCTTAATACTATATTATTTATTTTGACTCATGGCATAGTATGATGAGCAGTCATCAACCTTTCAGATGTAATAAAAACATGTAAAAAATTAAGGACAAGTTCAGGGTAGTTGAAAGCATATGGAAAAGCTCCAGGTGGAGAGAGGGCAGGGGACCTCTATGTTTAAAACAGTCTGAGGAACAAACAAATAGCAGTAGGACTTGTAATGTGGAATGGCTGGAGTATTTTACATATTTTTATACAATTGAGCTATTTATTTTTCAACTAAAATACAACTAATTCACATGGTAAACAGTTCTCGTTACTTTTACTTAAGCCATTCACCTATTCAGCACACTCTTTCCTCTGTAAATGTGTGCTCATATTTGGCCAATCCTGTAGGGTCAGAGATTTGAATGTCTTCTATTTAGTTTTGACAGTTCCATACCTGTACAGTATGTACTGTGATTGTAGTCACTCAAAATGCCTCCTCATATCTCCTTCCCATTCCTGCTGACATTCTTATTCTTTGTTTGCCTTTCTACTTTTGTGTCTGTTTGTGCATGCAGCAGTACCCATGTCCTATGAGGAAGGCAGAATTTCACATCACTTTCCCTGGTTCTCTGCATCTTACAGTCTTTCCAACCTCTCTTCTATGATGTTCCTCAGAGATAAATGAATGACATAGATGTTTCATACAGACATGAGCACATAGCCATTTATTGTTAGCTCTTTGATTAGTCATTCATCTTGGCTTTGACCATTGCCTATTGCCAAAAATAGTTATAGGCACAAACATTAATAATCAGAAGATAGTTTGAATGTATGTCCATTTAGCAAAACATCAGTAGTAGATTCCATCCTGAGGATGATGACCTTCTTAGCCAATATATAATGAAGTTTACAGTACCAGGCATGTATTTGCTCCCATGTAATGGGTTTCAGATCCAATTGGGAAGCACATTATTGACATCATACTAGTGACTATATCATGCATGGCAGGTCAATGTCACAGCACAGCATACAGGATCCATTTCTTTATGAGCTTATTGATGATTCTCCCCTACATCTTGAATGCACCTTCTATCACTGTGAATACTAAGCCCTGGGGAGGATGCTTCATTCTCAGTTTTAGTTTGACATTTCTATGTCCTGTATCCAAAACATGTAATTTCTTCAGCAATAGAGTTTTATGTACCAGTTGAGGTGGGCAACAAAGACCAATGGTTACTCACTCCCCTTGAAATCAGAAAATCCTTCTCTACTCTTTGCAGTCCAAGGCCATACCATTAGGCATCACTCCAAGAATTCCCTATTCACTTCACACCTCCTAGAGTTCTTCCTTTTTCTTTGCTTAATATTTTTGTTTTCTGAGCTCACACTTGAATTGTCTACTGGCTCTCAGGGACCAACGAGCAATAATTCGAAATGGCTGGATAGAGAATTCTGTGGCAGCTAGCCAGCTCTTCCTTCCAATATTTCAACCCAAAGAGAATGGAAGGAGAAAATAGGGCACCCTGGAGGCAAGAATCCTTGAAAACCCCCTTTTTATTTAGGGAGAATGAAAAAGTTCTATTCAGGACTTTTACCACTAGGTTTTGGGCTCTTCTGAAAAACAACAAGGAATTTGGAATCTCCGCTTAAAATGAGTGTAAATATTTACCCACATATGCTGAAATATTCTTGTGACATTTAGTCTGATACATACTGCCAGCAGAGAAAGAAGATCCTGAGCCAAACACAGGAATTTTTTATTTTTAATCTTCCTTGGGAGTAGAACAAACATTTGCAATGATATAAAATGTATTAAAGTCACAGGTCCATGAATTTATAACCAGTTAAGCATAGAGTACTATTGTCTTGCTTGGAGTTCTTGTATTAGCTCATTTTGTCTCCCTTATTCATTATTCTTCAAACATGAACAGGATCATTCTTACTATCATTTTATAATTAGACAGATAGAAATACATGCACTTCTTTGGGTTAATAGTAAGAAAATCATGATGATTATTAAATGCATGCCTTTGCTTGTAGAGATTTGATCGCTGGCAAAGTATCTGTATATTCACAATCTAGGACATGGCCATCATTCAGTTTTGTTGTCTCACACTTCCTGTGTTACAGACTATTTGTCAAGTCTAAAGGTATTTTCTTATTTAGTAAGAACATAGATTAACTTAGCATGATAATCTTGTTAATTCAAAAGGTGGAACAACTGAGGCTCAAACTGAACACATGACTAAAAAAGACCCTTGAGTAACAATCAGGTATTAAATGCTCTTCATATATCAGGTCCTATGTTACATCCTGGCATGTAGCATGCATCAATGCCTTAGTATTTATATAATTTACTGAGATAAAGGCACATAAATAATTAGAGATTAAAATAACTGAAATAAATAGGGGGAACCCATGTAATGGAATGTATATCTGATGCTTCCAAGTGTGGCATATAGGAATAAAAAAGTAGAGAGGATGACTTTGAGACAGATTGAGATTCATTTTAAAACTGAGTAAAAGTAGAGCTGGGTAGGATTTTAAATGTGGTAGAGAATGAGGGCACATATCTATTCTCAAGTAGTAGATATCGACATCATGTATAAGTAAATTGAATGCCTGGGGAAATGCCGAGACATTTATTCTGGTGGGAATAGAGGGCACATGAAGGGAGAACATTAGAGCTCAGCTGTCATATGCTAATCTAAATAACATACTAAGGCACACACATTGTATGAGCAACAATTGGCAGAGCCATGGCCTGGCTTTCTTATGTCTATCTAGTTCTGTCTATCACTTCTCCATTCTGAAGAGATACATCTGTATGGCAATGTGTGTATATGCTCAGAACTTACATATAAACACCAGATCTGCATTTTGATAACTGATAAGGAACTAGGAAGTATTGGGTATTCATCTAAGAGCAGGTTAAACACAGAAATAATTTTACCTCAAACAAATTCATCAGCTTGCAATAGCCTTAAGAAAGTTATAGATAAAACAAACAAACAAACATTGAAGATTCCAGAGTAGAAATAAATAAAGACATTTGTAAATGGATAAAATCATAGCATTTGTCAGTTCCCTGTTGGCTATTGAAGTGTTTGGATGGCAGGTATCCCTCCTAAGTTGTAAGTTCTTCCTGAAGAGCTATTTTACCAGGATTTTTTATTTATTTATATTTTTCAGTCAATGATTCTTTAGACCATTCCAGTGGTTCTTTCATCCAGGCTGAAGAATGCCTAAGACTAGGAAAATAAGCTCTCATCCATTCTTTCTGTCTCAAATCTGCTCTCTAGTTTAGACATGGCCAATTCCCAACCAAATTCTGTGCTCAGAAAAGGTTTCCTGAACTCACAACACAGATTAGTCTTGTAGATGCACATGCCTCAGTGTTCTCTACTTGCCCTTCATGTAACATCACAATTATACTTTAAACAACCAATTATATAATATATTTTAATACCTATTTCCAAAATTTTGTACAATGTCTTGGAATAAAGAATATCCTCTTAATGTAATAGGAACTCGATAAATGAGGTGAATTAATTCAGGCTAAATCAAACGTAATATTTATCACAGTTGCCAATTTAATGTCTAAATCTGTCAGTTACCAACATGAGTAAATCAATTAATGTAATTCATGATATAAATAAACTAAAATAAAAAAATACACATGATCATCTCACTGGATGTAGAAAAGGCATTTGTCAAAATTTAATACCCATTTATGATAAAAGTCATGGAGATAGTAGAGATACAAGGACTATAAAGCAACATAAAGACATAGCAAGACCATAGCTAACATCAATTTGAATGGAAAGAAACCCAAAGCAATTCCACTAAAATCAGGAACAAAAAATGATTGTCCACTCTCTTCATACCTATTCAATATACTACTTGAAGTCTTAACTAGAGCAATAAAGCAACTGATAGAGATCAAAGGTAAACAAATTGGAAAGGAAGAAGTCAAAGTATTTCTACTTGCTGATGATATATTTATTCCTATGAACTCCACTGGGAAATTTCTATAGCTGCTAAACACTTTCAGCAAAATATCTAGATACAAAATTAACTTCTAGTAGATCTCCTATATACAAATTACAAACAGGCTGAGAAAAAAATTAGGGGAACAACACCTTTCACAATAGCTTCAAATCCTATAAAATATCAGTGTGACTGTAACCAAGCAAATGAAAGACTTATATGACAAAAAATTTAAGACACCGAAGAAAAAAATGAAAAAAGTTATCAGAAGATAAAAAGATCTCACTTACTTGTGGATCAATAGGATTAACATAGTAAAAGTAGCCATTATACCAAAGCAATCTGTGATTTAATGAAATCTCCATTAAAATTCCAACATATTTCTTAGCAGATCTTGAAAGAAAAATTTTCAGCTTCATATGGGAACAAACACACACACACACACACACACACACACACACACACACACACAGTAACACAGTAAATCTAAAACAACCCTAATTAATAAATTAACCATTGGAGGTATTACCATCCCCAACCTCAAATTGTACTACAGAGATATATTAATAAAAATAGTGTGGTATTAGTACAAAAACTGACACTTTGATCAATGGAATCAAATTGAGGCACTGGAAATAAGTCCACACACCTACAGACACATAAGACTTGATTAAAAAAAATACACACTGGGAAAAAAGACATCTTCAACAAATGGTGCTGGACAAACTAGAAGGTTGCATGTAGAAGAATTCAAATAGATCCATACTTATCACCCTGCAAAAAAAAAAAAAATTCAACTCCAAATGGATCAAAGACTTAAACATAAAACCAAGTACACTGAACCTAGTAGAAGAAAAAGTGGGAAATAGCTTTGAACTCATTGACATGGGGTAAGACTTTCTGAATAGATCACTGATTGCTCAAGCACTAAGATCAATAATTAATGAATGGGAACTCATGAAATGGAGAATTTTTTTGCATGGCAAAACACACAAGCATTTGAACAAAGTGGCAGCTTACAGAAAGGCAAAAGATTTCTACCAACTACACATCCATACTACACATATAAAGAGTTTAAAAATTAGATATCAAGAAAAGAAATCATCCAGTTAAAATGTAATACAGATCTAAATAGAGAATCCTCAAAAGAGGAAACTCAAATGGCTGAAAAACATGTGTTAGGTTGTTTTTCTCTTATGTGGGGTCTGCCACTCAACTACCAAATAAACCACAGAGTGGCTTACTATTACTTATAAATGCTTGGACTTAGCTTGGCTTATTTCTATCCAGCTTTTCTTAACCTTAAGTTATCCTGTGTTCTGCAAACTGCTTCCTGCTGTCTGTAAACTGAGTATCTTTAGGGTCCCAGGAAGAAAATTTTGAGATAGTGACCAAGTCCTGGGAAGACCAGCAGTAACCTTTGCTGATAGATACTACCTGTCAAGTTTCAGGAGCTTTTTCCTGATCAAATCTTGTCCATATTAATCCTGAAGGAATCTATATCTCCTCATCTCCCATGGGGGGAAAAGACTTCAAAGCATTTTTGATTTCCATTTGATAAATATATTTTTGACTTTTTTTTTTTTTTTTTTTTGGTTTTATAGATGGAGATTCTCTTTGTAGCTTTGCGCCTTTCCTGGAACTGGCTTTGTAGACCAGGCTGGCCTCAAACTCACAGAGATCTGCCTGGCTCTACCTCCTAAGTGCTGGGATTAAAGGCATGCACCACCACCACCCTATTTTTGACTTTTTAAAAGTTAAGACATTCCTAAAGTATATAGGCTGATTTATTTCAGCAGTCCCTCTTTCAATTCCAGATCTCTTCACAAATGTTCTTTGCTTTTCAACTATCAAAAAATTCAAAATCAACACAATAACATACAGGATCCAGACTGCCTGTATATTTCCCATCTTATGTGGCTTTTTTCTTTTATATTACTTTTACTCTCTCTTTGAAAACTTTATTATTATTTTTAAACTATTAATTTATTTCTATGACTATACTGTTTTTTTCTCTTTTCTTAAGCCTACACACATTGTTAAACACACTGTAACCTGTTTAGAGGTTTTTCCATATGGACCTCTTTTATTGCATATCTTCAGCCTTTTTTGATTATATGAGTAAACCTATAAACTGCTAACCTACACCTACATTCTCCACACAAGGCTCTCAGCTGGCTCTGCCTGCTTCTTGAGGTTGTGAAAACCAAGAGTGAAACTTGAAGCCAGTTGGAGGTTTGTCTGACCAGGAATTGTATTCAACCTTCCTAGAGCTCTCGAATGTCAGTGCTTGCATTGCGTCAGGCATTTTTACTTAGTTTTTTGTTCCTTCTTAACATACGAGGTGCTCAAGGGCTAACTGACTATAGAAACTGTGTGGCAGAAACTCTTAAAGGAGATGCATTTTTTTAAGCTTTTCCAGGCACTATGGAAATTTGAACACCAAGTTGGTAAGTCAAAATGTTGTTGTTTTTGCTCTTTTCAGGGGCACACCACTCAGCTCCCAAATAAATCACACACACAGAGGCTTATTCTTAGTTATAAATGCCTGGCTTTAGCTTGGCTTGTTTCTTTCCAACTTTCTTTAACTTTAGTTATCCCATCTACTGATGTGGGATGTTCTGTGTCAAATGTGTTGCTCTGATTGGTTAAAATAAATAAAGTGCTGATTGGCCAGTAACCAGGCAGGAAGGATAGGGTAGATGGGACAAGGAGGAGGAAAATTGTGGGAAGTAGAAGGCAGGGAGACACTGCCAGCTGCCGCCATGGCAAGCAACATCTAAAGACTCCAGTAAGCCACAAGCCATGTGGCAAAGTATAGATTAATAGAAATGGGCTAAATATAAGAGTAAGAGCTAGACGATGGTAGGCCTGAGCTAATAGCCAAGCAGTTTAAATAATATGAATGTCTGTGTGTTTATTTTACAAATGGGTTGTTGGTCTAGCAGGGCTTGGGGTGGGGCTGGAGAGAAGGTCTACAACTATTAGTGGCGCCCAACGTGGGGCAAGAGTTTTCACCTAAAACCTGAGAAAAAAGATTCTAAAAGGATGCTAAAAACAGCTTCCTAGTTGTCTCTCTCAAGTTAGTGGTAGCCTGCTGGTTTAAGCTATTATGGCAGGTTCTTGGCATGCGTGTCTGACCTGCAGTGTGGCGGGAATGAGGAGTCTACAAGTGGCGGCACACTTTACTCTGCTGTGTGGTGGATTTAGCCTTTGATAGTTAAAAAAAAGGGGGGAGGGTTTCTGGGCTATGCACTACTTTGATAGAACTGCTTCTGATAGTTGATGGTACACATGGCTCCAGACCCAGATCTGTAAACAGTACCACTGCCTCTTTGGAAACTGAGGTGGGTGGAGCCAGCAGCCACAGTGGTATTTCAGTCCTACAAAGATGGATATTACACAGAAAATCTGGTTTGTGTTGTCTTTGGGATTTTTAACTGCAGAAAAAGATTTGATCGTAAAAGCTGTTGAGTTAAACAAATATGTAAATTTTAAAGACACCTTGACTTCAAAATTTGAATATAAGGATATGTTGCTATCGAAAAGAGTCTCTGCTTTTGTTTCCACAGAAAGCCAGAGGCTGTGGATTTGTTCCAGATTAAGATACAACAGGTTTGGTCAGCCAAGACCACCTGAAAAGTCTCCGATGACACCATGGCCCAGATGATCCAACATCCAGAATGGTTTCAAGGCAATAGGCTCAGAGATTTACCCTCATGGACTACTTCATAATCCTAAAATTTTCTTTATGTCCTCATAAGATAAAGCGCCCCCTCCAGCAAGAAGTAGTAAAAAAAGCTACACCCAATTTCCCAAAATTATCAAGCTGACTTTGGAAATGGAATTTGCTCACTCCTTCTCTAAACTCAGACATGTTGCTAAAAGAAAAGGTTAAGAGATTTTTATGTCCCAAATCAGAAGAGCCCTCTGGTATGGAACAGAAAAAAAACCCAATATTTTTCTTTAAAACAAGTTGATTATAAATGTGATCTCTTTCTAAAGAAGAAAAGGGGATATGATATAGATATAATAGAATGAAAGGGTAGTTTAAGGAATTTACTTCTAAAGCACAACAACTTGTTTAAAATGTTTTACAATGGTATATATTTTAGTCTATTGATATAAACTTAAAGTTAATTTTGTTATAGTGTGTATATTTCTACTCATGTTTAAGGTATTGTGCTTGTATAGCTCATTTAAAATTGTAATGGATAATTAAAAATAGATTAATAATTAGTCATCTATGATAATCATACTCATAGCCATGTTAGTTAAGTCTTCTAGGTATACATAGAGATATTTCAGATAGATAGGTAATCTTCAAATACTTCAAAGACCTACAGAATATGGCATTTAAAATATTTTTAAAATTTAGACTTGCTGGACAGTGAGACATGTCTGCTCCTGGCAACATCGATTTACTTCAGAGAGAAGGATAGGCATTAAAGACACTTCATATCTTATCTTCACCTTGACAAAAATAGCCATTTGGGCAAGAAACTGTTCCTGTCTGGACTGCTTGATTGACTGGACATGCAGGACCCATAGAAAGTTGACCACTAAACTTTGCTTGACAAAATGGTCCTTCAGCTTCCTGCTTTGCAGAGGAAACTGCCAGACATTCTACAGGACACTAAAAAAAAAAAAAGTGACCAAGAGACTCTAGTCCTAAAGGCTGAAGACAAATGCCCCAACTTTACAAAGGAATATTAGGTGACTGTCCAGGCTGCCAGCTGTCTCTGTCTACCATGAAAGACTCCCAAAAGTTGCTTGCATCCTTCTCCTAGTTCTCAGGTAATATTATATCCTTCTGAGGTCTTTGGTGTGGTTAAAGACTAGATAGTTATAATTTCCTCAGTTATGATAAAAGATAAGTTAGATATAAAACCTTAGACTCACAAATGTAAGATAGATAGGATATCTTCTTTAATATCGTAACTGTAATTCTTGCTTGATAATTGTTTTGTTATCTGAAATTTTACTATATAAAAGTTAAATCCTTGCCTGCCAACCCTGCCTATCTTTTCTCCTGCCTTGCTATTGGCTATTCAGTTCTTTATTAGACCATTGGGTGGTTTAGACAGGCAAAGTAACACAGCTTAACAGACTTAAACAAATGCAGCATAAACAAAAGAAATACATCTTAAAATAACATTCTACAACAGAAATATTTACAGAAATGTTCAACATACATAGTCATTAGGGAAATGCAAAACTACTTTGAGATTTCTTTGTAAACCCATCACAATGGTTAGCACCAATAGAACAAGTGACAGCTCATGCTGATGAAGATGTAGAGAAAGGGAAACACTCATCCATTGCTGGTAGAATTGTAAACTTGCACAACCACTATGGAAATCAGTATTGTCATTCTTCAGGAAGATAGGTATTGATCTACCTCAAGATACAGTTATATTACTTTTGGACATACACCTAATGAATGCTTCATTTTACCACACAGACCCTTGCTCAACCATTTTCATTGCTATTCTATTCACAATAGCCAGAAATTGGAAACAACCTATATTTCCCTCAATGGATGAGCAGATAAAGAAAATATGGTATGTTTCCACAATGGAATGTTACTCAGCCACTAAAAATAATGAAATTTTCAAGTAAATGGATGAAACTAGAGAAAAATATCATCTTGCCAGGCATGGTTGCACAAGCCTTTAGTTCCAACCCTCAGAAGCAGAGGCAGGCTAATTTCTGAATTCAAGGCTAGCCTGGGTCTATAGAATGAGTTTCAGGATAGCCAGGGCTACACAGAGAAACCCTGTCTCAAGCAACAAAACAACAAAAACATCCTAGTTAAGTAGACTAGACCCAGAAAGACAAATATGGTAATGCTCATTTATATTTAGATACTAGCTGTTAAGTTAATGATAAACAAGCTACAATCCATAGAATCAAAAAGGTTAGGTATAAGGTTAAAAAAAATCTAGGGTAGACAGATCTCTCTAGAGAAGGGGGATAGAATAGATAATTATGGATGCATGGGTGTTGAGAGGACTGTGATGGAAGGATCAAATAGGGAGAGAAAGGGAGGGGGGATAAAGGAGAGAATATGAGTAGAAATAGCTAAAATTAAAGGACCTTTGAAGGGTAGTATGAAAATGTAATACAGAAGCTTCCTAAAATATATACATATGTAAATACCATCTAAATGAAGTCACCAGATAATTGGGGAGACAGACCCCCAACTGGACATCTCTTATCAACAAATGAAGCTACCAGTATAAGGAAAGGGTTACATGTAAGTGAGTTGTTGACCAAAGGGGTCCCATAGGAACCACCAAACAACTCAGGCTGTTGCCAAATCTATGGGTTTCTCTCCACAAACTGATGGCATGGCCCTATCACTGAAGACCACACCTACACAACTCACTGAACATGCAAAAGTGGAGCTGTGTATATAATGCCTTCACCGCTAGGAACTAATGTCTTTGATCCAAGGAGGTACTCTCTACTCTACCAAAGGAAAAATGTAAATGCCAACTTGGCTAAAACTTTAGTTCTATAAGAGTGTCCTGCCTGAAAGATATGCTAGTACAGAGGTGGTCCAAAACTTATAGGAATAATCAAACAATATCTGATTTGACTAAAGCCCACTCCAAGTGATAAAACTCATACTTGTCTAGTGCTTGGGTGACCAAGAACTTGAAACCAGATATCCCAGAGACCTAGAGTAAAACAAAATACTACTTTTCTCCAAAACAAAATAAAACAAAGCAATAAAATGACTCCTAATGATATTCTCCTATACTCTTTGATCAGTGCCTCCCTCAGCCATTGTCAGAGAAGCTTAATCTTGTGGCATATGGGAACACATCAAGAGATCCACAGCCAGACAATTATGTGGAGATTAAGAGATCTTGAAATATTCAGTCCTAAAAAGGATGTCTCCATCAAATTCTTCCCCCCAGAGCTCAGGAAACCCTGCAGAAGAGGAGGCTGGAAGAGTGCAAAAGCCAGAGGAGACAGTGGACAAGGAAACAAGACAGGATTGATATACATATGAATGTATAGACTGAGGCAGCAGGCACTGGGTCTCATGAGTCTCCACCAGATGGGGTCCCAGAGCTGAAAGGAGGAGAGGACACATGCCCCCATCCCTAACTCAGAAACTGTCTCCTATTGGTAACCACTTGTAATTGAAAAATTATCTTTCTCTTAAGGGTAGACTTGATTCCCAGCAGTAGATGGCCAACTAAAAATAAACTCAAAGGTATCATTGGAGGTTCCTAGCATCATGTCCTGCCAGGACTTCTTAATTACTGTTTTCTTTGTTGTTCTTTTTTTTAAAGTTTTTTATTTTTTAATTTTGTTTTGCTTTATTGATTTTTTTTATTTATTTTCCTTTTACTCCTTTTTTTTCCTTACAGTTTCTCTGTGTATAAATTATGGCTTCTAGTTTTGTGTTTTTATGGGATTCCCAAGTGTGCAAAGTGAATGAGTAGTTCTCTGTGTCTATACTAGCTTCTTTTGCTTTTGGGGGGTCTTTTTGTCCTATTCTGATGTATTATTTTTGTTTTATCATATATCGTATTTTCTTAAAAGCCTGTTTATTTATTTATTTATTTATTTATTTATTTATTTATTTATTTATTTATTTATGAGACACATAAAGGGGTTGATCTGTGTGGGAGGAGAATTGGGAGGAGTGGACAGATGAGAGACTGATATCAGGATATACTATATATTTAAAAAAATCTCTTTTCAACTAAAGGAAAAAAATTAAAAACTTTAGGATTCTTTCTACTATTTCTGTGAGGAGGGCATTAAGATTTTTGATGAACCTGAAGATTGCCTTGCAGAGTGAAGCTTTTTTTCTCCCTAAATAGGTTTTTGTTGTTGTTGTTTTCTCTCATTGATTTCTTACAGTTTTCAGTACAGAAATTGTTCATAATAAATAAGAAGTTGAGGTGATGGATGACAACAAGGAAACAGTATCTTCCAGACACAACAGGACTGACACACATATGCACTTACAGAGACTATGACATCACACACAATTCCTACACAAGGTCAATCCAAGATGATATCCCACACCCAACCAAGAAGTTATTAGCACACTTGCCCAGAAAAGGAAAACCAATGGAGTGTCACTTAGTATATCAACCACACTCCCTGACAGCCTCATATCCAGAAGCAACACAAATGGACTTCATGTGTGTGTGTGTGTGTGTGTGTGTGTGTGTGTGTGTGTGTGTGTTTATGTTTGTTGCTTTTCTTTTATTCAGTTGGTTTTCTTCTTGTTATCAGCTAGTTTCTCCATAGATTTTCCATTGATGGGATGAGTGTAGGGAATTTATGTAACTGTTTAGGTATGATGGTTTGGAAGTCAGAACCTTATCTTGGATGGAGCTTTAGATCTCATGGAGAAATTCAAGCTGTTTAATGGCTCATTGGGGAAGTACAGCTAAAGGTTATGAGAGGCTGTTAACAGTCCTGCTGTAAATTGCCTTGGGACAATATAATTGGCTTTATGTATTAGCATCCTCCTGTGCCAATTACATCAAAACACATATTTAATCCTGAGTAATTATTAGAGCCAGGTAGCTTGTGCCCATTCCCTCATGCCATGCCACATTATGGTTTTGTAGACTATAGTTAACCTATAGTTAAATAAGGAATGGAGCTAAGAATGAAGGCCCCTGTGTGACTCTGTGCATGTTAATCATAATACCATTATACCAAGAGGGTTTTATTTTGCTAGTCTGACATGAGAAGTGAGTAACCAATTTGTCTGTCATACTCTAACTTGATGAGTGTTTCACATCTTTGAGTACTATTGCTGTCACTTCAACCTGTCTCTATATCTTCATGTCTCTCTGATCCTTATGAGAACCTATTCTAGTAGACCTTGTCCTCCTCAACTTAAAAATTAAAGTAATACTTAAAGGAAGAAAGAAAAACAAAAAACCTCAGAGATAGTCTAAATCCTGCTCATTAGGTAGACAGCAGGCTTGATGTTCAGATCTAGACTGGCTAACTCCAAGGTCAGAGAATATATCAATATAACAGAAAAGCAGAGACCTGAGGAAGACTTCATGGACCAGATGAGGATTGGCATTACTTGTAGTGATATTCAAACATCATTATGCATAGCAATCATATGAGGACTTGTCAATCAAGGGTACTAGCTCACCTATTCTGATTCCATACATTATTCAATACAAGATAACAAGGAAGCTACAGTTTACAAGCTTTCAAGTTTAAGGTAAAGCAAGTAGACTCCAGTGGCCATTATTCAGAGATTCCAGCATGGATATTTATTAAGGCTGAACTTTTGATGTACTTTAGTGCTATTCCCAGAACTGAGGGAGAAAATGACACGTCTCCTTCTGGAAGGAGGCGGAGGCCTGGAGCTTCCAGTCCTGAGAGTTCTGCAGTTGGCTTCCGTTCTGTGTCGATTAGGCTTTTCAAACCAATTACCATTATATATTGCTGAGATTTATCGTCCTTGGTATTTGAGGTTACAGGACTTCCGTTCGCAGGAAGGAGCTCCATGCCATCACTTCTAATCAGCTCAGCACAATGTCTGATTTCCCCTCTGTTCCATTAGAGTATTAATAGCCAAGCAGAATAGCCTCAATCATAGTGCTTGGGGAAACATAAAAATTGGCTTTAGGGGTCTAAATTGTAAAGAACTGTCCTCCCGCTTATCAAAATAAAGTAAATGATTCAGCAAAAACAATGAAGAAAAATAATATTCCTAACTTCCAGTAGCTAAGGTACAGACATAGAAAATCAGCCTCTATTTAGCGTGAGTAGTGTCATAATTGTCCAGAAGCTTATTAGGACAAAATGAGGGGAATTATTTTCAAATTTAAAGTGTAAATAATATGTAAAATACTTTCCAAACTGTCAACTTATTTAATATTTGCAATCTATTACAAGTGAAGAAAGAAGCAGGTAAGTCTAAGATAGGTGGGAGGTACAACCATTATTCTTGTTTATCTACATCCTTCTATCCATACATTTCGTTATCCATCTGTTCACACGTGTATCATTTATTCATTCACTTCTCATTATCTACTTAACCGTTTTATGCTTTTCTCTAGTAATTGTGCTATATTCTTGAGATATTTTAAGGATGCTGTCCTTAGTGTCTCTAGAAAGGTATGACATGTGCTCCAATGCCTAGAAAGCTGAGGCTCTCAGAAGACCTGCTCTGTCTTCCTCTCCAACATTTTCAGCTTTATTATTCACTCCTTTTGTCCAAAATAAACCAATCTATGCATCTTTGCACTTTCGTTTTTCAAAACTAAAATACCCTCTTCTTTTTATACTAGCATTTATCCAAACTCTGTGATTTCTAGGGATATTGAAAACTCTCAGTTTCATGACATCTGTCCAGATTTGCCCATCAAATAAAATGATCCTCTGTTTTGAATGATCAAAACCATTCTTAGTACCACTGGTTGTGTAATTACTTTGCTCTAGTCTTACATATTTTTGTTAATATGTTTATTCACCTCATGAAATTTGAATTTCTCTGATTAAAGGACAAGAATTTTTCAATAATTGTGCAGTTTATTATGCCTCATCAGTATTAGAAGAATCTAGGTTTCATTGAGTTGAATGGCGGCATTGTTCCCCAGGACAAGATCTCTACATTACTGTTCAGTTTCTATCCTTCTATCCTAATCTTGAGTTTTGGTGATAATGACCACAATCACAAGAGTCCTGTTACTCACAATTTGTTGATAATTTCATATTTCTATTCATTGGTACAATTATTTTTTATTATGAAAAATAGAATTTTCTCTCATACAATACATCCTGACCACCATTTTCCTCCCTCCAGTCCTTCCAGTCAACCCCCCCCCCCCCCGCCACACACACACACATCCCTTCTCCCCTGGATCCACTCTGCCTCCATATCCCAAATGAAAAGAGAAAGCTTCCAAGAGACCACAGCCAAACATGACCAAACAAAACACAATAAGACAAGGCAAAAGTCCTCACACCAAGGCTGGACTAGGCAATTCAACAGAAGGTAAATAGTCCCAAGAGCAGGTAAAAGAGTCAAGGACACATGTTCTCCAGTACTTAGATTCTCACAAAAACACCAAGCTAACAGCCATAATAGATCCAGGTGTTTCTATATTTTTCTCTCACATATTCCTAATGAAATCTTGGTATTAGAATTCAGGGTCTGCCACCTAAGATGATGCACAGCACTCCTATGTGATATCTACCCACAAATAAATGCTCTAGTGCATAGAATATTGGCTAGCAGCAGAAGTCTCTTCCTTATTCAATCCCATTTTGCTGAATTTCACAAGCTGTATGTTATACTTAGGAAAACAGTCTCTGGGTTACCCTGGTTCTTGAATAATGGGTGGTAAAGAGGACACTTGTTCTTACTTTTTCTTTTTGCTGGAAAAAATCACATTCTGCATTGTGGGGGAGGAAACAAATTCATAGACCATGCATTTCTTGATCCAAGCAAATACCATCTCTGAATTTAAAAACACTATGGAGTCCATGTTTGGTAAAGAATATATTACCCTTCTAGGAAGAGAATATTAATCTTCTTTCAGCCCTTAAATATATTTTATTCATTTAAAGATTTGGACCTATCTATTCACATTTCTTTATTTATCCCTGGAAAAGCACCTGGCCTGACTGAACTATGAAGTCATATGAGAAATGCACAGAATGCGTGCTTGAGTTTATGCTAGACAACTCATCAATTTTTTTTCACATACATTGTTTTCTATAACATAATTCCCCCATTTTGGATAATAAAAAAGATACAGTCACAAAACAAAACAAAACAAAAAAATTTAATACAAAACATACCTAAAAGAATGTCAAATCTATTCTACCTTTTTACTTAGTATTCTTTTCCCTTCCAGATAATTTTTTAGCTTTTTAAAATATTTATTTTATTTTTTATTTGGGTATATAGTAAATTATGTACATGTATGTCTGTACATGTAAATGCTTACTTGTGTGTAGGTTTTCCTGCAAGCCAGAAGAGGGCATCAGGTCCTCTGGAACTAAAGTTACAGACAGTTGTGTGCTATCTGACAACATGCTGGAAACTGAATTCTAGTCCTCTGGTAAATGTTGTCACCTCCTGTGTCATCTCTCTAGCTTTGATTTTTGGTTCTGTTAAGAACCATTCCATATGCCTCCTAATCAGTGCAGGCTACCTACCATGAACTTCTGGTATCTACCAAGAGTGTGGTAAAAACATCAACTCCTTAGTGCATGAGCTGGCTGTTTGGAATCTTGGGCTTACACAGGAACACTTTGCTCAGCCTGGAAGGAGGGGACTGGACCTGCCTGTACTGAATCCACCAGGTTTAAATGAATCCCCAGGGGAGTCTTGGCCCTGGAGGAGATGGGAATGGAGTGGAGGGGATGGGGGGAAGGTGGGGGTGGGGGCAGGAGGAGGGACGACAGGGGAACCCATGGCTGATGTGTAAAATTATAACACAAATATAATAATAATAATAATAATAATAATAATAATGAAAAATTAATAATAAAAATAAACTCCTGCTTCTAGGTATAGATTGCAGCAAAGTTGTCAACACAGACAAATCCTCTCTGGATGTTTCCTTTGAACAAAATAAAGATCTCCATTCATTCACCTAAGTACAGATGTCCTGAGTCCCACATGAAAACTGATCATTTCCTAAAAAGAGAAAAGCAGTATCTTCTTTCCTTTGGGGAAGTCCCATAGAAGCGTTGTATCCCTAAATCTCTAGGTGACATGTATATTGGTCTGACAGTTCTTTTCATTCTACTCTCTGTTGTTTGCCCCCATATTATCTTGTTGTGATGAGAACTTTCTTTTATGATAATTATTCTACAATGTATGCTATATTCCTTCTTTATAATTTAGTTTACAGCTTTCTTCTTTAATTATCCCTTGTGAATATAATTTTATCATTTTTTTCTTTTTATGTCTATATCTAAGTTGTTTTTACCAAATGGAGTCCTAACTCCACTGTGTATTGGATTATACAAATGAGGACTTGAGATAAACAGTATGGACAGAACAGAGTGGTAAACATCATATCCTTTTCCCAATCATTAGAACCATTACAATATTTACAAAGCATTTTCACACTCTATATTTCATCAGCTCTTCATAAAATCCATGTAGATTAAAACAATGGAAACTATGTTTATAATCTCACTTGAAAGATTAATACTCAGTCATTGGTTAAAGAGTGAATATCCCTAAGATGCTAATACCAGCTATAAAAATTAATGAAAAACATAAATATGTCTGAGATTTCGTCTTAGAATGTGATGAGATAATGGGAAGGGCATGGTGGACAGTAGCTCTTCTTTCTTTCCATATTATTTTCCTTCATTTTCTTCTTTTTTCTCTTCATATTTTCTTCTACTTTGTTTTATCAAGGGTGTCCAACCTTTTTGCTTCTCTGGGCCACATTGTTATCTATAGGGCTCACATTCAAGAGCAGTATACTTAAGTCATAAACACACACACACACACACACACACACACACACACACACATCACAAAACAATACCCCATAATGTTTTAAATAAGTTTGTTATTTTGTTTCAGGCTACAGTCTCATATCTCTTGAGTCACATGTAGCCTGTTGTCTGTAGATTGATGCCCCTGCCTCTTTTCTCTCCTATCTAGTTCTCATCTCTGTCTTTGTTTCCTTTCTTTTCCTCAATGTTTGCTTCTAACTAGAGTATGCAGAACACATGTTGCATATAAACATTCCTCTTGCTAAGAAATATGAAGATTTAATGAATCTTAAGATTATACATACTTGTGAAATTTCATGTGTTCTTACCGTGGGTGAGTTTTGGAATTCTAGTCACTGTATTTTCTTCCCTTTATGCCAACTGGTTATAAATGATTTTCTCATGGGCATCTACTTGGATGATGGGGTCAGAACGTCAATGTGACCCTCTTTTAAAGTTCAGATTCTTGTAATCTCACATAGTAGAAATAGAAATACTCACACTCATTATTCCAAGAACAATGGACATAAGAGCATATTTCTGCTTACTTTATCATTACTTGAGAACATGACTGGCATTTGGAAGGTATAGAAAAGGAACTCAATTCCAGAAAAGGCAAGAGTTCATCTGAGATCTTGTAGCTTTTCAGCATGCAAAATTCAGGGCTAGTGTTTAGGTTTTCTGTGTCATGTTAGTTCATGGCTGCTCACTCTGTACCATTTGGTTATACAAATATAGCATTTAGGAATTGCTACTCTGTAGCCTTGGATTATTTCATTAGAAAGTGTGCAGGGCCCTAGAAATTAAAATAAAACCTCAGCTTTTTCTGATTTTTTACATTTTGCCTAAGGTATTTAATTTTGTACATGATCCTATAAAGAGTGCAAAAGCTTAATTTTTGCCATGAATTATTAGTGCCTAAAAAGCTCAGAGCCATTTGGCTGATTTCCTACTCAGTTAGAAAAAAAAAAAGCAAGACATTGAGAGGCAGAAGGAATAGGAAGTTTTCTGTCCAGTTGGATATCTGAAGGGCTCGCTAAGAATCATTTGCTTTGACAGGGAGAGCAAATGGGATAATGAAAAGAAGAGGGAGCCTTTTCCTTCCCTTTCTCACCTTTGCTCATGTGTGGAAAGCCACACACACTTGTGATCGCTTACTCCCATATGGTACAAGCACATTGGGCCACATTTGGTTCCTCTCTGGGTTAAGGAAGCATTCAGGGCTCTATACCTCTCCTTTATGTAACATGGAACTTGACAGTTTCAAGGAAAAGAAAAAATTTGGCAAAGTGGAGCACGGTAGCGCATACCTGCAATGTCAGCACTTGGGAAGCCAAAGCAGGAGGACTGCTGCTAATTTCAGGCCAGCCTGGCCTGCACAGCCAATGACATGCCAGTCAGGACTATATAGAGGGTCCAGTAGGACAAAAAGCAACATAACAACTACAACAACAAAAACAGCTACTCAGATCCCCAGTGACATAAAAGACCAGCTGTTTCTTTACTCATTGAGAAAAACAAAAACAAAAACATGTATTATAGCAAGCAAAAAGGTTTGGGCTTTGCTTTCTAATTGGACAATGCTCACAAGGAACACACAGGTTCTTCTAGTCGACATTGGCTAAGAGCTGAAATGTTATTACTAGGGCACATAGGCATCTAGGAGCCTCATAGCATCTTTCCTTCTGAATAGGAAGAACATTTATTCCATCAATTGTCTTGTTTTTGTTCAAAAGAAATGAAAAAAAAAAAAACACACTTGAAGACACTGTCAGCTACTTGAGTGAGTCTTCAGAAAATGCTAGGCCGGAAGCTGTACTGGAATTGTAAACGTCATGAGAGTGAAGCCGTGAGGCCCAGGCTGTGCACCTGTAAGCAGAGTCTGTCTAGCCACTGCCACCACTTGTCATTAGAAAAGGATTACATTAGGTCAGACAGGAGGTCAGTCACACTTTCCATGCCTGCAGCAGACACCATCAATCTACTTGGGCTCTCTTGTTTTGCAAGAGGACTGCTTTGAGATCCATCACACTATGTGCCAAGACAGAACAGCTCCTACTAAAATTGGCTGTTCATCTCCAGACTAGATAATTGTTTATGTCCTTCCTAGGTTTAAAAAAAAAACTGTTTCCATGGAAGAAATATTTATCATCACTCTACCAATGTATTTCTCTCTGGAAGACATACCCCTGCCCTACTCAATAAGTAGAAATGCATTTAAATTGTTTCCTTTTCAAGTATTATGAATTTTTACCAATAAACTTTCAGCAACTTTACAAAATTTGAAATGAGTATAGATAAAACCCCAAATGTTTGGATGCTGAAACAAAAAACAATTTGAAGTATGGTGTGTGATCCATCCAAACTGAAACACTCAATTAGCAAGCTGAAAGCAGACTCTCAAGACACCCTTTCTTCTGCTGGTTCAGACATGGCCATCCAAAAAACAACGCACATGTTTCAAACATAATGCAGGCTTTGAAACCTTGTTGTTCAACATAAACTTAGTGCAAAGAAGACTCAAGATTCAGAAGGTAGCAGGTAATAGTTCTCAAACAAGGATTTCTTTCATCTATGTGGGTGGGGTAGGATAAGATATAGGAACCAGAAGATGGAAAGGCTGTGATGCAAAGCAAGGCAGGAGCTACAGACTTGAAGTCAGGGAACATGGAGGAATGTGACCCAAATCTAGCCCTGTCTTGTTATGAAGCTTTTACATGCCCTCTTTCTCAGATGCTCAGTCTCTGCTGGTGCTGAGTCCAAAGTTCAGATAGTGCTCATCTCTGTGACTGCAAGAATCCACTTCTTGGCTTCAGTAGAGATGGCCATTTCTGGGCTTCCTTATAAATATTTATGCTTGCATGTATATCTCCAAAATTGTCTAAAATTAATTAATTTTCTCCATTTCACTCTTCCCTGACAAAGCGTTACTAATCAGAATATTCACCTTACTTCCTGTGTATATCTGAACACTGTACATTCCTCAAATCTAGTGTTTTGTCTTTTTTTTTTTTTTTTCTCCTTTGATGAATTACAGCAGTTGTAATGCACAGGACCTGGCAAGCTCACTCAGTTACCAGCACAGATAAGGAAGGTAAGCATGAACTCCCACACCTAGTCGGGGAGCTAATGGCAATTGGTAGCAGCTGGGAGAAGGAGCGTTACTTTTGTCTTAAGAGGGTAGCTTCTAGGAAATCTACTACACTCCAGTGGAAGACCACATATCCAAAAATATTTGGGCAGCACAAACTGGTCTTGCTATTCATATTTTAGAAAAGCACAAAGTTGGGTGTGTAGGGAAAGGAGAGGTAGAAAATGAATATATCCCAAGATACCCAAGGTCAAATTCTTTTCGTCTGGGACGTATGTGACGACCGTCAATTTCAGGCCTTTGTCATTATTTCACATTTGGTAATTTGGTGGCACATATAATTATTTCTCATTTTCAACAGGACTTGAGACAAAGCTATAATCGAAAAGATCCATTTGGTAAAGTGTAAACAATGTGGTGCATATTCATTTTTATACATTCTTAAGAGTCACACAAAACGGGTATTATTGTCTCATTTTTGAAGTGAGATAACTAGAGTAAATGTAATGAAATTGATTGTTGGAGACAGCTCTAGTTGTTTTGGGCAGATCAAGGTCCTTCTCTGACAAGTGTCTCCTGAAGAATAGCTTCAGTTCTTTCTCAAGTTGTGGGATTTAAATGAGAAATGCCCCCTTCCTTCTCTTCCTCTTTTTCCTCTTTTTCTTCCCGGTCTTCTTTCCTCTTTCATTCCTGCCTCCTCCCTTTTTAGCTTCTTCTCCAACTCTTTTATGTTTATTTGAATTGTTAAGAACACTTAAAATGACATTTATTTGTTGGGAAAAAAATGTATGCTTAAAATATAAAACTTCCTAATCTGACTGAACTTCTGCACTGCAAGGTCATCTGCTGATTTTCTGAGTAAATCTATTTCAGAAACTCAATTAACTTAGATAGTGTGGTGGTTTGAATAAAAATGGCCCCCACAGGCCCATAGGGAGTGGCATTCCTAGGAGATGTGGCCTTGTTGGGGTAGGTGTAGCCTTGTTGGAGGAAGTACACCACTAGGCATGGGTGTTTAGGTCTCAGATGCTCAAGCCAGGCAGTGTCTCAGTCTCTTCCTGCTACCTGCTGATATGGAAGTAGAACTCACAGCTACCTCTTCAGCACCATATCTACCTGTGTGCTGCTGTACGTATCCCCCTCTAAGATGACAATGGATTAAACCTCTGAACTATAAGCCTATAAGCCAGCATCAATTAAATGCTCTCTCTCTCTCTCTCTTTCTCTCTCTCTCTCTCTCTCTCTCTCTCTCTCTCTCTCTCTCTTTCTCTCTCTACATATATATATATGTATGTATGTATGTATGTATGTATGTAAGAGTTGCTGTGGTCATAGAAACCCTAATACAGATGGCATGTGTGAAACTATCAGAAATACTCCTGACTGATTTACTATGTGGTAATTATGAGCTCAAACTGTGGCTACCACTGGGATTCATATATGCTTGGAGAACTAGCCAGATGTATATTTACATTTACCTCCAATTTTGCCTTCATTGGAGTGGAGATGGTGAAGGTTGGGGGGAGAGGAGAGGAGAATGCTAAGAACAACCAGGTACAAATAGTAAGTCCAGCAGGTCCAGTGACAGAGCTGGCAGAGGCAATTTATATAAGAGTCTCTTAAGGGAACAAAAGTTTGAAGAGGGAATTCTTAGCATTCAAGAGATGAAACATCACACAGATGGATACCAGTAGGCTCTGGTTTACTTTGGCAACATAGAACATTCAAATTTTGACATTTTCAGGATACTAGAGAATGCAGAATATTTGGAAATGCTGGTTTTGGTGATATTCTGAACAAATAATGTTATTAGTTGTGGGGAGAGTCTCTCTCCAAGTGGATTAATCATCATATAATGTCACAGAGAAATAAATGGGATAAAGAAGGAAGACGATAGGGACTTTGAAGTCCATGAACATGAACTCATATTGTCAGAAAAGGACACAATTCTTAGGCAAAACCAAACATGTATGACCATGGCCTGGAAACAGAACTTATGGCTGTGTGAATGAAAAGTTCCTTTGTGGAAGAGACTACATGAACATAGATAGAAAATGAACAAAAGAATGTTATAAAGCATGTATTGATCAAATATATTGGTGCAGACATAGAGTAGATGGGTGATGGCAGAATAGATATAGGTTCCAAATACGATCTTATAACATTCTTATCTTCAGAGTTGATTAAATCTAGTGATTAATAATTCTGTCCATAACAAAAGCTTATAAATTTCAATTGGAATATCTATAATTCTAAGCTCTTTAGTCTGAAAGGACTCAAGGGCAGGAAACAAAATCCTAATGAAGTTCTCTGAGTCAGGTAGTATGTTAAACATATTTTACTCAGTATATTTGATGACTATTTTATTTTTAAAAATTAAAATTGAAATATTATTACATAATTTTCTGCTTCCCTTTTCTCCTTCCAGCCCCTCACATGCAACCCCTACACTGTTCTGTCTAGAATTTATAGCCTCTTTTTCTTTGTTATCAACACACACACACACACACACACACACCTAAATATATAAATACAACCCACTCAGTCTATTTAGTGTTGCTTGTGTTCATATAATTTAAGACCTGAACACATGGCATTGGATCAACAATTAAGGAGCTTCCTCTTTTTAAAAGATCTATTTTATTTGTGTATGTGTTTATGTTTTTGTGTGCAGGTGGGTGGATGCCCCTCTACTAGTGGGGGCCAGAAGAAGGCATTATATCTCTTGGAACTGGAGTTACAGACATTTGTGGGAATCCTAGCTTATTATGTTGGTGTTAGTATCTGAAGTATGGTCCTTATGATTGTGCAACCAGTACTCTTAATCTCTGAGCTATCTCTCTAGCTGCTAGATATCTTTTTAAATCAGCTATAATTCTTGAGAATAAATTTTATACTAGTTTTAGAATGTAGGAAACATAAGCTCAGAAAATGAGGTTTGAAGGTTGTTTTTATGTTTTGTTTACCTAGTAAACTACAGAATCAAATTCCAATTTATGTTCATTCCATTCTCTATCTTAATTTAGCTTTCAGGGCTGATCATAGTGGTATATTCCTTTAATCCTAGCAGTCTGGGGTAGAGGCAAGTGAGTCTGTTAGTTAAAGGTCAGCCTGGTCTGCATACCAAGTTCCAGGCCAGCCAGGACTATGTAGCGTGATCTTGTCTAAAAGCAACCAAACAAATAATAGATGATGGCTACATAGTTTGAACTTCTCAGGTGGGTTTCCCTTTGGTGGTTTCATTCATTCCATTGCTTTCTATTGTGCTCTTTCCTTACTATTGTTTAATTAATTCAAGAGACTATCACTCTCCATCGAGAAAAGAGCCACCTTTTTTACTCTGTTGAATCCATTCTGAGGGTGATGCTTTAGCATTCTAGACTCCTTGACTCCATGGAATTCCTCTGCATATCCTAAAATGCTTGCAGACTTGCTCATTACAATTTAATACTACCTTTAACACCCGCCCTATTTTTTCCTGTGTTAGGGCATAGTCCTAGATGTATTTAATGCTTATTCATAGCCTCATTAATTTACAGACCTCTCACTTGAATCCTACAAGCAACCTTTTTCTACATGGCTCTAGCAGATGTGCATATCACCATCCAGTGTGACCACTTAGTGCTCTCTCTTGGTTTTCCCTCTACAACTGGTCTCCAATTATTTCTTGTGTATTTTCTTTCTTCTCCCAACTAGACTATAAACTCGTTGATGACAATGCAGTGTATATAGAAATTATGCAATAGACATGTGCTGACTGATTTAATGTTTCTGTTGTTCAGGACTCCTGGCCTTCTCTCTGCCCTTCCTGTCTCCTGCTCACCTGGCTAAATAGGCTTTTGAAAATACTTACTGAATGAAATAATGAACCAGCATCAACTAAATATAAGGTGTTATTGTAGTAATTGCCTGGGTCAGACAGACATTTGGGTACCATGTGGAATTCTGTGGCAGCATTGGAATGTCACTGGATCTATAGAGGTCTAGCAGAGTAAAACCTGTGGTTGAATTTGGGCATAAGAGGATGAGGGTGGGAGTGGGAAAACTGAGCAAGAGTCATTAAGTCTGGGATAAAATGGAAGGACTGAGCAAGGAGGAAAGCAGCTGAGTAGAAGCCTGACTTAAAGGATTAAGAAGTCAGGTATAAAAATGTCAACAACAGCAATAAGAAAAATGATAATAATGAATAATAATATTGCAGGCAGACAAGCCAGGGCTTAACGTCTCACTATGTTCTGAATTTACCAATACTTCATTCATTTGGACTCTAAAATGTGTTTCAGAAATAAAAAAAATCACAAACTATTTTAAATTATAATTAATCATATGCATCCTGAGTGATCGAGGTAAAGTACACTGATATCTACAACTTACTGTGAAATGAATCACAAATGAGATGGATAAATAGGTAGCTAGCTTTGTATCTGATAAGCCAATGTGTTAATTATCATATTAAGTAGATATAAAATAACTTTTACTTTGTTTGAAAGTGTTATAGTAAAATATTAAGAAAAACGTGTTGTTTCCATTCCCTTTAAGTGAATCACATCAGAATGTACAATGATGAACTAAATACTACCTCATTAGGTAGAATTAGGTAGAAGTTTCCAGGGTGGCACTATAGTGCCATATTTACACAGGTTTTATAACCCAACAGATATAAAGCATGATGAATGACAGAAGCTGTGGAAGAACTAGTTGGTCTCTTGTTCTTAGCTGGACAAGTGATTTAGTTCCTCTGTTCCTCCTTTTCCCCATTAGTAAAGTCCATGTAAGAATTTCCCAGGGTTGTTGTGATGATTAAATGATTCTGTGCAATGCAAACTACTTAAAAGTATTTGAAAACAAATAAAACTCTATATTAAAGAAACCTACTATAATTATTATTGAATATTCCAATTTTCTCTTTGGAATAGAAATAATTTGCTTTACAACAGGGAGGAAAAAAGATCTGAAGAGACAGTTCTTGCCCTTAACCATGTGGATTAGTCAGAAGTAACCCGAGGCATAAATTCAAACTTTTCTTTTCTTTTCTTTTTTTTTTTTTTGCCTCTTCCAAAATTGTGATAGAGAGATGGTGGGCTCAGTGGTTAAGAGCATTGGTTGCCCTCTTCTGGCCCCTGTGGGCACTGCGCACACATGGTACACAAGTTTGCAGGTGAAATACTGATACACGTAAAAAATAAATAAATCAAGGGGGTGAAAGAAATCAAAATACGCTTCTACTCATTTTCCTGCTTCCAATCTAATGTTCAACCAACTCCAAGACAGGAAGAAGGGCAAAATACCTAGATGAAAATATGGCACATGGTCTTCACTTAAAAGTAGATGATGATAGTCTATTTATAAAATGTATTGAATCTGTTACCCTTCAAACATTATCTCAAAAAGCCCCTATAAAATCTCTAGAGTTCATTTTTACTGCCTTTTCTCTTCAGATGAGAATAGAAGTTTTGGAAAGTGTATCTTTCCCAGCCGCTACCAAGGTTGAGCCTTAGATCCATCTGCTGGCCAAGCTCATGAGGTTTTTTTACACAATCCTGTAACACTTTCATGAATGAAGGCAAAGCTGCTTCAAAGTTTAGCCTGATGGTAGAAATTAGTAGACATGAGCTGTTTTACCCTTAATCCACAGAACTCCCCCTGAGCCCTTCTCATCATAGCTGCATTGTATTACTAGCAAATGTGAATGTTTTGATGAATTAGGCAAACACTCCAATTGCCTGTACATTGCAACATCTTCCCTTCAAAGGCCAGGGAATGTAGACTGTACGTTCTTTGTCCAGCTTGTCTGAATGCGTCAACACTGTCTGGGAGGCACAGAGGTGGATGCCTTCCTAGCAGGGGTGAAGTCTCCTTTTGCATGTCCAGCTCCTGTATTTGTAACATTGCCATGTACTGTGTATTACTGAGCCAAGAAACGAAGGGGCCAACGGTCCCAGCCACCTCAGATTATGCAAGCCATGAAAAATGTGCAAATCACATGAGAAAAACAGGCAGTCCCCAAACATCTTTATTTGTTCATTTTTGTACCCTCAGACTTTGATTGCAGCCGTGCACTTAGAAATTTCAAGATAAATCTCAACAGCTGGACACTGAGTGAATTGGAGGCACAGATGCTGTATAAATACTGAAGTTTCGAAAGCATGAAGTTGTGTCCAACAGCTTGAAGCACAGGACTTCGTGTGTAGGGAGGGGGAACCAGTGCTAGGTTTTGGCAGAGTCAGCCTTCTGAGGGACTTGCAGACATGTCCCTGCATGCCTCAACTTGCCTGATAAACTCAAAGGCAGAATCTGCCAGAAGCAGACATAAGTGACCTGCTTTCTGGGAACAGTCAGAGGAAATGAAGGATTAGGAAGAAGAAACAAAAGATTACAAACTGAAATTGTTAATGAGAAGGAGGGTGAATAACCACCACTATGGGATAGCAAGAAGCTAAGCTGTCATCTACTGCAAGGTACTGTTGATAAGATCCATGGTGGGGCTTTCTATAACCATTCGTGCCAATTCTTCATACAATCCTGATATATGGGTAGCAATTTCCAAATTTTATAAATGGAAGAAAAAATCTGACATTGAGTAGTGTAGTAACTATCTCAAATCTGGGGCTTGAATATCTACATACACACACAAATAAGAAACACATTTGCAGCACATGCTTTGTCAGACTGAATAGTAACATTTTACCTTGTGCTGCCCTTATAGCCAATGAACAATGATAAAAAAAAAAAAAACAGCAAACTTATAACATTGTCTCCTGTATTTAGTAGCAGTAGTAAACATTGTATACTGCTCTTGCAGTGTCAAAGTGTTATATAGTGTTCAGCTCTTAGTCCAGAAGAGATAAAACTGTTAAAAAAAAAAAGATGTGCTTCTAGGACAAGTTCACAACTAATTTAAACTAATTAGCACAGGCAAGTTTTCTCCCTTTAGCAATAATCAGAAAGGGGATTTATTTGTGAGGAAGAAGAGGTGAAAAAATTCTCTATAGGGGCTAAATTAATAGTTAGGACTAGTCTCTTGTCATAGTATGAGATGAGAAGACACTATTCTGAAAAGATCTGGCAAAAACAGATCAAGAAGAAAGACCTGAAGAGTATGAGTAGCAGAGGGTGTCACAGCAGTCTGGCCAGCTTAGCTAACAGTGTATGTATTAATGAATGAAAAATAGGATGGTGGGCAGAGTGATTCCACTCAGGCTGCATCTCTCTTTTTATATACATATTAATTTATTTTAATTTTTTAATTTATATACCAACCATAGTTTTCCCCCACCCGCTACTCCTGCTTTCCCCACCTCCTCCCCACTCACCACCCATCTACTCCTTGGAGAGGGTAAGGCCTCCCATGGGGAATCAACGTGGTCTGGCACTCCAAGTTGAGGTAGGCCCAAGTCCTCCCTGCTGTATCAGGGCAGAACAAGGTATCCCACCATAGGGAATGGGCTCCAAAAAGCCAGTCAATGTACCAGGGATAAATCCAAGTCCCACTGCCAGGAGCCCCAAAAGCAGACCAAGTCATGCAACTATCACCCACATTCAGAGGCCCTGGTTTGGTCTGCTGCAGCTTCCCCTGGATGCATCTCTCTTACAAAGTTATTGTGTTGATTGGGATCCTTTGGTTGAAAATAACTGAATCAAATTTGAGGCAGCATGGGAAGTAAGAATATGAGGAAACTAATATAAGCACACCATGACTTCTCTTGGATATGCAATAGAGATCATGTAAATATGAGAAAGAACCTCAAGGTTGGTGGAGATAAGGGTAGAAAGGTACTAGAGAGGATGGCAAAATCCAAACACCAGAGCCCTTTGCTGCTCTCATTACATAATTTTGATTCCAACCTAAACTCAACAGGAAGCCACCAAAATAAGAAGCAATAATGTCAAAAAGCAAGGAAATGGAGTTATTAGAAAAAAATGACCATAGAAGCTGCTGCACAGTATAGAGAAATGGAGATGGCTATTGGTTCCTGTCTATGTCTACAATAGTGCCCTTGATTGTGATCAGTGAACATAGAAATGACACAGTAGAAGTAACACATGTTAATTAAAGAATGTGTTTGCTTTTTAATGCATTAGATTAGAGGCAAGATGCCTGCAGGGCTTTCAAGAAATGTCCACAGACAGATGTATGACAGTGAACATCAGAATGAACACTGGGCTAAAAAGTCAAGTAAGAATTCACAGGCACTGAGATGTTACTGAAGTCATAACAGGGGGCCAGGCTACTTAAGATGATGGAAAGAGGTAAGATAATATGGAAGTACATCTAATACAGAACTCCATACCCTTAAAACCTTACAGCAGGTAAGTACCAAACATGTCAAGAAGAAACTCTTTTGCATTCATAGAAGAAGCCAGAGAAATAAGACAACATTAAGAAAAGGAGAAATTTAGGTACCTACTCCCTCATCTGCAATGTGGTAGGGCAGGAAGCAAGGAAAAGATGCTCTCTTCTCTTGTCCCTACTGCCTCCAGCTGATGAGGGAGATGACCCTCCCCTTTACCAGCTGCAACACTCAGGAAAACATGTCCTGTACCTAGTCTGGGCAGCACAGCAGAGCTGACCCTGTTGACAGGGGCACAGATGAGCTGCTCCAGGAGTGTGAGCATGGATGATCTGGCCACATATACCCCTCATCTGCCATATGGCAGCATGGATGGTGGAAAGATCACCTCTGTCCCCCAGTGCCCAAGGCAGGTGCAAGAACTGTCCCTAAGGTCATAAGAAGAGTAGAGCTGTTCTTCCTACCCTTGGAAAGCAGGCCCTGCACCTCACCTGGGCACCACAATAGAGCCAACACTGTTGGGGGAGATGTAGGTGAGCCAGGCCCAATGTTATGAACATGAGAGTGCTGTCCCCACTACTCGTCCATCATGAGGCAGTGTAGACAGGGGAGAGATGCACCTTTACCCCTTGGTCCTCACCATCTGCTACAGACAACGGAGCTGAATCTCCCCATCACCAGCTTCAGCACTCAGGAAAGTGGGCCCTGCTCCTCACCTGGGCAGCACTGTACAGCTGACCCTATTGACAGGTGAACCAGCTTGAGAAAATGAGCATGGGATATCTAGACCCACCCATCATCTTACCTATGGTGGTGTGGGCAGGAGAGAGATGCCCCCCACCATGCCCCTTGCAGTGGCAAGTAGCAGTGTTGGCCCTGAGTTCATGAGGGCAGGAGAGCTGTCCCTGCCCCTCACCAGCTTCAGCACTCAGGACATTGGACCCTATACCTTGCCTGGACAATACAGCAGAGCTGCCCCTGAAGGTAGAGGTGTGGAAAAACTGACCCTGAGGGCCTGAAAACAGGAGAACTGGCACTGCCCCTTGTTCATAACTGTAAGAAGTGAACTAGCTAGGGCAATGCTGGGGAGCTCTCCCTGGTGGTGAAGACAGGGGAGAGCTGGTGGGCTGACCAATCCTGCATCTACCCATGCCCAGACCAGGGTTATGGTTGGCTCACCCCAACATCCACACCATTTATGATCTGCTGCAGCTTGTGAATGGTCAGGTCCTACAGACCCAAAGCTGGAGGATCTCCATGACACAGGGCAACAACAGAATATCCAAGAGGGCTCAGTGACTGCCCAGAATTGATAGTGTAGCAGAAACTAGAGACCTCAAACCAGACCAATGACTCTTTGCAATAAACACTTACATATAAAGATATATGGATAAAAGGGTTTATTGTGTGACTTACTGTATCACATTACAGCTTTCATGACATGATTTTTTTCCTTTTCCTTTTTTTCTCTTGAAATGGATTTGATTAGGGGGTTGCAAGAGTAGAGGGTAGATATGCAGGGGCAAAAAAATGAATGGGATTGAGATGCATTATGTGAAAGATACAAAGAATAAATACACAAAGTTTTTTCTTTTAAAAAAAATGGAGCAATTTTGAAATACCAAGAAAACACCTCTGAAAACCCACTTCATATGAGAAAGGAGTACAAAGGGAACATGGTTAAAATCATCTTCTTTTTTACAGAACTCTAAATTTTAATGAATACTTTGCAAAGTCTGAGGAATGTTTATTAAATATGAATAAGTGAGTCCCAGAATAGCAACACATTGTAGTATTTTAACACATTATTGGATTTCCTTCTTCCCAGGTAATAGTCATGAAAGCCAGAAGTGTAGCACTCATTATAGCTATGAGAAACAGCCTTGTTGACATTGGGGGGGGGCAGAAAATCCTTATACATTTCCCCAAAGCTCTGTTCTCAGAGGCTTGACAGAACAAGGTCTGCCTAGTGCATCTGAAAAAAACTCTGCTCATATGGTTTGTTTTTATTTGACATGGAGGAAATTGGGTGGTGATTTCCCAGACAGAGTATATGGTGTTTTTCATAATCTATGCAAATCAGTTGCTTTTGTTGATGTGACAAAATATCATGACCAAAGGCAACTTAAGGAATGGAATTTATTTTGGCTTATGGTTACAAAGGTGGAGTCTATCCATGGTGGAAGAGGCAGACGTGATATCTGGAACCTGGTTGACCATATTTCCATCTACACAGAGGAAGCAGAAAGAGAAGACTGGAAGTATAACAGTATTATGCTGTCTCATCACTCTGTCTTAGTACATTCTCAAGCGAGGGTCTAAGTCCAACAGTTCCATTATTTCCCCAAACACTGTTGCCAACTTGGGATCATATATTCAAATATTTGAGTCTACAGAGGATATTTATCATTCAAACCATTGCATTATTAGTAACCATTAATTAATTTGTTTGAGTTTCTAGGGATTTAGTAGAGTCTCAAATATGATCAACAAGATTTCTACTACTGACCTATATCAAGTTTTTATTTTGAGAGAGAGTACTACTAATTGTCAGGGTGGCCTTGAACCAGTATTGTGTCCTAAATAGGCTTTGAACTGTGATCCTCTTGCCTCACACTTCTGAGTAGCTGGTTACCCATTTATACCAAGAGGTCTGGCTCTCCACTATTTAAGCGGTGGTAGTATCATGAGCAAATAAGAAGCTAGTCAAAATACTCACACTATGAGTAATGTACTTGCTTGCAAGTTTGAGGACATGAGTTTGATCTTCATCACCTACATAAAAAGCTGAGCATGGTGGCACATGTCTGTCATTCCAGCACTGGGGTGATGGAGACATAAAAATCCTCTAGTCTCTCTGGCCAGCCTGACTAAGCCTATTTGGCATGACCCACACCAGTGATAGACCATCTATCTAAAAAATAAGGAGGACAGCTCCTAAAGAACAACTGAGTTTGCCCTCTGGTCTCTTCATGCACAGACCAATGCTCACATCATACTCCACCACAAACAAAACCCTGGAGATTGATAACCTTCCAGGGATTATGTATTTAATTTAACATGTTTCAGGATTGTGGTGGTATTGTGTTCCCCAAAATATTGTGCACCCTAATTAACTTATCTGGGGTCAGAGAATAGAACAGCCACTAGATACAGAGGCTAGAAAATGGTAGCATTCATACCTTTAATCTTAGCATTCCAGAAGCAGAAATCCTTCTGGATCTCTGTGAGTTCAAGGCCACACTGGAAACAGCCAAGCATGGGGACTCACACCTTTAATCCCAGGAAGTGATGTCAGAAAGCAGAAATGTATATAAGGTGTGAAAACCAGGAACTAGAAGCATTTGGCTGGTTAAGCTTTTAGGCTTTGAGCAATAGTTCAGCTGAGATTCATTCTGGATAAGGACTGAAAGGCTTCCAGTTTGAGGAAACAGGATCAGCGGAGGAACTGGTGATGTGAGGTAGCTGCGGCTTGTTCTGTCTCTCTGATCTTCCAGCATTCACCCCAATAACTGGCCTCAGGTTTGATTTTATTAATAAGACTTATTAAGATTCATGCTACACAGGATTTCAAGAAAACATGTGCATATTCAGAACACTGAATATGCCTTGTAAAGACTGACACAGACCATCTTAGCCTGGCTGATACTCTGCCTTTATATAAGGGAGAACATACTGCTAAACACAGATATTGAAACCCAACTCACAGACACAATTGAAAGTCCCTTAGCAAAGTTTAAAATACTTGTTTGCTCAAGTTACTTACAGAAAACTTTATCTTGTCTGAGAACCAAGCTAACTGCAGAGAGTCTCAGACTTCGGCGACCATGTGCAGTAAAGATTTTTGAGAATTTGCTCAAGAAAGTCAGCAGCAAGCAAACTTCAATGCTAATAGAAACAGCAACAAGTAACACCCATATAAACATTTAAGGAAGTAAGAATTAGGGATCTTAATTTGAGTTGACACATTAAATTACTGAAAATGTCCACTTTTATACCAAGAATACCAATACACACTAAGAAACAGGAAGATAGGGTACAAATATCTCCCTCTCTCTCTCTCTCCCCCCTCTTCCCCCCCTCTCTCTCTGTGCATTTTTATTAAAGTCAATAGACAATGTGCTTGAGTAAGTCCAAATGTTGGACTGAGTTAGAGTTGTAAAATCAAACTTTAAATATATTTAAGGAACAAAAGGAAATTATATCTTAATAAAAAAGGAATTCAGGAATTTGTCTAATAAAATGAATTGTCTCAATAAGGGCAGACATATTTTTTAAATGACATAGAGGGTGGGGAGGAGGCTAAGTCATTAAGAGTGTTTCCTGTTCTTCCAGAGAACCTGAGTTTGGTTCTCAACACTCTCACTGAGCTCAAATATGCCTGTAATTCCGCCTCAATGCAATCTGACACCCTCCTCTGGGCTCCATAGGCACCTGCATTCATGGGTATGCACATACATGTAATTAAAAAAACAAATGAAATGGAAATTCTAGAGCTAAAAACACAGGAGAATAATTTATTAGATAGACATGCTCAATACCAGGTGGAAGACACCAGAAAAATATCACTAAATTGGAATATAGATCAAAGAAAATTATACAGATGGGAACAGAATGATAAAGGAATGGAAACAATTAGAAAAATAACAGAGGCCCACTGGGATGCTACAGAGCAAATGAACAATTGAGCTCTACAAGGGAAAGAGTGGATGGAGACAATATTTAAAGGGTTTAATAAATGTCAAACATTTCTAAGATAAATTCAAAAAGTGTAAGTGAAAATAGAGTAAGTTTCGATCAAATTAAAATACCTTTTCCTTAAAGGAGACATAAATGAAATGAAAACGGGACACAGAAAATGGGAGAAAAACATATCTGAAAATCTTGACTTTGACAAGGGACTTGAACCCAGAATTTATAAAAGAGAGTTACAACTAAATTATAAGACTGAAGTAATTATGAGAGGGAATATTTATGTATTAGTTTGTTTTCTGTTGCTGTGATAAAACTCCATCACCAAAACTAACCTGGGGAGGAACGCACACTTACTTTGCAGCTCACTGCAAAGGAGCTCAAGGCAAGAATCTGGAGGAAGGAACAGTGTGAGAGGCCATGGAGAAATGCTACTTCCTGGCTCTATGTTCATCACTTGTTCAACCTGCTTTCTTAAATCACCCAGGGCGGTTTGTCCAGGGCTGGTACCATATCTATCATTAATCAAGAAAATCACCTACAGATTGGCCCTTGGGCAATCTGATGAAGGTATTTTCTCTATTGATGTTCTTATTTCCAGATAACTCTAGCTCCTGTTGTGTGCACAAAAAAAAAACAAAAACAAAAATCAAAAAACAGCCAGGAGAGTTTGCTTATTCAATTCTTCATAAAGCCGATTTTTAAAAAAAATGGCTAATAAATCCATGAAAATCATTTCAATACAGTCAACCATGAGAAAAATGCAAATTCAAATCACAGTGAAGCTAGAAAAGATGCCTCAGTGAGTCCAGTGCTTTCTGCTCTTCCAGAGGTCCTGAGTTTGGTCTGCAGCACCCAGTGTGGGCAGCTCACAACCAATTATACATACTTCCAACTTTGAAGAATCCAATGCCTTCTGCAACTCTGCAGGCATCACACACACACACACACACACACACACACACACACACACACACACACAAATACACACAAAATCAATGGTAATTAATAAAAATTCAAAAATCACAAGACTCTATACCCTGAAAGATAACAAAAGCTTAAAATCCAATAACAGGTTTGAAAAACATGGAAATGGTGGATAAATGACCTTCTCATATACTAATGATTGTACAGTTAAATCATGAACATACTGGGAAATCAATTTCACAGCTCTTTAAAAGTTAATTCCTGTTTTAAGCATATTGTACCTCCCAAATGAAAATGTACTTCTGTACATAATCTTGAATATGAATATTCATGGCATCATTTCTTACACTAGCTCAGAACTGTTCTAAGGCAACCATTTATAAGCGTGTAAGTACATAAAGAAAATAAGGTATATCAAGAAATGGAATACTATTCAGCTGTAAAAAGGAATCATGCACTAATATCTGCAGGACCATGAAAGAAAATCTTGAAACATTTTACTAAGTGAAAGAAGCCAGTCACCAAAGACCACATTTTGGATGATTTAACGTAAGTAAAATGTTAAAGATAGCCAAATCCATAGAGACTGAAAGTAGATTAGTGGTTGCCAGGGACTGGGTGGAAAGGGAAAAATTGGGAGTGACTTTTATTAGATTTGGGTTTCTTTGATGTGATGTAAATATTCAGGAATCCCAGGGTGGTTAGCCTTACACAAGTCTATGACTACATCCAAACCACTAAATTTTAAAAGGTGAACTTTTTGGCATGTGAACTATATCTTAATACAGCTTTGCAGAAAAAAAAAATCAGAAACCCAGAAGATGTGGTAACCACAGTTTCATGCATTATGAGTAAGTCCCCTAGATGAGGAATGAGAGAGCCTGTTTCAGTTAGTAACAGAAAGATCTTTGGTAAATCTGGATAAGGATAGTGAAGAGGTGAGTCAAAATAAATTTAATTCATTCAATGTACATTTATAAATGGCAAATGCACACACTGTCTTAATTATGTTTTTTATTGCTATGAAGAGACTCCATGACCATGGCAATCCTAATAAAGGAAATATTTAATTGGGGTGGCTTGCTTACAGTTTTAGAGGTTCAGTCCATCGCTGTCACGAAATGGAGAGCATGACATCTTACAGGCAGCCATGGTGCTGGAGCTGAGAGTGCTATATCTTGCAGGTAATAGGAAGTCCTTTGGCTCACTGAGCAGTATCCTGAGCATAGAAAACCCGAAAACCCACCCTGACAGTGACACACTTCCTCCAAAAATGCAAACCTACTCCTACAAAGCTACACCTTCTAATAGTGCCACTCTCGATGAGATTATGGTGGCCAATTACATTCAAACCACCACACAGGCCATTAAGATGAGGAGTGGATGAAAGGAAGGAAGGTAGATATTAATTGGCTGATTTGAATAATGGAGGTGAGAAGTCAGAAATAGGGAGTCTAGACAATTCTTGTTGGAATCCAGCTGCAAAGGGAGGAAACAAGTATGGATATTAGTGAAAGAGGACATGGAGTGAGTTTTACCTGCTGTTAATCTGGAAGTATGTGCAGTGGGGCTAGTAGATTGAATACAAGGGATCAAAGCTGATGGTGTACAATAAGGAGGAGGTATCTAAAAGAGAAAGTTTTAGAGAAGTTCTCCGAGACAGTGAAAGAAAAATGTGTAGATGAAAAGGAGAGTTACCTACCAGTTACTGCACTGGGAGGAAGACCAGGATGGGTGGAGAGGCAGCTCATCTTAAAGATTTGCAGGGAAATATTGGAGAACTTCTCCAGGGCTAGGATCTATTTAAAGAGTGTATATCCTCAGAGAGCCAAGAAAGAATGGCTGGAGGGTCCAGACAGAACTGCAACCAATAAACCAAGACACGAGAGAAATTTAACTCACTTTCTATTTCAGATAAATACCTTGTGTCCATGCCTTACACAGTTTGAGATAAACACTATCTCCTTCCTACTCAGGATTTTAGGTGGGGAAAATTCATTATCACCTGTAGCAACCTTTGTGTGTGTGTTTTCCACTCTTAAACCAGGATTTTTATCCTTTAGGGGCTTCAGTTTGATATATTCAGCACCAATCTTGAGTATATTGCCAACATCTGAACTCCTGCCCTTTGAGACGGCTATCAAGTGGTGTGTTATATGAACACAGGCACTATGAATGTACTTCATTGAGTATGACAGCTGAGGTGATTATGTAGCTAATACTAGTCAGATAGTGTACAGTATGTGTGGGAACACTGAGTAAATGAATGGCTGACATCTCGGGTGGAATAAAAGGAGATGATACAGGATTTCATGACCCTACTCAGAATGGTGTATAATTTAACATTTCTGGCTTATTTACTTTATTAAATTATTTTTACTTTATTATTTTTGACAACTTCAAACATGTATATAATGTATTGTGATAACAGTTACACCCATTATCTTCTCTTATCCCTCTCCAACTCCTAATGTCTCCTCTCTTCCCAATGAGTCCATTCTTTTATTCATTCATTCATCATTCATTCATTTTTATTATTTTTTTTTTACTAATCCACTCTTACTCTTTTTTTCTTTTGTGCAGGTAGCCATAGTTGCTGTGTGTTGAGGACTGTGACAGCCAAGCCATATACAGAAGATTGCAGATGACAGCCCTCCCCTCCGTCCTCTGCTTACAATCTGTCTGTCTTCTCTTCTGTGGGCATTTGAGGTGTTCCATTTAGAGCTAAGCACTCAACAACCACTTATTGTCTGAATTCTGATCATTTAGGAGTCTCTGCATTAATGATCACCCTCTGCAAAGGGAAGCCTTTACTTACTTGTGCTGATAGCAACACAGGCCTATGAGCATAGAAATAATTATTCAGGATGACCATTGATCAAAACCTTAGGGATGGTTGCCTCCTCAGCCAAGGCTATGAAAAAGGAAAGGAGCCCTGAGAGACAGGGAAATACATTTAGGGGGAAAGTAACACACACACACACACACACACACACACACACACACACACATGTGAAGATAGGATGATGGTGTGAGGCACCGTAAGGTTTAACTGGAGATAGGAGGGGAGAGATGGAGAAAAGTGGAGGTAGGATCAAAGTACGTAAAAGGTGTGTAGGAACATCATAAAGAAAGCCGCTGCTGTATAAACCAAGTAAAATGTATAAATAAAAGTAAAATTAAAAAGTTAAAATTCTCAACATTAAAACATGAGTATGAACAAAGGTATGGAGCAGTTGATAATGATGCTCCTAGAAACCAAGTCATTTGAACAAAAATCCCAGTTCTTGGCCTCAGAGACCCCAGATATCCCAAATCAACCCAGGCTATTCTCATTGCTCTTAGTTTTCCACAAGAACTAGATGGCAAGATTTTTTTGTGTAAAGATACTGTACACTCTAAATAGAGAGAAATTAAGTTGTAACTGAGCTGGAGGCTCCCTCCCTGGCATTGGTAGTCATGGAAGGTACTTCTATGTAGTTAGCTGTACTCAGCTGAGATGGAAAGGACATACATGGTCTTTCCAAGCTATAGACCCTGCATGTGACAATGCCAATCTGCCAGACAAGATATGCTCACTGGTGCAAGAGTGGTGGCAGGTATGCTTAGGGTGTAAACAATTGCTTTCTAATTAAATTTAAGGCCTGCTTCACGGGAAGGAAAAATTCTTATCAAGTAAACCTCCTGAAAGTCTATGTGTAGGTATTTGTTTCTTTCTAAAATTCTCCACTTAGTGCTTTCTGACATCAGGGACAATATTGTCCTGGTAAAGTATTCTTTTATTTTATTTTACTAATTTTATCCTTATTATATGGTGTAGGCAGGTCTCAAACTCATGCATTCAAATCATCAGTCCCTTAGCCTACAGAGCACTGGAACTGTAGGCATGTGCCCCATTCCTAGAGTATTTAAAGTGGTCACCTGGAATCTACAGTCTGGGAAGGAAGTCAAGTGTGGGCATCACTGACATGGAAACACTGAAGGTCGAAGCCTTGGAGGTGTTTCTTTTCCCTTCCTGTTCACTCTTCTACCCATTCTCCTCCTGCCATCTTGTTTATGTGCCTCCTCTTCTTAGGAAACATTTATTAAAACTGTTTTATTGTTGATGAATGCAGCTACCAGTTCATGGAAATTTTTAGCTGTCTGACACTTGAGGGAGAGTTAATCTGGCTTGGAGTACTCAAAATACCTGTGGTCCAGTGTTTAGAAAAGGACTTTTCTTCATTTTTACCTCAAATGCCCTTCAATGAAACAGTGGGAGAATACACTCCAGTATACCAAAACATAAGAGAATGAAGCATCAAGACGTTTATATGCAACCTTCAATTATAAAGTTCAGCCTTGAGACTCATATGTATCTGCTTCACCAACCTTCCTTCCACACTGTAGACAATGTTGTTATATACGGGACTATACACTAGATTCAATGAAAAAAAATATGATCTATTTGGTAGGACAAGGTTAATCTTAGAAAACACATCAAAAATATAGTCTAATACATACTTAATTTTTAAATATTTGCTTTATTTTTATGTGTTAAGTATGCATGTCTGTATGAGTGTGTGTATGTACATAAGCATGTGAGTATGTTGGGAGGTCAGAAGATGGAGTCAGATACCCTGAAGCTGGCGTTACAAGTGCTTGTGAGCCACCAGAAGTGGGGGCTGGAAACCAAATTCTGGATTTTCAAAAGAGGATAAAGCATTCTTAACCACTGAAATATCTCTCTACTGCCTCAATATAATTTTAAAGATAATTATTATTCTATCAGTGTAATCTTTTCTCAGTTTTCTTGTCCATCTTTACAGTAGATTCATTCAGTACCATCCCCTCCTCTCTAAACATTTCCTTAATTTATAGCTAGCAATAATCCTAAGCAGAATATGAGAGTTACTATTTTCTGTATACTTAAAAATTTAGCTGAGGGGAATATAAGAAATATTGGAATATGAATACATATTTGACTATGCCACATATGTTATGTTAGAGGGAGTTAATTATTTATATTAACTATTTAATTAAGTTTCATAAGATGACTTATTTTCCTCAAAAATTCATTTGAACATCTGTTCCTTGCAGTAATTAAAAAATCAACAAACTTTTCCTCAGCAAAATTGCATACACAGAATACATACAAATGTCTGTGATTGTCAGAAAAAAAAAACTATTGAATCATTTGCATATTCTCAAACCTACTGTCAATACCTATTACATGCTAATTGATTTTAACTGAAACGTTTAAAAAACTAAATCTTTGTACAAATGGATGTCACTGCCAGCTTATATAGCGCAGATAAGAATATCTAGCCATATAAAAATTTTATTATGTAGATCTTTGTAACATATATTCTTTTGAACAAAACATTACCTCAGATAATTACAACATCTTTCCCTCCATAAGGATGAATCCAAAGAAAGCATAATAATTATGGTTTTTACAGCATCATAAATGACAGGTTTTCTCATTTTGAGGATAAATACACTGTTGTTTATTTATGCTTTATCTATTCATTCACTGGTGGACATTGGTAAATTCCATATATTGGCTATGATAATTAATGGTATAATTGTAAAACTGTAGCATTCACACACTGATGTAATTTTCTTTGGATACAAACCCAAAAGACATATGTGTATTCACTTGGAAGTACTAATGTTTTTGAGGGGCTCATAATTTTTCTCACAGTGGCTGTATCAGTTTATATCACTACCAGCCAAGTACAAAAATTCCCTTTACTGTACAACCTCACCAGCACTTACACTCTCTCATTATTTAACAATAGTCATTCTAACAAGCATACAGTGGACATCTCTTAGAGTTTTCTATTCATCTCCCTTAGGGTTAGTGATGGGAATTTTCTCATACACCCGATGGTTATTTATGTGTTCTTTTAGAAACTGTAACTCCAGATCATTTGCTCACTTTACAATATTGCTGTTGAGTTGCTTGGATTCTTTAAGTATTTTTTATTAACCCATTATGAGATGCATGGTATGTAAATATCTCCTTCTAGTCTATACTTTATCCCTTCATTCAGTTGATGGGGTTTACTGTTGAACTTTTTGTTTTGATGTACTCTCACTGGTTATTTTTGCTTTGGGGATGGCTTGTAAGTTGTTATCTAAATAAACTGCTGCCCAGACCAATGTAAGGAGCTTTCCTTGTTATCTTCTGGTATTTTCTATGGATGCAGGTCTTACATTTAACTTTTTAATTCATCTAATTGGAATTTTATAAGATGTGAGATTGGAGTCTAATTCTTTTCTGCAAAGGGGTGTCAAGTTTTCCTAACACCTTTCATCAGAGATTATCCTTTTGCCATTCAGTGTGCTCAAATCTTAAAATGTTAACTTTAAGTAAAGCAGAGAACACAGGCAGGGGTCCTGCGGGATGAAAGGAAATAGATGTTGGCCAAAGAGTATGACATTTCACCTGTACAAAATAAATAACTTCTGGAGAACGATAATAAATTCCTCTCCAGATTTACTAAGAGAAAATATAGTCTCTTAAATGTCCACACCACACACACGTACAACTGTGTGAGGATATAAAGACCATTTCTATTTGTCAATAACACCTTAGTAAAGCCAGGTTTACTTAGTAAAAAAGATTTTAAACTAGGAAATAATTTCTCCTTTTAAAATGTAACATTTTTATAAAGTATATACTTTTATTAATTGAATCTGTCCTTTGATCCTTCCTTACACACACACACACACACACACACACACACACACACACACACACACATACACACACACACACACATACACACACATACACACACACACACATACACACACACACACACACACACACACACACACACACACACACACACACCATATTCTAATTGCTCTTACCTTCTTTTATCTACCTCCTACCCTTACCATTCCTCACTCTAGGAGATTGGTTTGCTGCTGATTGGCTGAGGAAAAACCTTTCTTGAACATTATTATTCATATACCAGCTTCAAACTTTGATTATATACAGCTTTTAAATCTGTGTTTTTCAGATTTAACTGTATTGAACTGGGCTTGAACAGTTCTTTATTAGACAGTGAAAATGGATTGCCTTGTGTATTGTTAATGGGAGTAGATCCTTGGCTTCTTGCATGTATTTCAGAAGCACTTCCCCAGGAACAACCAAAATTTCCTCCAGATTTGGCCACATGACCTAAGGGCTCCGTGCACACAAAATTATACTCAGAAGGGAGTCACTATATTTCAGATTGGAATCAACATATTTGTGGAGAATTTTACAGTGTTCTATTAAGTAGACTACATATTAATTTTCTCACAATAACTAAAGCTCCTAAAAACTTCATGGTTTGGGGAGATCACACAACTCCTTATCTGGGAAATCAAAATTCCTCTGAGGTCCCAAATATGTGCTAATTCCCATACTGAATCTTACCTCTATATATTGTACAATATCAGATCGAGACTTGGAAATCTGTTATGTCTTGACTTTAAAATCTCCTTTGTGCTTTCTTGCATATCCATGGGTGTACTTCTGGAAGAGAAACATACCTCTCTTTTTTTATCCCATATCCCTGACTAATGAAACTGAAAATTACCTGAAATACTAAATTACTGCACATATCTGTGATATTACTTTACATCCATTGGACTATGTAGGTGTTAGAGATCACTTTGTCATTGGAATAGCAAATCCCTCATTTTTAAATTAACTTGTTACCTGTGGATGTGCATGCTTTCCTTGGTTATCTTTGCATCATGAATTCTAGTGGAGAAGGTAGGTGGCTCCCAATGTGACACTTGAGTCTGTTCTTCTAATTGGGCCAAACTAGAAGGTGGGTTGAGCAATTCTACCTGCATGTTTTCTTTGTACCTTTTTGATACAAGACCTGGAAGTCTACAATTCCAGGATCTCAATCCAAACATGAACATTTATCTTCTGAGCAACAACTGATTCTCTTGGAAATCAGAATAATTTGGAAGTAAAAACCATCCTCAAAACTAGTATTAAAATTTTCATTTTATGACATTAGCCCAGACTGAAAAATCAAAGAAAGGAAAATCATTTGTTACAGATAAAATATGCAAGAAAGACAGAGACAGAAGGAGAGCTGAGCTTTTCTTATCAAACATAGTCAACATAAGGATTTCTGGAAATAGATGGACTGAACATGGTGATAAGATTTGGATGAATATGTTAGTGATTATTTAATGTAGATTATAAATTAAAATTGAGGGTAAATATAGGTTTAATTTTCATCATAAATATATAACATAATCAAAATAAGAATCATATTATATAAGAAGAATTATATAAAAGTATCTCCAGCTCACATGAAAAGACTAAGGCTCCTCTGAGGAACTTGCCTGTGGGCTGAGAAGAACTACTGAGACTTGATCCAAATTGCTTACGTGAATTTTCTCTTTTCTCTCACCCTTCCTCTTCCTCCTCAAGGATAGCCAACATCTAGAATTTTCCATTATCTCAAGATAGTAGAAATCTCCCAGATCTCTTTAAATTCTTCCAAGAGAAAAACAAAAACAAAAAAGCTACTTCTCAGTTTCTGACTTAATTCCATTCACATTCAATTCAATTAATAATTATGAAAGGTCTCTGGGGGACATAGAACTTTATGGTACCCTTACTGAAATGAAGTTTTTCATTTTCCATTTCCTTGGTATAAGAAACTTTGAAGACTTCCCCTTTCCCTTGCTTTTGCTAGACTTTTGTTGCCTCTGTGCACATCAAAGGCATCCAAAGACAAACAATCTTCTTTTCAGTTATCTGAAATACAGTATCTTGCAGTGGAAAGGTTAATGAAGCATTAATCCCCCAGCTGTTGTTCTTCCAGACAGATGTGCAAAATATGTAGAGCACATCTGCTGAGTGTGCAACTCTTCTATTTTTCAGGATGCAAGAATCTAACAGGAATAATCACTAATATTGTTAGTGACTTTAATGCTGCCATAGTTCCCTCTTTGTTAGTCACTTTTGCATTTCAAGTTTCCAGGAATCAAGAGAAATAAAGGCACAGGATTACAGTTTCTCTACTTTCTAACTCAAATTTCTTTCATCTGTTCTTTTATTTATTACTTTATTTATGCAACAAATGTAATAAACATAAACACAATGATTAAAAAAAAAAAAAAAAAAACCTTTGTTCTAATAGGGCAGCCAATCTGCTGAGGCACACAAAGAATAACACACAGATTTAGGAGACACAATATGACTAATGTCTGAGCAGCAGAGAGTGAGGACACAAAGGAAGGGTGGCTAACCTAGATGAAGCCTGGCTCAAGTGAGACACTGGAGAGGTGACATCGACAAGGGCTTACAAGCAGCTGAAGGATAAAGAGGAAGTTACATGGAAACAATGGAAAGGAGACAGAATGAGATTCAAAAGATGTTGTCTCTTCCTGGAGGCAGCAGAGTGTTGCTGTGAGTAGGAAACAAAGTAAAACTAACAATAGGGTAAAAGAGAGACAAAACTTGATGCTGAAGTCAAATCTAGAATCTGAAAGAGTTGTTTTACATTGTAACTAGGTCATGCTCAATAGAGCCACTGAAGAGGTTAAATAAGGGTTAGACCTGTTGCTGGTGTTGAGGATGACAGAGAGTACATTAGTATGAGAAATCATCACAGCAGTCAGGTAAAATGAGAGGTGAAAAGACCTAGGCCAGGAAATGTTGAAGAAATGAAGCTGTAGTCAGACTTCTGAAAGCAGTGATGCCATGGACCAGGGTAAAGTTGTCAGAATGGAGATAAGAAGGCAGACCTTAAAGGGCTTCATTTCAGAGAAAGCTGATTTTCAGCAGCAAAACTGGAGATGAACAGTCTTGTCATATATGTACCTCAAAGGTGGGGTGTCATTAGCACTGTGATTTAGATCAGAGGTTTGAGAGATAGCAAGGATTCAGTCCCACCTAGTTACTTATGAGACATGTGAGATACAGTGAATTACTGCGGTACTATATACCTCAATCTCTTAATGTATAATATCAAGATAACAGATTAATGTTATAGATATCTCATAATGTCACAAAATGGAAATATATATGTGTGTGTGGGCACATAGAAATCACTCATTACTTATTCTTATTTCTTGACTCTGTGCCTCAAATATGAGGGATAGGAAAGTGAGTTTTTGGGGGTTTTGTTTTATCATTATCAGTTACAATAACTTGAAAGAGATGTTGGCTGCACTCCCTATCTCCTTAGTCAAGCTTTCATCATATTGAAATAAATATTCTGACTCTGTGACACTGACACAGATATTCATATATTTTTAAAACAATTCCAACTTTTTTTCATTTCAATGTTGCATCTTCCAGTGTGAGTCAGAATTGCCAACATCACTCTCTATGGACTTCTCTTGGATCTATTCAGAAGTCATGCTTATATACAGATGGGAACAAAAGCGTGTATTATCCCCACTATTTACCTCTTCTAGACCAAGGACATATCACAGACTTTAGAAGCTGGTCTTAATTTTTTCTAGAGATAGCATGAAAGTAATATCTAGGATGATGTTAATAGTACATGACATCAGGACATCAGGACAGTGTATGCTTCCTTCTTGATGCTGTTCCAGGACAAAATAAATTATTCAGAAGCACAATGTCCAGTGAGAGGCAGGGGGCTTTCTCATTTTGTCTCTCAGCCCTTCAGGCACAAGGATTGCTTGTTCAGCCTTAAGGGTATATTTCTTGTATTTCTCCCTTTTTAAAACCCACAGAAATAAAAGTGCATAGATCAGTACATGTCAACCTGAGAAGACCTGAAGTGTTCATGCCACTTAATGACCCTCCTCTATCTTCAGGTATATACCAAGAGATCCAAAAAAGGACTACAGCTTACTCAAAAGTTCATTATTCACCACAAAAATGAAACCAAGCTGGTATGATGGTACCTGACTTTAAATGCAGTATTGAGAATGCAGAGGCAGGAGGAACTCTCTGAGTTCAGGCCAGCCATGGCTAGCTGCATAGGATGATCCCATCTCAAAAAATGAAAAAAAAAAAAGGTTCCTTACTGAATAAAAACAGTTAAATGTAATTGCTGTCTACCAGTTAATGACAGCAGTTTATGTGATTCATCTAATGTATTTCTTGTTTGTTGTGTTTAGATTTAGGTTTTCTGTTCAGCTCTATACATATGCATGCACTTCTTTCCTTACTACTAACCTGGCAATTCCCAGGGACTACTTGACTCTTTCTCATCTTTACATTTATGCTTTTCCATTTACATATGCTTTGCACTTGAACAAATCTTAAAGCTTAATTACAGCTTATTAATAATGAAGACTAGATGCATCAAGTAACCTTTCACATAAATGTACATCACAAGAAAACACCTGAAAATGTACCTCTGGACAGATCCAGAAGCACCATGTTGATCATTTGATCCCTGGTTGTTTTTGTTTAAATACTGTGGAGGTTTTAGGAAGCCTCCCAAACTTTGGAGCTTGGAAACCAAGTTACACAAATAAGTTGAGTAGATAGAAATTCAAATGTTGGTTTTATTACTGAAAGAACTGTAGCTTCCATCCAGGACCAGAAGCCCAATGTCTCTCTGCTACTAGCAGAAATTTTCTTTCCTGGATTTCTGCATACAAGTCACACCAGAGCACAAGTTCTCAAAGACTGATTCCAACCAATAAAGGATGATATTGAGGTACAGGTATCGAGTTTTCTGCACCAATTAAGTAATTGATGTATGGAAAAACCAAAAAAGATTTGGGTATATTCAACTGTGGTAGTGTTAATTTTCGGTTTGATAGAATATAGAATAAGCATAGAGATCAGTCTAGGCATGTCTGTGAAGGATTATCTTAATTGAGTTCACTGAGATGTAAAATCCTGCCCACTATGGGTAGAACGATTCTCTGGCTGGGAACCTGGGCTGTGTAAATGGATAAAGGGAACTGGGCACAACATGTATTAATATCTCTATCTCTACTTACTGCTTATGGATGCCATGTGACCAGATGCTTGAAGCTTCTGTTACCTTCACTTTTATACCATAATGGGCTGTACCCTGGAACTGTAAACTAAAAGAAACATCTTAACTCTTGAGTTTTTTCCCAAGTATTTTATTACAGCAAGAGGAAAGAGAAACTAAAAAATCATCCCTGCACATGAAAATATCAATATTTCCCCACAAAGTACTTTAAAATACTATAAGAAATGGCACCATTTATTTCTATTCTTATGAAAGATAAAACACAGAATACTTAGTGAAGACCTTGAGCTAGATTTTGAGGCTGGTACTGATTTTAAAATTAGGTCCTATAAGCCTAAACCATCAGCTTTATTGTGTCCTTTCCATTTAGATTGGCATTCCCTACATTCATGAAAAGGGAAATCTGTAAAGATGGCAATTTATGGATTGATCATCTTTATCTATGGGGTAATACTGCTAGCAGCTGGTGGAGATTGATAAAGGCAGAGTGTGTGGCATGGCTCTGCTGTCTACAGTGGAAGCAGCACTTTCCTCCCAACTGGAAGAAGGGTGAAGAGTGAACTGCATGCATGAGGACAAAGTGACTTTGGACAGTGGTTGTTGAACATGCTACCGATAGTCAGTGTCTACATCTTGTGCCACGGAGCCACATGAGCAGTGTGGAAACTCTTCCCTTTACAAACTTCTCCTACTGACTATTAACTCATATTTTGACAGTAATAAGAAATAGGTATTTTTATTTTTGGAAGTTTATGAAGAAAAAAATCAACTCAAAAATTAGAAAAATAGCATATAATATTTGAATTTTAGCAAGTATCAACAGAGTTAAGTGGAAAATGAGCATATTCTTATTTTTAATTTGAAAAACTTCATAGTTAGATGTAATACATCATCATCATCATATCCATTTCTCCTCCCTCCTTCCAAACACCTACCCTTAGCTGCTCTCCCTTATGTATCCCCTCACAGCTCCAAATCATCACAAGCATAGGCAACCTGCCAGTGGACTTCCTGCCTCAAGTGAAGCTGTTAGATGTCAATACACCTTGGCTATGTGTGGGGTTTCTGGACCTCCTCCTGCATCCATGTTAGGATTATAACTGGACTGATATCATGTAGATTTTGTGCAGGAAGCTGGGAATATGTTTTTTATTGTTTAAAGAGTAGAGGATATAACTTATTGGACCCATCTGATGCTTCCTTTACTACTTTGAAAATACCCGCCTTGTTTGTGTAAGTGGCCACACATTAAAGAACCTCCATTATTTACTGTCATCAAGTGGTAGTAGGTCTGACAGGACAGACACCAACTGAATCTTAGCCTGAAAGGCCTGAGTGTATGTACACTAACGTGCAAAGACTCACAGAACATTTTTTTCTTTCTGACTGATAAAATCAGTTGCTACCTTCGTTAATCTGTCCCACTGGTCACCATGTTCAAAAAATAGTAGGTTAAATTTTTAAATAGTAGATTAAATTAAGTGTCCAAGGCCTTAAATAAAAACCAAGGACCATAGAGGTAAGTAGAGTTATTTACATTCCAGATCATGCTACATATTGGTAGTCTGACCATGAGGAATCACTGTCTATTAGGACTCATATTTTTCCATGTGGACAATATAGATAATACAACTTACCTCTTATTCCCTCTTGGGATGCAAAAAAACCCCACCCATAAACAAGATATGTTGTATAGATATTGATATGTACCAAATAATGCCTCCTTAAATCATGATTATGACAATATTAGAGGTTATTGTCATCAGCTCTCTAGTAAATATGCATTTATGGAGTGGTATCAAGGAATTTCATGAGGATCAGCCTCATAAAACTAATTTTAATGAATGGTTTGGGGTTCCTGAAGAAGACTCCTCTTGTAATGTTATGTGACTTGCTGTTCTTTCAGTTAGAACCCAGGAAGCAAAGATCTCCAGTCTTAATACCAGCTGTGAGATGTTTCTTCTTGAGAAAGGCTGTGATTGGCTAAATTCTGTTTATTTGCAGCACTGGGAAGCTTAAGTTTGAAGGAGAGCAATTAATTACTACTTATATAAATATTCTTTAATTCAAGGGCTCATTAAACCAACAAGAACACCACGGCCCCAGCCGACACACTCTGCCACCTCTGCAGCACAGTTTTCAGCTCTGGAACTCCCTGTTCCTGACTATGTTGCTGCTAGTCCTTTCCCTTTCTTCCCTTCCAGCTTCCTGCACTCTGAGTGATCCTGTATCCATGCCGGGATGTGTTTCCGCATCATCCCGGCACTTAGCTCTTTCACCGACATTCCACAGCATGATTTACTGATATGTTTCCCTTACAATAAAAAAAAAAGGTGGCTTAGAACAAACTGTAAATGACCTGCCAGTCTTCCTTCCAGTTTGGGGGCTCTAACCTTCCCCCTGGTGATTTTCTGTGCTTATGATATTTAAACAACCACATTGGCAGTGAACAAGACCAAATTTTCATCAGCAATGATATGAACTATCTCTCAGATAACCAAGGGTTACTTCCAGGTTACTGAAAAATTACAGAAACTATGTTACCTACCCTGAGGACCAAACATCATGGGCATGTCATCTTTTACTTATATATATAGGCTTAACTAAACCAAATTAAATAATTATAAAACTGAATGTACTTAATTTGTCAATTTTGAATATTTGTTCTGTGATTCACCACTTGTTTATATTCACTATCTCATTTAACCCTAACAACGGGTTAGCATAGCATCTAGCTGTGCAAAACAGCATTTGTCTCAAGCAATTCAACAATCTCCATCGTAGAATTCTGATTTGAAGATAAAACACAGAAGCAATAAGAAGTCTCTGGATCACATGGGCTAAAATTTTTCTTTGTTCCTTTTATAAAAACCTTAATGATCCAGATAAGCTAATTCATAAATCAGTGGGTCTCAAACGCGAACACACATTGCAGTCACACATGAAGCCCTGTTTTTTTTGCTTCTCCAGAAATGTCAATTTAATTGGTCCAAGCTACATTCTGGGTACTAGAGTGTTTTAAAGATTCCCAGGCATTTTAATGGCCAGCCATATTTGAGAAGGGCTGATAAATTCTCTCAAGTGTCCACCTGAGACCTCATCCCTACTTCCCTTGCCCAAGGACTAGTTTCATAATCTTTTCCCAGATATTGCAAGAGGCTTAACCTAACATCCTGTCCCTTTGACTGTCTCTGGCCATCTCTCCTCCCTGGTGACTCTCAAAATGATTTCAATGAAACATATCTAATCAGGCCACAGCATGGTTTCTTACTGCCCTTGCAGTTCTGACTTCGCCTTCATTCATCTAATTATAACACCTGCAAAGCTCTTTCCCTTGAATGGATCCTACCATGTCCCAATTCTATCCTTAGCTCCTGCTGCTTCTTCTTCCTAGAATGGACTTCCTCCGTGTGGTCTTGAGTCACTGTAGGACTGTTAACATCAGACATCTCTTAGAACTTTCTTGTTTAAGACTGTCTGTCCCTAATACAATAATTTCTTCCCTTCTCTGTGCACCTAAAGAAGTAAGCTATTATAGGTTTAGAACAACAGTAGCTGTAATAGCTGGCGAGCTCACTAAAAGTAGGAAAAGTTTCATTACTTCTTTTCCTCTTATGGATATAGCATACCATGTAATAGGAATAGTAGTAACTAATAATAGTTACTAAATAATTAAACAAATACACCCATAAGCAACTAACCATGCTTTTTCTTTATAACCTCCTTTGATTTACTTCTTCATTTAATTGCAGTGGAATAGTCCTTCCTAAGGAGAGATTTATGAAATGGCATCCCATAGTCAGGAATCAGACAGAAAACAGCTTACTTTGGGGCTATTTTAAAAGTTGTGGCATTGATTTTGAGAAAGTGAGTTAAAGCATTTGACATGGAAGTTTTCTAATCTATATACATCAGAGACAGTAATTTCATAAAATTTACAGTGTCATTAAAGTTTAATGAGATGGCATTTATATGTCACTTGACATGCATGGTGCCTAGAACATAGGAAGTATTTTTATTTATTTATTTATGAGGATGACCTTATCTATGCCAAATCTTTATGAAACCTCCCTTTCTCTTTACTTTTGTATTTATTTACTTAATACATAATCATTTAACCAATAAATATCTGTTTTAAATCTAATATATATATATATATACGTATATATACTTCTTGAAAAAGATGTATATATTGCAATAATTAAGCTGTAATTAATACATACAAAGTAAATGCTATTATGTAGTTTCCATGATATATATATATATATGATACATAGAGGATAGACAGATAGATGATAGGCAGATAATTATTAGTGAGCAAAGTAGCAGAGAGATCTTCCCTCAGAGATCTTAACTTTAGTATGAAGAGATAAAGAAAAAAATAGCAAAATAAATCAGACATATGTAGGTAATATAGGCAATGATGTAGGCGAGTGCTACTGAGAAGAATAAAGCAATTATAGGACAGAAAATGAATGCTGGAGTTATAATTTTAAGTATAATAAGTCATGTACTAGGTCCTCCAGGAGAAAGTCCAATTTGGTTCAGAGACCTAGAAGAAGGGAAAATCAGCTATTAAATATGTAGAAGTCAGAATTTCAGGCAGGGAAGAAGAAAGCTAATGTCACCAGAGGAAAAGAGGTGGGACAGAAGATTAACAAAGATTTCAGGTAGGGAAAATGGCCAGACTGAGTGGGGGCTGATGTGATGTTTTGATGACTTACAATTTTTCTTTGAACATAGAGGCCATAAGAGACCTCTGAACTGAGCAGTGAAATGAGCTGATCTATTTATCAGAATTATCCAGCCAGCAAGTTAAGATCATGCTGCATTGGGGGAACCTAATGGCAGGGAGACCACAAACTAATCTAGCTGAGAAGAGTTGCACAGTGATAGTGATACCTTCACGCTGGTGACAGTGAATGGACCAGACAGAAGCTGGAAGCAGAATATATTCTGGAAGTGACTAAAGCAGCCTGCCATAGATGGGGTGTGAGACAAAGGGGATGTAGCAGGATAAATGAAGATGGGTATAATTGAGATCCAAAGGTCCACACATGGTGCAAGTTGAGTAAGAAAAGATGGGAAGTTTAATTTTGAAAATGGCAAGCAAGAGGCATCTAGGAAGAGATATCAACCTGGACTTTTGGGAAATTTCCTAGGATGGGGATGAAAGAGTATGCAGGTGGCCTTCAAGGCAAAGTGTAAATGGGATCAACAATGGAGTGAGTTGAGGTAAAGAAGGTGTCCAAGTCCGAGTTTTGGAATGGTCCAGCATCTTAACCTCACCAGAAACTTTGGGACTCAGATTCACCATGAGCATGCAGGATGTCTTGATGTTAAGTAAAGAGAATGTTCCAAGGATGAAAAGATGATAAATGGAAGAAGCAACATGATTCTAGGGAAAATTTGAGATTTGGCCACTTGAGTGGCAATGATCACCTTGTTAGCAAGGTGGTGGAAGTGAAAGCTAGATTGAAGGGTGATGAGGATAAAATAGATCCAGAGGCAATTCAACAACTGCTTCACACAAGTTATGGAAACTCATCCCTTCTCTTTTCATTCCTTCCACCCACCCCATCCTTCATTCACCCTTTTCTTCCCTCAATAATAAAAGTGATATCATGTTCTCTTTCATCAGGATTTTGTGATTCATATGTTTAAGGTAAAGAACTTATGATGTGTCCTTTATAAAAGATAGCATCTCCTTGGTTCCCCCTCCCCCAGGAGACTGTGTCCCCAGTAGCTGGGACAGGCTTTGTACAAGTTGATATTGTTATTGGCATTTCATAGAGCCTATAGTTCTCCATCCCACTCTCCATCCCATTTGTGGATCAGATTATTTCACTGGAGAATACAGAAAATTGTCCCTGTTAAAGTGAAGGCAGGATACTGGAGGCCACCATCAGCTTTTCAGGAAAGGAGTCTTTGGCTCAGAGCTCCACAGGGCTTCTGACTGTAAATAACAACTGCAATGATTTCTGCTTGGAAGTGGGAATGGGAGGTCTGAGAATAAGTGCACTCTGTCCAGGGCAGCCTCCTGCGGAAATGACTTCCAGAGCAGAGTGCCAAAGTGCTTTCGTAAATGACTCTGGCTCACCCCTTTCCCTATCTCCTGCCCTGGATATGCAACATTTATAAAAATAAACATTTGCAGGAGGCACTTGGGCGCAGGCCAAGGTGGAGCACCCAACAAAGAAAACAGCTAAACCAGAAGACTTAGAACACCCAAGAGGAGGCCAAGTTTTCAGAAGCGGAGCTGAGGATCAGCAGATAATAGGGAGGCTGCCAGAAGAAGGTGGAATACCTGAGCGTCACAGTGTCAAATCCACCATTGGCTTCTTTCTCATTCATTACATTGTGTCTCTTCATTCTTTCCATTAAAATGCATGCCCTTGGGAAACAGACTTCTGAGGGGTGTGAACTCATCTTTGCATTTGGATCATTTATCTGGAAATTACATGTATTTAACATTCAACCTGTAACTGGAACTCTGCCCCTACATGACGTGTTATATAACTCTGCTCCACGTTGCATATTAGGTACTCTGTAACAAGAATTATATCATCTCAGCAGAAGACATAGCTCAGCAGTTAAGAGCACTTGTTGCTCATGAAAAAGATCCAGGTACAATTCACAGCACCATGGGGCCTCACAACCCTCTGTAACTCCAGTCCCAGAGTGTCTGACTCCCTCCTCTTACGAGGCATACATATAGTAGATAGATACACATATAGGCAAAAAAAAAAAACTGTTCCTTGAGCTTTACTTCCTTAGGCTTTTTTCTGTTTGTTTGTTCTTATTCTTGTTTGTTTGTATTTTATATTACTGTGTTTTATTATTGTTATTGCTATTATATTATTATTATTATTATTATTATTATTATTTATATGCCTGTTTGTATTGTATTCTAACAAAAGAAGGAAAGGGTGTAGATTTGGATAAGTAGTAAAGAGTAGAGAGGAGCTAGGGGAAGGGAAACAGTAATCACAATGTATTTTATGAAAAAAAAATTGATTTTCAATAGATAATAATGAAATAAAAACTTCCTTCTTCCATTTGGTTTGATCAACTCATTTGCTTCTCCTTTCCCCATCTAGACAGAACAGGACTCTTATACCTACATACTTCATGGCTTCTCAAATTTTCTTCACTTTTCACCCTTTCACTGAACCTCACTCAATATACTATTTAGTTTTGTTTATTTAGACACCTGAAGCCTGCTACAGTGCCTGAATTTTGGTTGTGCTACAGCCTGAATGTCAAGGTCGCTTCTCTCTATGAATTCATATGTTGTAACATTTAGTGTCCCAGATGAAATTATAAAAGGTTGGGTTCTTTATGAAATGTGTAAGTCAGGATGGCTCCTTGCTCACAAGTGGAATTAATGTTCTTATTACAAAAGCTGAAGAAGCTTTGTCCTTTCTGTTTTGTGAGGTCATGGGTGTCATCTAACAGGAATAGACCCTCAGAAAATGTGGAATCCATAAGAAGCTTGACCATAGACTTCCAGTTGTCAAGAACTGTGAACAATAAATTGTTGATTGTTAATACTTCAAATCATTTTCTTAGAGCAGTTTCAATGGACCAAGACAGGAGATATTAATTGATATTGACAAAAGATTATAAAATGTTATGTAATTTAAGCTTTAGCCAATGGGGTAGATAGTAAAAATCTCATAAGGTCCTTTCCTTAACTGACTGTTGATAGGGTCAGTCTCATGTGTGCCCCATGTGGATAACTACACTTGATGTAAGTTTAATGGTTGCAGTTGCTCTATCAGATCTGAAGAATGGCACTTTGTATTCCTTCACACTATCATCTGGTTTTTATATACTTTTTGCCCTCCTTATACAATATTCCCAGAGCTTTAGAGGACATGATGTGACTAGTTTAGGGCTGGGGCTATATCTGTATCTGTCACTTTCTTTCTGCATCTAGGTGAGGAGCCATGAATCTCTGCATTCACCATTGTTCATTGTAAGGAGAGACTTCTGTGATTAAGACTGGGAGCTGATTTTGTCAATGAGTATAAGCATACCTATGTAGAAGGTAGTTTACTGCTGTGTCTGTTTACTTAACCATGCAAATTAAACCTCGGAATTAGCTTACTACCTCCCCAGACCTGGGCATTAGCTAAGCTCACAGTAGCAGGCAGTAGTCTCCCTTGCCCTTATGGGTCTTGAATCCTTTCAGAGTATAGTTGGGTACCCAATTCCAACATTCACCTGCTATTGAATTGATAGGTACTTCTTGTTTTCCAGTTTCTTTATACTCCCTTTGCCTCTACAAATCCTCCCCTATCCCTTACCTACATTTTTCCCAATTTCCCCACATTCCTCCTTGCCTAGGCTTTTCTTTTTACCTATAGTCTACTGTCCTTAAGAGATCTAAGTCAACATCTTCCTTCTTTCCCTTCCTCATTTCTTGGTTTGCAAAGCAAAGCTACTTCATATTAGATATGTCATTCTAAAGAGTCAAGGTAGCAACCTTGGATGAAGGAAAATGTGTGGCATTTGACTTTTTGTGTCTGGGTTACTTCACTTAAAATATTGTTTTTTTTTTTTTTCAATTCTACCTATTTCCCTGAAAACATCATCATTTCATTTTTCTTTACAGCTGAGTAATATTATGTTGTGCATGCCTGCATTATATACCTATCAGTGGTTGAGTTTTTAGAATGCTTCTATTTTTTAGCCACCGTGAACATGGCAGCAATGATGTGCAGGTATTCCTGTTATAGTGTATAGAGTCATTTGGGTATATTTCCCATGAGTGAAATATCTGAGTCATATTTGGAGCATAAAAAATTGCTTAATATATGATAACAGGATAAACATATAACCAAACATTTGTTGATTTATGAATATCCTTTAAATAATCTCTGCCTTATTAAAATGTGTGATTTTATTACATAAAGTTTATGTAACATAAGAGTCAAAGCAGAGAACTGTAGCAGGAATCTTAAAAGTTCTTATTAGTAAGATCAAACTTAAGGCCAGTTATTGGGGTGAATGCTGGAAGATCAGAGAAGCAGAACAAGCCACAGCTACCTCACCTTGCCAGTTCCTCAGCTGATCCTGTTTCTCCTGACTGGAAGCTTCTCAGTCCTCATCCAGAAGGAATGTCAGCTGAACTGTGCTGCTCAAAAGCTTAAAAGCTTAACCAGCCAAATGCTTCTAGTTTCTGGTCTTCACGCCTTATATATCTTTCTCTTTCTGCCCTCACTCTCTGGTATTAAAGGCTCACTTTCTGGGATTAAAGGTGTGTGTCACCATGCCTGGATGTTTCCAATGTGGCCTTGAACTCACAGAGATCCAGAGGGATTTCTGTCTCTGAAATGCTAGGATTAAAGGTGTGAGTGTCACCATTTTCTAGGCCCTGTATCTAGTGGCTGTCTGTTCTCTGACCCCAGATAAATTTCTTAGGGTGAAAAATATATTGAGAAACACAGTATCACCACAGAGAACAATTTGAAAGAGTTGTGGAAAGATAATCATGACCATCAATTTCATCATTATCAGTAATCCAATAACACTTGTTTGCTATATTTACCCAACAGAAAGTACTCACAGAATACCTACTGTGTCCTGAGAACATGAGAGACACTATAGGAAAATTTCAAGTAGAGAAGTATCTTCAAAGGCAAATGTCAAGATAAGAATGCCAACTGGAGTGTGAAAGAACATAGCCTGGATTCATCAAAGGAAAATTCTGAAAGACAGAATGATTACCATCAAAGATAAATTGGAAAGAGTCATGTATACACATGAGAACTATCCTAACATTTGACAAGGAGTAAAGAAAGAGGTAAAGAGAGTAGAGATAAGTTTACCTAGGAAGAGGGAACAGCATTCATTGCAACACATATGTGGTAAAGTTATAACACATTGAGGAAAATGATAGATGTGCTAAGTGGCCAAAAAGTACATTTTTTTTTTTTTTTGCAAGTAGGCAGATGAAGCATTGGAAACAGCATAGGGTTAATTGAGCTAGGAGCTATGCCAAATAAACTCTTATAATTTATAACTCATTTGAACCTTTTTACATGCTTCATTCAATGTGGATTCATGTATTCTCTCTCCTTCTTTGTAAACACATAGGGGCAGTTAGATACTTGATAGATAATTCATTGGAAATTCTGTTTACACTAAATCCAATTACACTAAATCAGTGGAACATCTTTGAGGAACAGAGAATCAGATGGAAATTCTAGATCTTCATACTCAAATGAAAAGCCAAACACTAGGAGTGGAATGGAGACAACATATTTCACAGTAACTCTAATGTCTGGAATCACTGTTTTGAGAAGAATTCTCATGTTCCAGTTCAGTCTATACAGAAGAGAGTGAGGAATGATTCATGCTGTCTGCCTCTGGAGGGTGTGCAGCAAAGGGATGACCCCTCATTATCTGGCAGTTCCTGCAAATGCACCATGCAGTTCCCTGACACCACACAGACCACTCTTCTTATGCAATTCACTCTAAAAGATTACAATTCTTCATTAACTCTTTTTCTTGTTGAAACATTTCTACATTGTAACACATACCAGAATTTTTCTTGGAAATCTAGAAGACTGCTTAAATAGGCCAGTCTGAGTAGTGATTATGAAATTCTCCAAATTCAAATATGGTTCAATTGAGTTAGCCAACCCAGAACTCTTTCCATCACGCCTTATTCACAAATTTGTGAACTAACTGGGATTAGAGAGATCCACTCGCAAGTATTATAACAATGACAAACAGCCGATTGAAGTTGATAGCTTGAGGACACATTCACATTAACCAAGACTTAAATATTGAAAGATAGATGTAGGCTAAGTGTCAATCATCTTAGGTCAGGCAACTGTTACTTCCACATAGGTAATTACATTGTATTTCCTTGCTATTGCAATGAGACAAGTCCTTCAGTGGATATTTACCATATAAATAAAGGACTGAACTAATTGCTGTAATAAACATATATTCTTACTATTGTGATGGCACATGTCATATAATAGATATTTAATGTATAATGTTCAATGAATGAAGGACTGGATTAAGTGATATAATAGACAGTTAAATGAATGAGAGGAAATTAATGAGTCTTACTTAACTTTAATTAAGCTTTTGAAAAGATCTCTGTATATTTCTCTTTGTTAGCCCGTGGAAGCTCACAAATAACTGCTTTGAATTTATCTATAGAAGTTAATTGTAATACTGTGACTACTGTTAGAGTTCATGATGCTTATTACATTCTGTGGATTATGGTTCACAGGAATGTGCTACTTTCCATGTCTGTTTCATTGTTTAACCCTCCATAAAGCCCAGCATATTATAGGGTGCATCATAACCTTAGACCACTTGATGCATGCTTTATATCATCTTCAAGATTCATATTTTTCTTCAAGTGGCTGGAAACTCTTTCATATAAAAATTATAGTATCAAGAAAGAGTAAATCATGAGTCCCATATGAAGATCAATAATGCAAATATTTATAGGCTTCTTGGGTGGTTTCAATGCACAGAAGTTAGAGATTTGCCTTCTAAGAACCAGTTTAGGACTTAACTAATTTTAAGCACCCTTGATTCTCCAGTACTGCAGTATTTCACTCAAATGAGAGTTGGTCTTATTTATCAGATAGAGGAAATTTCATGGGCCGTTTCTTGCTGGATGTGAAAACTGTCAATCTGGTGCTTCAAATGAAAGTTTTCAAGGAAACTATGTAAAAAGAGAAAACTGCCATAGTTGTCTCAACAGTGAAATTGCAGAATTTAATACAATTGTCCATGGATGGGTAATGACAATGTGATATATTTTCACAATGAAATTTTATTAAACTTTAAATAAATAAAATGCAATGTGAAAGTAAATGGATAGAAATAGAAAAATTATACTGAGTGAAGTAACCGAGGCACAGAAAGACAGACATCCCATACTCTCTCACAAATGTGGACCATATTGAGACATATGGATATTTAGATCTGTCTATTTAACTTTAACTACCTGTAAAAGCTTCATAGAAAATTAAAAACTAGTCATTAGGGTGATACCTTAAAGAAAGGGGGTTTAGTAGAACACAGAAACATGACATATAGCAGGGCAATACAGGAGGTGGAAATGTTTAGCAGGGCAAGAGAGTTAACCAAAATGAAGGGTGTATGAAAAAGCCACATGGAAGAATACTATTTTGTAAGCCAATTCTACAAAAGCTTCTCAATTTTAAGAGGTCCCATTTATTGTTTCTCTCAGTGTCTGTGCTACTGGTATTATATTCAGGAAGTGATATCCTGTGCCAATGGGTGCAAGACTACTTCCTACTTTCTCTTCTATCAGGTTCAGAGTGACTGGATTTATGTGAAGTCTTTGATCCACTTGGACTTAAGTTTTGTGCACGGTGACAGATATGGATCTATTTGCAGCCTTCTACACGTTGACATCCAGTTATGCCAGCACCATTTGTTGAAGATACTTTCTTTTTTCCATTGTACAGTTTTGGCTTCTTTGTCAAAAATGATATATTCATAGGTGTGCAAATTAATGTCAGGGTCTTCAGTTCGATTGCATTGGTGCACTTGTCGGTATTTATGCCAGTACCAAGCTGTTTATATTACTGTAGTTCTACAGTAGAGCTTGAGGTCGGGGACTGTGATGCCTCCAGAGGTTGTTTTATTGTACAGGATTCTTTTGGTTATCCTGGGTTTTTTGTTTTTCCATATGAAGTTGAGTATTGTTCTTTCCAGGTCTGTGAAGAATTGTGTTGGTATTTTGATGGGGATTGCATTGAATCTGTAGATTGCTTTTGGTAAGATTGCCATTTTTACTATGTTAATCCTGCCTATCCATGAGCATGGGAGATCTTTCCATTTTCTGACATCTTCAATTTATTTTTTCAAAGACAACATTCTTGTCATATAGGTCCTTTACTTGCTTAGTTAGACTTACCCCAAGGTATTTTATTTCATTTGTTGCTATTATAAAGGGTGATGTATCTCTGATTTCCTTCTTAGCGTGTTTGACAATTGTATATAGGGGGGGTACTGATTTTGTTTCTTTAGTTAATCTTGTATCCTGCTACATTGATGAAGGTGTTTATAAGCTGTATGAGTTACTTGGTTGAATATTTGGGACCAATCATGTATACTATCATGTCATCTGTAAATAGGGAAAGCTTGACTTCTTCCTTTCCAATTTGTATCCCCTTAATCTCCTTATGTTGTCTTATTGCTCTGGCTAGAACTTCAAGTACTATATTGAATAAGTATAGGGAGAGCAGATAGCCTTGCCTTGTTCCTGATTTTAGTGGAATCACTTTGAGTTTCTCTCCATTTAATTTGATGTTTGTTGTTGGCTTGCTGTAAATTGCCTTTACTATGTTTAGATGTGGTCCCTGTATTCCTGATCTCTCTAGGACCTTTATCATGAAGGGGTTTGGGATTTTGTCAAATGCCTTTTCAGCATCTAGTGAGATGATCATTTTGTTGTTGTTGTTTGTTTTTTCTTTGAGTTTGTTTATATGGTCTATTACATTGATGGACTTTCATATGTTGAATCACCCTTGTATCCCTGGGATGAAGCCTACTTGATCATGGTGGATAATTGTTTTGATGTGTTCTTGGAGTTTGTTTGCCAGTATTTTATTGAGTATTTTTGCATCAATGTTCATGAGGGAGATCGGTCTGCAGTTCTCTTTCTTTGTTGCATCTTTGTTTGGTTTAGGAATCAGGGTGATTGTAGCCTCATAGAAGGAGTTTAGTAATGTTTCTTCTGTTTCTATTGTGTGGAACAATTTAGAGAGTATTGGTACTAGCTCTTCTTTGAAGATCTGGTAGAAATCTCTGCTGAAACCATCTGGTCCTGGGCTTTTTTTGGTTGAGAGGCTTTTAATGACTGATTCTATTTCCTTACAGGTTATTGGGTTATTGGACTATTTAAATAGTTTATATGGTCTTGATTTAATTTAGGTATGTGGTGCCTATCCAGAAAATTATCCATTTCTTTTAGATTTCCAGTTTTGTGGAGTAGAGGTTTTTGAAGTATGACCTGATGATTCTCTGGATTTCCTCAGTGTTAGTTGGTAAGTCTCCCTTTTCATTTCTGAATTTGTTAATTTGAATGCTCTCCTCTGCCTTGTGGCTAGTTTGGATAAGGGCTTGTCTATCTTGTTGATTTTCTCAAAGAACCAACTCTTTGTTTCATTAATTTTTTGTATTGTTCTCTTTGTTTCTATTTTATTGATTTCAGCCCTCAATTTGATTATTTCCTGGCTTCTGTTTGTCTTGGGTGAATTTGCTTCTTCTTGTTCTAGAGCTTTCAGTTGTGCTGTTAAGTCACTAGTGTGAGATTTCTCCAGCTTCTTTCTGTGGGCATTTAGTGCTATGAATTTCCCTCTTCGCACTGCTTTCATAGTGTCCCATAAGTTTGGGTATGTGGTGTATTCATTTTCATCGATCTTTTAAGTCTTTGATTTCTTTCTTTATTTCTTCCTTAACCTATTGTTGATTCAGCTGAACATTTTTCAGTTTCCATGAGATTGTAGGCTTTCTGTAGTTTTTGTTGTTGTTGAAATATAACTTTAAACCATGGTGGTTTGATAGAATGCAGGAGATTATTCCAATTGTTTTGTACCTGTTGAGATTTGCTTTATGGCCAAGTATATGGTCGATTTTAGAGAAGGTTCCATGGAGTGCTGAGAAGAAGGTATATTCTTTTTTGTTAGGATGAAATGTTCTATAGATATTGATTAAGTCCATTTGAGTCATAACATCAGTTAAGTCCTTTATTTCTCTGTTAAGTTTCAATTTGGCAGATCTGTCTAGTGTTGAAAGTTGGGTTTTGAAGTCTCCCACTATTAATGTGTGGGGGTTTTATATGTGATTTATGCTTTATTAATGTTTCTTTTATATATGTGGGTGCCCTTGTGTTTGGGGCATAAATGCCCAGAATTGAAACTTCATCTTGGTGGATCTTTCCTATGATGAGTATGTAATGCCCTTCTTGATCTCTTCTGACTGATTTTAGTTTGAAGTCTATTTTGCTAGAATGGCTACACCTGCTTGCTTCTTAAGACCATTTGATTGGGAAGTCTTTTCCCAGCCTTTTAATCTTAGGTAGCATCTATCTTTGAATTGGAGGTGTGTTTCTTGTATGCAGCAGAATGATGGGTCCTATTTTTGTATCCATTCTATTAGCCTGTGTCTTTTTACAGTTGAATTAAATCCATTGATATTAAGGGATATTAATGTCCAGTGATTGTTCATTACTGTTATTTTTGGTTGTAGTGTGTGTGTACTTCTCTTCTTTTGGGCTTACTGCTGTGGTGTTATCTATTTCCTGTGTTTTTGAGGGTGTATCTCATTTCCTTAGGTTGGAATTTTCCTTCTAGTGCTTTCTGTAAGGCTGGATTTGTGGATAAGTATTGTTTAAATCTGACTTTGTCTTGGAATGTCTTGTGCACTCCATCTACAATGATTGAAAGTTTTGCTGGGTATATTAGTCTAGGCTGGTATCCATGGTCTCAGTGTCTGCATTACATCTGTCCAGGTCCTTCTGGATTTTAAAGTCTCCTTTGAGAAATTGGGTATTATTCTGATGGGTTTGCCTTTATAAATCACTTGGCTTTTTTCCTTTGCTGCTCTTAGTATTCTTTCTTTATTCTATACATTTAGTTGTTTAATTATTATGTGGTGAGGGGACTTTTAAGGGGTCTAGTCTGTTTGATGTTCTATAGGCTTCTTGTATCTGCATAGCCATTTCCTTCTTTAAGTTGGGAAAGTTTTCTTCTATGATCATGTTGAAAATATTTTCTGTACCTTTGAGTTGGTATCCCTCTCCTTCCTCTATCCCTATTATTAGTAGGTTTGGTTTCTTCATGATGTCCCAGATTTCTTGGACATTTTGTGTTATAATTTTTTGGCATTGGTATTTTCTTTGATTGACAAATCCATTTCCTCTACTGTATCCTCTACACCAGAGATCCTCTCTTCCATCTCTTTTATTCTGTTGGTTATGCTTACATTTGAAGTTCCTGTTTGTATACTCAGATTTTCTATTTCCAGCATTCCCTCTGTTTGTGTCTTCTTCATTTTTTCTATTTCCTTTTTCAGGTCTTGGACTGTTTCCCACATTTGTTTCATTGCTTTTTCATGGATTTCTTTCAGAGATTTATTGTTTTCTTCTGCTTTGTCTAGTTTTTTTTGTAGCGTTCTTCCCATCTTTTTTTGTTTTATGTTTCATGTTCTTTATTTATTTCCTCCACTTTTTTGTTTGTCTTTTCCTTAATTTCATTTTTGATTTCTTCTTTAAAAGCCTCCAGAATCTTCATGATGTTGTTTTTAAGGTTGCTTTCTTCTGTTTCTTCCACTTTGTTATGCTCAGGTCTTGCTGTTGGAGGAGGGCTAGGTTCTGGTGATGCTGTATTGCTCTTTGTTTTGTGTTGTATGTACTTCTGCCTTGATGTCTGCCCATCTCCTTGTGGATTCGTTCTTGGTCTTATCAGAGCTCTTGGTCCAGACCGAGCTGACCTGATTCGGAGTTTCAGGAAGCCTCTCTTGGTCCAATGAGAGGTGGTGGATTCTGCTTCTCAGAAGGCCACTCTTGGTCTCATCAGGGCTGGCAGATTCCCTGTCTCCTGAGTTTACTCTTGGTCAAGGATGTCTTTTGGTCCAATGAGAGCTCTCTCTTTCTTTGGGCTGGATGGATGTTCTCTGGGCCAGATGGGCACTCTCTGGGCCAGATGGGAGCTCTCTGGGCCAGATGGGAGCTGGGAGCGGGTCACTAAGTCTCAGGAAGTGGCATGGTCTCAGGAGGCTGGGTATGGGGGTAGGGCATGTAGATTGCAGGGTCTGCCATGAGGTCTTGGGGAAGAGGAACCTTCCCCTGGGGACCTGCACAATGGCCAGAAACTGGGGCTAAGTTGAGCAGGTCTTCTCCGGGAAAGGCTGGTGCCCACGGATGGGGTCTAGGGGCAGGCCTCCCCAGGTATGACTCCAGATATTCACCTCTGGTCTGGATGGGAGCTCTGGGCAGGCAAAAGTCACATTTCTATAATCCATTAAAAACACCAAGGATACATAGTTTCTCTTTTCATAAGGCTGATCAATCTACAGCTATCAAGTCATATTCTTGCATTGCACTAAGTGACTCCATTCATGTTAATATCTAAAAGCTCAGCCTCTAGCGCCAGAAAGGTTCTAGACTTTTGCCATTAACTGAGTGAAGCTGGGCAAATTTCTGCAATTATTGGAACCCCAAATTTGCTACATAGGAGTAATAGTACTTGTATGGTTATTCTATTTATTGAAATGGTACTTGTAACTTTTTCACATAGTGAGTGCTTAATGGTGCTTATTGTTGTTGTTGTTTTTGTTATTATTATTATTATTATTATTATTATTATTATTGTTATTCTCATTACCATATTCAGATACAGAATCTACCAGGCTGGGCTGACTTTCCAGGGGAGAACTTGCCTTGAAGGTGGTGGGAGTGGGGGGTGGATTGGAGGGAGGGCTGAAGGATGAAAAGAGGGAGGACGAGGGAATATGTGGCTGACATGTAAAATTAAATTAATTGTAAAAATATTTATAATGAAAAAAGAAAGTTATAAACTATATCTTTAAAATTAAACATCGAATTCAATCCAAAACTGCCCTTTTATGTCACTAAGGTTGAAACAATTAATGTGACTATAATATTGTTAATATATTGCTTGCAAATCATGTTTTTAAAAGGAAGTCATTCTGATGCATTATTCTGATCTGAATTTTAAACAAGGGAAGGGAAAAGAATAGGGAGAGGCTGCAACATCAGGTTTTACTGAGAATCCATTGTAATTAAGGTACAGGTCTAAGAATAGAGTTGAGGTTATATGGACCCTAATCAATACATACTTAAGAGGGAGCAGCCTTTTGAGTGAAACAGCAGAGGATTCTCTGCCAGAAATTCTTCTATCACAGTCCAATAGTCTCCAGTCTCAGAAAAGAATCATGTACACAGAAAATTGGAGAGACTTTCAGGTCAAAGTTGTTTTTACCAGCCTCACATTTGTATACCCTCCTTATAACTTCATGCCTTTTCTCCAAATTAAGATATATATTGTTTAACATTTCTTCTTCATTACAATGTGATAGTTAAATTGGATAAGCCAGTTTTTGGGTACCTAGCATGTCCAAGGCAAGGAGAAAGATGGAGACATTTTCACACCTGGAATCCGATGTTAGCAAATGCAGTATTAGAATGACTATAGGTATCTGGCATCAAATGTTATTGGACAGGCGAGTGTGCGTGCATAAGTCTTCTAGGCAATAGGAACAACTTACACACATGCTTTGTTCTGCAGACCAAGATGCAGTTGGAGAATTGAAAATACATGTAATTGTGCATGACACAAAAGAGAAGATTCGGGAAAGAAAACATTGACGTTTTCTTATACTCTCCATACTCCAGAAGGGGTTGAACCCAAAGTAGAGGGTGGTGCAAATTTCAATTCATCTTAAAGCAGCCTCACCCCTCCATATCTGCAGCTCAATCTTAGTCTCTTCAGAATGAGAATTTTACAGAAGTAGGAGTGAGGGATAATTATCTCTGGAGCCTTTCTAAGATGAGGGGTTTTAAAGATCAGCTCCAATATCATATGGAAGTTCACATGGCATGGCAGCTGATATGGTAACAGGTGTACCCTACGATGCCTTCTAAACCAAAGTGTAGACTAAACTAGAATACTGAAATACCACATGGAACTTAGCAAATATGCCTGGGTCTTTCTCCACATTACACTGGGAGATACCAACTCCAAGAGTGGAAAAGTTGAGCAAAGTTCTACAGTCACAAGAGAACAAGGGTGATACAGCAGATGAGTGCTCAGGATTGAATACACCAAACTAGATGTCATTTCCCCCACAACATTCTATTGTAGCATTCCACATTATGAATGAGCAATATTAAAAGTGAGTTCCCTGGTGCACAAATGGGAACACTGAGACCCATGGAGGAAAACAGAATGTCCGAGGGAGTAGCTTGGAGACTGCACTACAACTCAATTTTCAGTTTCTGTGCTCAGCACATTTTCTGGTGGCCATTCCCACACTGCTGCAAACAGCCTCTGGGCAGAGTGTACAAAAGTATTCACTCCTTTAGCTTTTCTTTCTATAGATAAAGACTCAGCCTGCAAAAGCCTCAATTCACTGCTCATGCCTAGTTGTGCCCTAGGTTGACTCTGTACACCTCCCAAGTGGCAATCGCCATGACAAAAGCAAAGTAGAAAACTATGAGATATTTTATTAAATCTCTTTTAGGCTTTTTGCCTGGTGTTCTGTTTTCACCAGGGCAACTTCTGGCTCTTTTTTTTTTTTGAGAGTCCACAAGCCTCCAGAATCCTGAAAGCACAGTAGATGATCAGCCACATGCTCCTTTAACCTGACACTCCTATCAGCTCATTATTGCTGCTGGCCAGAGATGGGAAGAGAGGAGAGGGAGAGAGAGGGGTGAGGGAAGCTACTCATCTCCTCAGCCAGGTAAATAAAAGAACACAAGAAACAGAAGAATCTGGAAACATGTGATCAGGAGAGGCACACTTGAAAGGCATTGAGGTATGTCAAATGATTTCTGCAACCATGGCTCTGTCTTTAAAAGGGAAAAACAATCACACACAATGTTGCACATTTCAGTTTTAAAAGAGGGAGGGCCTGCACTTTAATCTCAAACACACTTTAATCTTAAACACATGGTTTAAGGTGAAGCATGACTTGGATTTGTAGCTGATTTTGTATAATTGTTTATTTAGTTATAAATAGCTGATTACACACACACACACACACACACACACACACACACACACACACACACACAAACACACACGATCTGGCCAAAAGATTTCACTGAGTGGCTTATCACTGCATTACAAATATGTAGAGCAGATAAAAGAATCATCAACCTTAGTCTTACCAACTCAATTATAAGAAACAAAGATGGAATACTGATAATGGTGACTCAGATGCATCTGACACCATGGCTTCCTAATTCTTGTCATACTCTATGACCTACTTAGATCTGTTCAGGTGACATTGTGAGCAAGTACAATTGTCTGCAGCCTGTGCTTGATTAAGCTGATACAGAACGATAAAAGATGGTCTACTTAGATCCACTAGGCTGATAGTTTGTCCAATCAACCCTGGGATCTCAGAACATTTAAGTCCAAACTCAGTTTCTTGATTGATCTGTGTAGGCACTGAGAGAAATAGTTTGAGGAGGCTTTGGAGAAGAGAAGACATACAGATAAGTGACAGAAGATAACTGAGAGTTTAACTTGGTGGAACACATGACAGTGATAGACTGGGTAGCTGCCCCTTCCCCCAGAGTGTGCTGACACTGGCTGAATACACTTCACATTGTGCAGTGCTAAGTTCCTCCTGAAACCCAGCTACTTGCTTTCTCTCCAAAGTGAGACTTCACATGCTCCTGACTGCCTTGTAGTTATGATATTTAGCTATCCAAGTAAGGGTTCTGACTTTTTGTTGTTGTTGTTGTTTTGCATGTTTAGTCTTTTTCCTCCATCTTTTCTCACACAAGGGGACCCACATAAACTCCATGCACGTTAGAATTCATGGAGACTCTAGCTCTACATATATGATAGCTGGGTGTTTCAACCCAGCCTCACTGTATAACAGGAAAGCTTTTATCAATGGAAAATTTGAAATAAGAAGAGTACGATTAGATAGACTGTTTTTGTCCATTTTTACCTGTTTTTTGACAGGCTATTTTTAGATATCAAGGTATTATGTGGCTTTTCTTGGAGGCCCTAAATGACCAAGCAGTCAGCAGGGCTTATTTTAGAAGCTGTGGCCAGCTTGTTAATACCCTCACTCACAATGGATTTCCCTTGAAACACTGTCTTCACTTATATTAAGAGCAGTATTGTTGTATAATATTATTTTAAGTTGTGATACATTTGTTTGTGCTGTATAACATTTGTTCAATGATGCAAAGATGTGTTGCATTTGTTTAACTCTGTGAAGCTATGTTACTTCGCCTGTTTAAAATACCTGATGGTCTAATAAAGAGATGAATGGCCAAAAGCAAAGCAGCAGAAAGGATAGGCAGGCCTGGAAGGCAGAGAGAATAAACAGAGAGAGATCTAGGAGAAGGGAGTTCAAGGAGTGAGAGGAGGAGGATGCAAGGGGCCAGTCACATGGCCACACAACCAGCCATGGAGTAAGAGTGAAAATAAGATATACAGAAGTATGAAAAGCAAAAAGCCCAGATGCAAAAGGTAGACAGGGTAATTTAAGTTAAGAGAAACTTGTAAGAAATAAGCCAAGCTAAGGCCAGGCATTTATAATTAAGAATAAGCGCTGTGTGATTTATTTGGGAGTTTGTTGGCAGGTTCCCCAAAAGATCAAAAGAGTATAGAGTAAAAAACAACCAGCAACACAACATGCTCTTACTAAATTTTCTATAATTTCTACTTACACTTCTCTTGGTTCCTTTTTATATTGAAATTAATAGATATCCATCTTTAGAGGCTTTGGGGGACAAATAGTCCCATTAATAGTGAATTTCAAACACATTCTCTAACCCCGCTCTATTTCCTATACTTTATATTTACTTGCTCAGTAAAGCAAGTTCCTGGCCTTTATGGGTATCCAATCCAAACTCTAAATTTTATTTGAGTGACCCTAACCTCTTCCCCTTCCCAAGGCATATTGAACAAGCAAGTAAATACACTTTCTCACTAGCAATTTCTCCCAACTCAGAAGATGATAGTTTCAACACATTTATTTCTAGAGTCAATTGTAATCAATTTTTCTTTCCTTCACTTGACCATTTCATGTCCATTAGTACATTCAGGATCAATTCATTCTTCCTCACTCCCCAGCTTTACCTTGTACCCAACTATCATTGTCTTTTGCTGCACTATTTCAGTAGCTTCCTTCCTTTTAGCCACACTGTCCGATTATTTTCAACTCAGCAAAAATAAGCTATTATTTTAGAACACAAGTAAGATGGCATCTTTCATTACCCCCCAAAAAAATTCTAATTTTGCATCTTAGTATTGAAATCAGTCCTTAAAATTACCTACAAGATCTTAAATACTAGCTTCCCAGGGTTCCAGTGTTTCACTTTTCTCATGCCATGACAGATATCTTGGACTCTACACTTAACTACTCAATTTGTTCTCACCTTGGGGCATCTATACTTCCCACTGCTTTTCCTAAATGCATCATATTTTACCCATGCCCAAACCAGCATACTCACTCACTTGCCACCTCACACCATAGTTTCTTAACAAGGCATACCTTGTGACTATGCTTGACATTTCTACTAAATCTTTCTGCCTTTCCTTGTGTCTCTGTGTTTCTGTCTCTGCCTCTCCCTGTCTGTCCCTCTCTCTGTCCCTCGTCTCTGTGTAACGCTTTTTATATTAAATATGTGGCATATTTCACTTAGTTTATTATGCAGTGATGACTTGTCATAGAAAGTTCCTAGAGTCATAGAGTCTCGTTGCTCTTCTACTTACAATTTCCAGCCCACACAACAACTATTTCATAGATTTGTTGGATGACTAGGTACTCTTGCCTATTCTCCCTGTACCACTCTCTGCATGGCTTTGGGGTTTATCTGACTGGGGAGATGACAGGTGAGTTTATTGTATACAGCTGAATGAGGAGTCTACATAGAGGAGGCATTTCAGGCTGCAGTCCTCTGAGAGAAGGAAGCTGTGGTTGATACTTTCTGCACACATGGTAAACATCCATACATGGACCATGGGAAGGCCTTGCCATTTCCCTGAGCCTGACCAGGGAATGGTCTTGCTATTCCCATGGATCTTGGGTATTGGGGTCCTTGACATAGCCATTCTGATATCAAAAATATACATTCACACAAGACTTCACCCACCCCTCATATTCCTGAGTGTTCAATCATTGTTTCCTTTGAAACCAGTGTTTCTGACTGCTGAAATAATGACTGCTGGCCACTTACAGCCTTATAGGAAACTGCTTCCCTGTGCTAGCTTTTTTGAAGTAGTCAGCAGATTCACATGAACATAGCACAAACTGACCCTGACCTATGATTTCCTACCTTAAAGGATTTTACCGGGCAGGTAAAGCATGCACAGGGAGCTGTGACAATGCCTCACATTTACAAGTGACATTTATGTACACAACAGAAAAGAAATAATAGCTGAAAATGGGTTTACTTTGTCTTGTCGCTCATGTCAAGTCTTAGTGGAGCATTTCTACCAGCAGAAGAGAGTGAGAAGGAAGGGATGTGTTCCATGTACTTAAAGGGGACACATTTAATCAATGGAAGATAGGAACTGGGAGAAAAGGTTTGGGAACCAGTAGCTGAGCGTCAGACTTTATTCAGGTTCTTGCAGGCAAAATTATGGGGAATTCTCACAGGACCAGGTACAGAGCAATGATTTCTAGGAACACAGCAAAGCGAAGTTCAACTTCTGCTGGCTAAATATACAACAGAAGAAACTTTTGGACAATTTAAAGGACTAATATAACAGCTAAGGGAAAACATAACACATCGCAACAATCTCTTAGGAAAGCAAATAGTACTTTGTGCATTATCTACAGGTATTGGTTAGTGAAGAAAAAATTAAAACAACTATTATACTGATGGCAATAATCCCTGTGGCTGCTGTGTAAGGAAGGAATTTTTGTATAAATGTCCTTCAATAAACATTTACTAGAAAAATAAGTTTATATACATCTGGGCTCTCTTGTATCACATTGGTTTACATACAATTTTTCTTATACTTTATTGTCAATTTTCCCTACATTTCACCCTTTGACAGGTGGAAAAGTTAAAGCAATTGCAACAAGACAGTGTTTGAACTGCACGTTCTGTTTTACATTTCTGTTATTGATGGATGCATGTGTGGAGACATGGAGCACCACTGTTCATCAAAGCAGAGCTTTTGTTCTCAAGTGGCAGACAAAAGGATCTAGGACAAACAATATGAACCTTGGTCCTGCTAATATATTAGCTGTAGGAACAGAGAAACTCTCCTACCCTCAAGTTCCCTCTCTCTCTCCCAGGTAGCACCCAGACAGGCCCTAGAATATCCAATGTGATAATCTCCAGTGTTGCCAAGGATTTGGCAGATTATCATTCTCAGCTTGCATTGAAATGATTTGCGATCTTCTGGTTATTCTTGCTGTCAGTTCTTCAGACGCCTCATTAGCATACCAATGAAGAGACGCAAACAAAACTCAGCTGCATTTCTATACACTGATGGCAAACTACTGAAAGAAAAAAAAAACAATTCCATCTATGGCGCAATAAAACAAATAAAATACTTTTGAATGAATAAATTCAGACAAGGATGAGAAAGATCTTCAAACTGAAAACTAGGATATCAGTTTAAGATACTGCAGAAAGCAGAAATAAATGGAAAACGATATTTGATGTACATAGAACAGAAATATAAATGATTTAAACTTTTAAAATATCTATATCACCCCCAAACAATCTACAGTTTTGTATAATCCTAGAAAGAAATCTCACAGTGTTTTTAGGAAAAACATCATAAAATTCATATGGAATTACAAGAATAATGAAAACTATTTTGAGCAAGAAGACAAAAAAAAAAAAAAAAAAGCTGGGTCTATTAGTGCTTGCAATTTCAAACTCTGTTAAAAAGGTATAGTTATCAGAACAGTATGACACTAACGAAAACAGACCCAGGGCAATGGAACATCATTCATAGCCAAACAATATACACAGGCACATATCTGTGACACAGGCACCAATAGAACACGGATGAAGAGAAGTCCTTTGAATAAATGGTGTTGCAGAAACTGCATACCAGTGAATAAAATTAGACTTTTGTCTTAAGCCGCCAGCAATGCTCAACATCTCTTTACGATAAAAGCTTTGAAAAAGCAAGAACTACAAGAAACGTTATCGAACAAAACAAAGATTATTTTGATAAACTTATTATTAATATTATACTAAGTGGGAAAAATGAAAAGTATTTCCCTTAAAATTAGGAACAAGACAAAAGTATATATCAGTTGTAAATTAAATTTGGAAAACTGAAATATTTTGCCAAAGTAGTAAGACAGGAAAAAAAATGGAATGCAAACAGGAAAATAATAAGTCAAATTATCTTTATTGTGGACATACTTGAAAAGCCTTACAGAGTTCACCAGAAAAACGTTTAAATCTATCAAGAATTACATCAAGTAGTTGGATACAGAAATCAACATTAAATATTCAGTACCTCTTCCATATCCCAATAATAAACATGCTGAGGGAAGAAATCAGAAAAAAAATTCCATGCACTATAGCTTCAAAATAAAACTAGTACTAAAAATAATTAAGGAGGGGAATATCACTACTATGAAAAATTTAAAAACCATTAAAAGAGAAAATGAAGAAGACATTAGAAAATGGAGAGATTACCCACTTTATAGACTTATATAATTAATATTGTTGAAATCATAATAACAAAAACAGTATGCATGTTTTTATTTAATTCAGTCTTATCAAACTTCCAAGATATTCCTCTCAGAAATAGAAAACACAGCACTGATTTTCATATCGAAGCACAAAAATACTCCTAAGCCACCAAAGCATCTTATTGTAAGACCTAAAACTCTAAACCTACTAAATGGAAATGAAAACAAGAAAGACACTTTAAGATACAGACATAGGTGAGCATTTTCTGGGGGAAAAAAGAAGAAGAAGAAAAGAAACGGTTCTCCACAATAAAGAAACTAAAAATAGGTAAATTAAAATAGGCATAAATTGGGTTAGAAAGATGGTATAGTGGTTAAGAGCACTTGCTCTTTTTGCAGAGGACCTGAATTTGATTCCCAGCTGCCAGATACAGCAGTGTACTACTGCCTGTAACTCCACTTCCAGTTCCTGGGGGAATCTGATGATACTTTTTTTTTATCTCCATAGTCATGGGTACCTGCATAGACATGGTGCACATATATCCTCTTTGGCGCGCGCGTGCGCGCGTGCATGCGCGCGCACACACACACACACACACACACACACACACACACACACACACACACAGTATTTTTGAAATCAATCTTTAAAATGGGCAAAGTTTATATATGACCAACACACAGCAGGGAAAATCTTATCGGCCTATAAATTACAAAACCCAGCACCACATTCACTAGTAATTTGAGAAAAATAAAAACAAAAGCCAATGAAAAGAAGCAAAGAAGAATAGACAACTATAACAAAATTAAAACAGTTGACAGACCACTTTACATACATAATGTTGACAAAAATCTAGCATATTATTTTGGTATAATTTAGGAGATCTAATCACACTGAATGCTGTATATTCTGTTCACTTTAACAAACTTAAGCCTCTCTGGTGTTGAAAGTCATCAAAGAACACTGACTGTGATTTTGTTTATAGTTTTCTGCTTATTTGTGAAACCTTACTCATTACTTCGTAAATTATTCACTCAGCAGCTAGCTCAATACAGACTCAAATTAAAGACTGCTGTCCCAATCAATGCTTGTTTACTAAAGCCTGCCCTCCCACCCCCGACACTGTACTCTGGATGTTGGTCAGTTAGTGAGATCTGCCCTTGCTGTTCTACCTGTTCAGCCCGAGGAATGCTTTCTGTATCATGGGGATAAAGCTTAAACATTTCAATAATAAACCTTGATTTTTTTTGTTCCATGAATTCAACATTCAAACTTTTAACATATTTTAAAAATTTTACTTTTTTTCTGAATTTAGTGGGACTTTGGACTCAGTAGTCTCTTAGATGCTTCCAGAATTTATAATGATATGACTACATAATATTCCAAATGCATGCTTATTATTGTAATTATCACATTTAATGTGAAGTGAGCCAGTGAGAAAAACTGGAACAGACAAAGAAGTTGCAGGAGGTGGTATTGGGTGAGTTTGGGAAGGTCAGGTCAAAAAAGTCCTAGTTGTGTGCAGGATCTTGAAAGCAGCACAGGATTGTCTCAGATGAAACCTGTAATTGGTTTAAACAGTGACATGTACCCAGGAACAGTTACACATCATATACTTAACCTGAGAAACTCTCTCAGGCACCATGTCAAGTCTAGCTTCTGAAGAGGGACTAACTAATTACCCTCACTTACACATGTCCCCTGAGGATCTGTTCCACAGGCCTTCACCATCTTGTCACAAGATGGACGATCCACTCCAAGTCTCCTGATGTTAGGATGGGGACCACCTGCACAGTCATTCCACCAGGCCACTCTGTTCTCTGGACAAGAGGCTTCTGGAACACACATTCGGTTCCCCTCACATCTGGGGATTATGTCAGAGGCTTGGGAGGAAAGATCAAGGCCTTTAAAATGTGATTCTATTTGCAGCTGTTTCTCCAGCTCCCCAGAGAATAAAATGGGATAGGAACTGAAACGAGAAAAGATGTGCAGAATCAGGAACAGCAGTGGGCGCGCGTGCACGCATACACACACACACACACACACACACACACACACACACACACGTCAGCACAGATATTTAATATTAATTAATAAATAGAGATAACAGAAGTACCCACATCAGACAGTGATTTATTTATTTAGGAATATTTATTAAATTCTTACTAGGTGTGAGTACAGGCACTGAAAACATCAGTGGGAGAGTACACACAGGTACCCGATTCATTCAAGCTCAGATACCAATGGAGGAAGGGATTATGACAGCCGGTGTTAACATTAAGTGGCAGCTGCTTAACAGCACACTGGCTGGTGAGTTGATGCGGGCAGATCATTGTGTCTTCCACTAGAATCCACACCATGGTGAGCATTTTAAAATATTGAATAGTACAATAAATATTTCTGCTAATTGCATAGATGTGGGACTCGGGGAAAGGCATATTCTCTTCCTGGGACTCAAGTTCTTCCTCCATACACTAGAAAGGGAGCACATTGCTGAGCCAGTTCTCACAGTCATTGTCTCATCACTGTTCCCCTCCACTTTCTTTTCTTTTAGTTGCATTTTTTTCCTTTTTTTATTTATTATATTTGTGCTTTAATTTTACACATGAGCCATGGGTTCCCCTGTCCTCCCCCCTCCCACACCCTCCCCCACCTTTCCTGGGGCTTACAACAGGGACACTGCTCAGCCTGGAAGGAGGGGACTGGACCTGCCTCTACTGAATCCACCAGGTTGAATTGAATCCCCTCCACTTTCTAATCCAGAGATTTCAGTCCTGAGTCCTGAGTATTGCTTAAACGGTCTTTCCATCTACTTACCATCCAACCTTCTCAGCAGCTTCCTGCAAGAGGAAGTCATCATAATTTCTCCATGTGCTTCATAATCCCAAGCATTGGCTCACATTGCTTTGTCTAGGGGATTTCTTTCTTTTTTAACTAGCTGAAATTCCCTTACTAATTACATTCATCCTATTATCTTCTATAGAAAAGCCTGCATTCTACACATCTGCCTTGTGTGGGACCCCTTTGCTTTGCTAGCAAATCCCCTTCGGCTTATATTTACTTGTTGTGGGCCATGTTCCATTTGAGGGTCTATGCTTTTTTTCTGTTTTAAAGTATTTGTTTGTTTGCTTGCTTTTGAGACATGGTCTATGAAGTCCTGACTATCTTAGAACTTTCTACATAGACCAGGCTGGTTTCAAACTTACAGAAAGTCACTTGCCTTTGCCTCCCAAGTGCTGGAGTTAAAGACATATATCACCATGCATGGATTCAAATATTTATATGAGACCAGAGATAGTCTATTTTCCATTGCTTACTCAAAGACTTTCCCATGCTTTTTAAAGAAAAAAAAAGGGGGGGGGGTCAGTAAATGTATCTTCAACAGATGAATGGATAAAGAGAGTATGGTACATTTAAACGCTGGAGTGTTACTCGGCCATTAAAAAATGAAATCATGCTACACAGGTGTCACACATTTGTAGATGGCCTAGGTTGGTCCCATGCAGCCTTCCTGGATGAAGGTCCAGATTCTGTGAGAAACTATGAGTCCAGGTTAGTTGTTTTTTTTTTTTTGTTTTTTAAATTGAGGAATCCCTTGTGATGTCCTTGAACTCCCAGGCTCATACAATCCTTCCTTCTCTTCAGCATGATTCCCTGAGCTGGACCCAATGCTTGGCTGTGGGTCTCTGCATATGTTTCTATCAGTTACTGGATGAATACTTTCTGATGACCATTGAGGTGGTCACAGTCTATAAGTACAGCAGAATATCATTAGCCATTTGATGATATGGGTCTGCGGCTGGACCAGTCATTAGTTGGTCATTCCTACATTCCCCTTGCCACCTTAACATCCCCCCCCCCCCCCCCCGCTACACTTCCCATAAGCAGAACAGACTATAGGTCAAATGCTGTGTGGCTGGGCTGGGGTCCCAAATCTTCCACTGGAAGTCCCATGCATTCACAAGCAATGGCCATTTCAGGCTATATATCTACCATTGCTAGAAGTCTTAGCTGGAGTCATCCTTGTAAATTCCCCGGAGTTGCCCATGTAGCAGGTTTCTGCCGGACCCCAAAATGCTCCCCTTTTCTAATAATCTCTTTAGTACTCTTCCCCCTCCATGTACCACCCCCAACCCTATCCCTCCTGTTTCCTTCCCCCCCAAAAGATCTCTTCTATTTCCCCTTCCCTGGGAGATCCATGCATTCTCTGACCCCCCCCACCCCCACCCCCACTCACCCCCCCACCCCCCACGCCCGCAGCCTGAGTGCTCCATGTTACATAGCTTCTCTGTATCTGTGGATTGTAGCATGGTGTCTTGGTCTACTTGTGGGACTCCTAGCAGTGGAAGCAGGTGCTATCCCTAGTGCTTTGGCTGGCTTTTGGGAACCTATTTCTTATACTGGGTTTCCCTGCCCAGCCTTAATACAAGGGGAGGAGCTTAGTCCTACCTCAACTTGATATGCAATGCTTTGTTGGTATCCATGGGAGGCCTTACCCTTTATAAACAGAAATAGTGGAAGAGTGGATGAGGGTGTGTGTGGAGAGGAGTTGGTGGGAGAAAATGGGAGGAGAGAAGGGCAGAAAACTCTCTCAGGATATAAAATAAATGAATAAATTTACCTAATAAAAAGAAAACCTCGAAACTTAAAAAAGATGAAATTTGCATGTAAATAGATATAACTAGAAAAATCATCCTGAGTGAGGTACTCCAGATCCAGAAAGACAAATATGGTGAATATTCACTTATATGTTGATATTAGCTGTTAAGTCAATGATAAGCAAGCTACAATCCATAGAACCACAGAGGGACTGGGGCAGACACATAGATCTCCCTAGGAAAGTGAACTAGAATAATTACAGAAGGACAGAGGAAGGGGATACACTGGAACAGGAAGATCAGGAAGGAGTGGGAGCGAGGTTAGGAAAAGATGAGAGAATATGATGATAAGTAGTGAAAATTAAGGGTCATTTGAGGATAGTATGAAAACCCAATACAGTAACAGCTTCCTATAATATAGACATTTATGAAGAGGATCTAAATGAAATCACCAGATAACAAGGAAGACAGAATCCTAACTAGATATCTCTTGACTCTAAATGAAGCTTCCAGTACCAGGAATGAGTTATATCTAATTGAGTTGTTGGCAAAGGAGGTTCCATGAGTACCTCTAAGCAATTTAGCTTGTTGCCACATCTACAGATTTCTCTCTAGAAACTGAGAGAAAGGTCCAGTTACTGAAGACAACAATGCACAACTACACAATAGAGCCTTTACCCCTAAGGACTAGTTAGTATCTTTGGTTCTGGAAGGTACTCTGTGCATTACCAAAGGAGAAACATAAACACCAGCCAACCTACAAAACCTTTGATCTATAATAGTGTTCTGACTACAAGAAATGGTAATGCATTGGTGGCACAATGCTTGTGGGTGCAACCAAGCAACATCTGATTTGAATTAAAGCCCATTCCACAACACGGAACACATACCTGACAATTGCTTGGGTGACCAAGAATCTGAGACTAGATAGCCCAGAGACCAAGAAAAAAATTCTAATAATACTGTTCTACTAAAGGAATATAACAATAAAATGACTGAAATGAATGACCTTCTGCTATACTCATAGATGGTGCCTTGCTCAGCCATCATCAGAGGAGCTTCTTTCTATAGCAGATGGAAATAAATACAAAAACTCCCAAGCCAGACATTGTGCAGAGAGATCTTGGAACACTCAGTCTTAAACAGAATCTTTTAGTCAACTCCCTTCCCTTAGAGCTCAGAAACCTCTGGTGAAGAGGTGGCAGGAAGACTGTTAGAGTTGGAGTGGATAGAAAACATAAAGAAATGAGTGCCTCTGAGGCACATATCAACTCATAGATACTGAGGAAGCATGCATAGGGCCTACACAACTCTGCACCTGACAGGGTCCTAGAACAGTGAAGAGAAGTAGACACATCCCCCCATCCCAAAGCCAAAAGCTCTTTCCATTTGACAATGATCTGCAAATGAAAATTTACTTTTATCCAAGGGAGTCTTACTGGAGGAACACACTACTCTTAAGAATGAGCTGCATGTCCAACAGTAGATGTCAATACAAAAGAAACTCAGCATACATTTGGTGGTTCTTTGACACAGTGTTATGACATGGCCTTTTCTTCTTTTCTTTTCTTTCTCTTTAAAAGTTTTATCAGTTTGATCTTTAGTTTTTTAATTTAATTTTATTTTTTCTGTCTTTTCGCCCTACAGGTTGTTTTAGCATATATTATGGCTTCTGGTTTGATGTTTCAATGAGATTTCTAAGTATGTGAACAAGTGGGTCTCTGCATTTATATCTGTTTCTTGTTTCTTTTCTTGGGCTCTTTACCTTCTGATTGTTTGGGGTTTTTTTGTTTGACCTATTTCAATGTGTTTGTTTTTGTTTTATCTAATTATATACTATATTATTTTATTGGTATCCATTAGAGTCTAGTTTGTTCTCTAATGAGAGACGGAAAGGGGGTGGATCCAGATGGAAGAAGAGGTGGGGAGGAACTGGGATAAATAGAGGTTCTCCCAGGAGGGGAAACCGTAGTCAGGACATATTATATGAAAAAAAAAATCTATTTTCAATAAAAGAAAAAGTAAAACAGTGTTTTCACATATCTGCAAATTTCTACATATACCATGAGCATATAACTTTAAAATATCTCAAAATAGACTATAGATACTTCATTATAAATATTTCCTTTTTTCTTTGCTTCTAAATATGGGGTGGATAGAAGTTTAATGGAGAAATGTCAGGAATGTTGAAAATAGTATGAAACTTCCATGTGTTCCCCCCCAAAAAAATGTGTGGGCAGGTGTACACACACACACACACACACACACACACACACACACACACACACACCCATAAATATTTTGATTTATTTCTTTCAGACTTTATTCCATGCTATTCATTTTGTTTTTAGTTCTTAGTTGTTTAGTTTTATACTCAGCTTTTTTTGCTTGTTTACATTGTGTTTTGTATCATCAGATGTGACATAATTGAGCCAATCTCACTCTTTATTTCATGTTGTCATAAATTCTTTCAAGAACCCAGAGACCCAACACTCGTGTTCCAACTCTTTGTCTTTAGTTATATGTTCATTTTTAACCTTACTCTATTTCTGTCCTTTCTCAAATCACCTAGATCACTATGTTTAATGTCTCCTTAGGAATTTGGTCAATGCAAAACAAAACAAAACAAAACAAAAAGACCCCAAAACAAACAAACAAACAAAAAAATACTGACTTGGCCTTTCTTTCTTTCTTTCTTTCTTTCTTTCTTTCTTTCTTTCCTTTCTTTCTTCTTCCTTCCTTCCTTCCTTCCTTCCTCCCTTCCTTCCTGACATCATTCTTTCTTTTGTTTTTGATGGCCATAAATAAATTTCAATTGCATTATTTTATCCATTTTATTTCATAATATATTATAAATTACATTGTCACAATATTTTCTCATTTTTCTATAGTTCAGAAAATCCTCCATAATTTCCTCATCTTTATAATTTATCCCAAATTCTAGCAATCAACATGAATATTAGGTCACCTTCACAGCCATATCTACCCTGCAAATAACCTTCTCATGTATACATAACCATGAACCTGTGTTTGCCTTTCTCTGGAGGCCCACAACAAGAACCCTTGGTCTCTACTTCTATACACAAACAACTTTATTTACTACAGCCAGATTTGCTTTTTAAAATAGCTCATTCAAGTGCTTGCCTGTGATGCAAGGTGTTGGGCTCTTATTTCATTCCCTTATCTCATAGCCTATATAGAACAATACACAATGTTTTCTGTTAAAATTTTCTAATCAGACTCTCTGTTCATTATCCTGTTATGGTTTTCTGTGTTATCTTGCAAGCAGGTCACCATTGTTGGTTTCATGATTTGTAACTGGATGATACTGATGAATTCTTTTCTTCCCTGGTAGTATGCAAAGTACCTTCCAGCACCGTAAGATGCAGAAAAATAGTATATATTAAAATAAACTATGAAACTTATCCATGATGTAGCTTTTTCAAATATTTTAGTGTATGCTTAGCATTTTTCAAAATACTTTTATTGATTAGTAACAAAATGTAAGTATGTTTGTTCCTAAAACATAGTTGTTTCTTTGTCTCCTGTTTCTGGAATAGTGCATGGAATATACAAGTGTGAGTGGGACAAAGGTCTGCTAAATGACTTTATGAGACAGTTGGCAAACGGTCATGTCCATAAGGCTGTGTTCATATTTACGCCCTAGAAACTTGATGTGATGTAGTAAAGAAGCAGCTACAACTTTATATCATATACAAAATGATGACATAAGAAGTGAAACCTGTTCTGGATAATCCAGGTATGCCCTAAATACAGTGACAAATATACTTTTGAGATTCAGCCAAGGAGAGTTTCTACTCCTACCCCAAATGGATCAATATAAAAGCAGAGGTGAACTGGAATGATGTAACTTCATATCAAAGGTGTGTAGAAATTTATGTTATACATTAGAATATTAAATATTGGCATATTCCCCTGATTTTAGTCAGGTAATTGTTTCATTTACTTACTATCAACATAGTACTTATACTCCGTCATTATGATTTTACAAGGTCTCAACTACTATTCCCACACTTTGAGGACACTTCTTAATTTTATAATTAGGTCATGAATAGTTGCAATCTTATGATTTGGTAATATTTTAATTGTTGTGGTATTATTGATGCTTCAAATAAGCACTTTAAAATATTTATACTTTCAAATATTAAAAAATGGGCTTATAATCTGGGTTTTTACATCAACTCCACTTTTGTCATTTCACATTTCATAAACATTTTGCTTAGCTCAGATATCTGTTTCTTATACATGGCTGCAAATCCAAGTACTCTTAGTCCTACCACTTAAATAATGATCTTGAGATGTCACTCCACAGTTCAGATCACTGAAAACTATGCTCTCTATATTTTCCCATTTTATATTGCAATAAACTAGCTAAATGCCAGTATTTACACAGGCTAAGAAATTCTAACCCCCATATTTTACAGCTAGAAACATCAAAGATAAAGTACCCTAGAAAATCATCAACTATTCCATAAATAAGACAGATTCCTTTAAAATTCATCTAAGGTTTTGGACAGAGATCTGTTAATGTGAGTGGTGTGTGTGTGTGTGTGTGTGTGTGTGTGTGTGTGTGTGTGTAATGTGCACACACACACACACGCACACACACATACTAAGTATTGTTTTCATAAGTAATAGTGGAAAGGGTTTAAAGAAACACCTTCTTAAACACATTTAGTTTTTGGAAATTTACATTTTAAAAACACAGTAAATCTTGCCAGCAGCCACACAGTGAGTTAATAGGACAACAATTTAAACTCCTGAAATATTAATTTAAAAATTTTAATGACGTAATGCAAATAAAGTGAGTTTACATTTGAGATAAGGCCTCAGTGTGCCCTTGTTTTTACCTTCTGCAGCAATTTTTAATTTATTCGTCTTTTTGTTGTCGTTGTTCAGAAAATGGTTTATCTTGGCAAACAAGCCTTGTATACAGAAAAAAAAGTGTTTTCTGTTTTGGGGTGGCATGTTGTATAAATGTCAGTTGGAACTAATTCATTAGTAGTGTTGTTTGAGTTTCTTAATCCTTACTGATTTTCTGCCTACATGTCCCATTAATTACTGAAGGGAGGGTGCTGAAATCTGTAGTACGGATTTGTATAGTCTCTATTTATATCTATCAGTCATTATCTCTGCATCTTCAAGCCCTGTTATTATGCTCGTATATTAATAACTATGTGTTTGTTATATGTACAGCATTGTTCTTCCTTACATTGATACTTTCAATATGGCAAAGTGCCTTGTTGTAATGGTGTGTGTTTATATGATGGCTAAGAAGACAACTAAGATATGGTCACTGTACTCAAGGACTTTGTCTAACCAAGGAGTTGTGATAAAAAAAAAATATTTGGAAATTCTGAATAAGAGGGAATAACTTTCATTTTGGATTAGTTACTTTAACTAAAGATTTCCACTGTATACAATGGAACTTCCATTATTATTTCTTTGCCCCCTTTTTTTAGTTTTGTGAGAATTTTGTACATATATTTATTCATATTCACTATCGCTCCTCCAAATCCCCCAGATATGTTTTCCATTAAATCAACTTTGTGTCCTCTTTTTCTGTAAAAAGAACCCAGTCCAATTAGTACTGCCCTTATATTCTCAGATGTGGGACTTTCACTAGAATGTAGCCAACTTAGCAGGGGCCACACCCTTAAAGAAAACAGACTACCTCTCCCAGCAGCTCTCAATTGCCAATACTGCCTTAGCTAGTGATGTACCTCCATGCTTGCCCTCTGCTTCTATGCTGGGATTCTGTCTGGCTTACGTCTGCATAGGTCTTATGCATGCTCTCACAACTGTTGGTAGTTCATGTATGCTACTGCACAATGTCTGGAGATCTTCCTTGCAGTCACCCACTGCCTATGACTCCTGCAATCTTCCCACTCCCTCATATTTCTTAACATGATTGGTTGAACTTTGAAGGAAAGAAGGATGCCTGTCAAATCATTGAGAAGTGGTCCTTTTTCTTTTGTTTAGATTAGAAAGTGACATTAACCACAGATTCTTGAAGATATCATTGTGTTCTAGCCATCAATCACCTTCCATGTTCTGCTCTGACTTGGTAAAATGAAATCGTCTGTAATGTTTTCTAACTCCTACTCATCTTTTAAGCAGGGCTTATTTTCTTCACTCACGCAGAAAATAACTTTGACATTGTGGAAGATATTCCTCTTTATACATGTGAACATTGCCACAGCCTGAAGAGAATAGATACAGTGATGTATGGAGATTGTTTCTGTACATACATATTATTGTACAGAGATATTGAAGGCACAAATGATTTCCTGCTAATATCACAATCCCTGATAGTTTGTGAGATGTTAGTAGAAAAGAATAGAATAGATTAGAATTGAATAAAATAGAAATACAAAGGAATAGTATAAAATCGGGAAGCACCAGAGAGAAGAGAAAATGACAGAATAGTTTGCAAGATTGGGTTCAACTTTCTGCAGTTACTTTAACTTTTGGAAGCCTTCCAAATATCAATTATTTATTTTGCATTCACCATAACCATGGTTCCCTTGGGAAGTAACTAAAGTCTGTTAAAGCCCAAGAAGATACTAGTAAGATGAAACCCAGAAAATCAACCTTTCTCAGCATCCTCATTGTGCCTGTCATACTTAGGGTATTAAGTTTAATCCATCACAGCCAGGTGGATGGACAAGTACATCCCTCCTGAAGATTTCATCTAAATTCTGTAGTGGAGGCTTTCATGCTTCAGAAAGAACACTTGTAACCTTGGTGGCCAGTTAGTATATGGAACATACACAGATGTGCCCCAATGGCTTCAAATACAAGTGAGATGTATGTGGTGACCCCAATACTTTAGATTTATTTTGTGCATTACTGATTTACTTATTAATTAATTTGCTTTTTTATGTATTCAACAAATATTTACTAATTGCCTACAACATGCCAGATAAATCCTCATTTTTTAACCTTTGTTTAAGGATACGTAATAAGAATTCAGCAAAAAAGAATAAAAACAACATTGGAGCTAAGAATATGAAAATAGATAGTGATTGAAGCAAGTGATTTTGGTAGAGTACAATAGGTTCTGGGACAGAGAAATTCACATCAGTGTTGGCACTGTGTAGGATGAGCATCTTAGCCTATACAGCTAGATGTGGAGGCTTATTTCCAAGCTAGGGCAATGTTCTGAAGGATGAGTGGAGAATGCCAAGGGGAGGTGAGAAATTAGGCTATGTTTACCTTTTCTCATTTTTGATGCACAATGTGTGACAGTGACATTCTAATCTAACGTACATTGTATGTGTGTGCACTTGCATGCATATATTTCATACATTGTAACATATGTGATATGTATATTTGTATATGGACCCACATAGTAAGTGGATGTGAATATGTGTATACTCATGGAGATGTTACTGAAGTTACAGTTTGATCCTCAAGGACCACTTATTGAGTGTTCATATTTGCATGTTAGTGGTTCTTTTAAATCCTTGTTGTCAGATACCTGGCCATTTTCACAGTTCTTCAAGCCACTCTTATTAACCTAAAGCTCTAATACAAAGTGAAAATCTGATCAAGTCATCATCTCCTTTGCTTAAAACATTCTAGTTTTTTCCCTCATTCCCTCAATGTAATAGTCAGATTTTACAGAAGCATCTTACCAAGAGCCTTCAGAATCTGAGACTTCTGAAATTTGCCAGTCAACACTGAGATCTCAATATTCCCCACAGAAACAGTTTCCCAATAACTGTTCAACATGGCATAAGCTTCTCCTGCTTTGTACAAGTTCTTCTTCTGCCTCAGGATCTCTCTTCCTGTCTGCCTTTGGGAACTCTATTTGAGGGATCCCTTTTCCTTCCACCTAAGCTAGTGTGGACATTTCTCCTTCAATTACCTACAGCCTCTTATGCTTTTCACTCAAATTGTATTACTTGCTTATCACAACCTTGGCTTATTACTCAACATCTGCAATTTTATTTCCTTTAACACCTTTATAATAAGGATACCATCTCCTCTTGGCGTTCCAATGTTTAATATTCCTCTCAATAAATTATTGTCATTATTTTATATCATAGCTTTTGTTGCATGGACTTTAATTCAATTAACTGATCTGTTTTCCTACTCAATCTAAAGGGCAAGTCTATGACTTACTTCCTTTCCTAAGTATCATTATTCAGGGCTTAGATATGATGAGCTCAATGAAGTTTTACTGAGTAATGCAAGAATTTTTTTGTTGTTAGAGGTCTAAGAGTCAGGTTCATAGCTGACCTACTGAAGAATCTTAGACAGAGCATTTTTACCTGCTAGGTTGAGCTGGAAGGTGGTTAAAATCACTTCAAATCATACTGTATTGCTCAAACTGTAGGATGAAATCATAGTGATTTTTATGTTGTTACTCAAAGAATCCATTCCAACTCCAGGATCAGTTATGATCTAAGTACAGAGTCTCCTGGGAAACCTATGAAACAACTGAGACAATATTTTGAATTGTCTTGATTATTACTGCTTACAAGGACAGCAGAACACAAAGTTCGTGTGACTTCAGCAAAGATGTGAAAGTTGCATATAAGATTTAGTGACCGATTCATGGAAAGATAAGCTGCTGTCTATAATTTCCAGATGTCAAGGTAACTGTACACTAGAATGGCAATGTCTGAGGTTTTCTTTTTATGTCTTATTTTCTGTCTCATTTCTAACAACTGTTTTTTTTTTTTTTTTAATTAAGAGCTCTTCAGAAACAAGGCTGCTAGGAACTTGAAACTTGTGGAAGAAGGAGTATTTTCTGATGTTAGAAAGTATAAAAGAAGCTGCAGTCTCCTGTGGAAAATTCTAAGAACTTGTACATCATATTTTAGTAATGTAGACCTGATTTCTGCATGTCTTAACTCTGTCACTGAGTGGTTGGGTAATTGTGATCAAATCCACACCTCGTTTTCTGCATTTGTTAAGTGGAGATGATAATATCTACCTTGTATGATTACTGGAAGAATTAAATATAAAATTAAATAGTTCTTGGTCAATTTTAACTCACTAGTAAACATAAATTATTGTTAACAAGAGAGTAAAACAGTGATTTACATATTTAACATGCTGAAAAACCACATAATTCCAGTTTTTGCTCATGAGATAAATTATATTGATACAATGTGAATTTTGTTTTAATGTTGGGAACATTGTTGTGAATGGAAATTTTCACTCTTCTGAAATGAAGAAGAAGAAAATGAACTGAGTTGATTCTAATTTTGCCCCACTGAGTTTTCCTTGAATTACAGAGGGGAGTTGTGTTGATTAAACACACATGTATGTACACACTGTCACACACTTACCTTTGTGCAATTCCGTGCATTAACTTATCATTGTCCTATTTCCCTGAATCACAAACTAAGAAGGCAAGCAATCCTGGTTGCAATATAGGAATATTCATAATTTCTATGTAAGTTAGAATTACAGTGGGAGACATTCACAAATGATCACATTGTATGTTAAAACAAATATCTTAGAAACATCTAGGAGTCTGGAAGAATCATGAGGGGCATCAAGGGCAAAAGCCCCAAATCCATACTCATCATCTACCTCTCTAGACTCTATTGCATGACTCAGGAGCTACCATTTTCAATCTTTAAAGCTATGTTCCATGGATAAAAAATACAGTATTTGTCTCACAAGATTGTGGTAAGGAGGAAGTAAAATAAATAGAATATCATTGCTTTGTTGCCAGCAATATGTTCTGAGTTCTAATCTAATTGTAATAAAAGCGAAGAGGTATCCAAAGATGTGGGAAATTATAGTTCCTGCCACAGATTTCTTGAGCCAAAAGAGGAGCATAGATACCAAAAAACGAGGGTAAAGCTCATTAAACTGTATTCCCACCCTACCTACAGATTCCACAAACCCCGAGGATTTCATAAGTGCCTTAAGCAATGAAGAAGCCTTTCTTTCAGTGAAGAGTCTCATGCAAGAGAATCTAGCATGTTGGTCCGTTCATCCTGGGTTAGGTTGAATACCATTCTCTTTCTAAATTTTGGCTATATACAAACACGCGCGCACGCGCGCACACACACACACACACACACACACACACACACACAGAGAGAGAGAGAGAGAGAGAGAGAGAGAGAGAGAGAGAGAAGTGATTAATGACATAAAATATTTATTCAGAGTGTCTGGCCATGCCTGACACAAATGATGAAAAGAGGGAAACAAATGGAAAATGAAGAAGTTTAACACCCCCTGGAAATACTTTCCCTTTTAATTCATGTGGGTAACATTGATTGGCAATGAATGTAAACACCCTTTTAACAGTATATTAGAACGAGAGTAAGAATATCCATGTTACATGTGCTAGTTTTTTTTTCTGTCCCATTCATAGGAACATTACTTAAAACTGGATTTTCATCATTGTGTCTACCTGACCATTCCATACCTTGGTTTTGTACAATGAGTTTTTCAGAGAGCAAAGACACAAAACATGTCTTCCATGCCTTCTATATGTTCCTGCTTAGCTAAGAGATCTAAAGGATTGTCTTGGTTAGGGTTTCTATTGCTATGATGAAACACCATGACCAAAAGGAAGTTGGGGAAGAAAGAGTTTATTTGCCTTATACTTTCACATTGTAGTAGTCCATCACTGAAAAAAGTCAGGACAGGAACACAAACATGGCAGGAACCTGGAGCCAGGAGCTGATGCAGAAGCCATGAAGAAGTGCTGTGCTGTGGATATCACTCTACGTAAATAAAGTTCTGATTGGCCAGTGGCCAGGCAGGAAGTATAGGCGGGACAAGAGAGAAGAGAATTCTGGGAAGTAGAAGGCCAGGGAGAGACACCGCCAGCCGCCGCCATGAGAAGCAACATGTAAAGACACTGGTAAGCCACAAGCCATGTGGCAAAGTATAGACTAACAGAAATGGGTTAATTTAAGATAGAAAAGGTAGATAACAAGCAGCCTGCCACGGCCATACAGTTTCTAAACAATATAAGTTTCTGTGTGCTTTCTTGGTCGGGTCTGAGCGACTGTGGGACTGGCGGGTAAGAGAGATTTGTCCTGACTGGGCCAGGCAGGAAAACTCTAACTACAGTGCTGCTTACTGACTTGTTTACCATAGCTTGCTCAGCCTGTTTTCTTATAGAATCCAGGACCACCAGCCCAGGGATGACACCACCACAATAAGATGGGTCCTCTCCATTAATCACTAAATAAGAGAAGGTCTCACAGCCAGATCTTATGGAGTACCTTCTCAATTTAGATTTCCCCCCTTTTTTTCAGATAACTAACTTGTGTCAAGTAGACATAAAAAAAAGCAGTTAGCACAGTGATGACATTATATAGAGGACTTATATGGGGATCATGTAGTTCTGACCATAAACCTTTAGAAAAGAACCCTGGGAAACTGGAACAGATAAAGAAGGACTTCAACATGATAATTACTTGAGAACTCAGGAAAGGAATCAAAAAAGAGCTGAGACAGAGGGAAAGACTCAGAACCGAATAGGAGTTGGTAGGGGATATTTTAGAAAAATATATCTCAAGGTGCAAAGAACTGTCAGTCACACATCTTTGTAATTTAGCAGAGTACAGTTAGGGTAAGGACTGACCGTCTGAGACTAAGCCTAAAGTACAAATCAGCCTATCTTAACTTAGTGTTCCTCATCAGCACTGGTGAGCTCTCCTTGTTTGGGTATTTTTGCTTATGAAAATTGCAAATCCTTCTGGATATCTGTGTATACTGTGTATACTGTGAACTTCACCCCGGAATATTCAGAGTGCTGAGTGTGGTTTATCTGGGCATTAAAATACATATGAAGCAAGAACAAAACCTTACCAGGACAAATTTATCCTTTATAGTTTTTCCTTCCAAGATCCACTGGCATTTTCTCCTCTGATGGAAAAGAAGCTTTCTAAACATGATGGCCTTTATTCATCCCTAAGTTACAGCCTCATATCCAAGGAACAAATGTAAATTTAGTTAGAATGGGCTCCTCATTGGACAACCAAAAAACTGAACAATGGAGAGTGCATATTTTGCTGAGGAACTAAAAAAGGAACAACATAAGATATAGTTCACTTTGTAATAAGCTTTAAGAAAGCATCAGGTAACTTGAAATGATATGATGTGAGGCTCTGAACCAGAGACCCAAAGAAAAATTACATTTGCAAGGAGCTTGGAGTGGAGATACATGATTCCTTTGAGACACCATAAAAAAAAAATCCAGAGAAACTCAACTGGGCTCCTGGATTCCACCACTAAATTCCAGAAATCATTTGGCCTCCCCAGGAGTCAGGAGCAATGATGGATTAGTATTTCCATGTGGGAACAGTGCAGGAGAAGATAATAATGAGACAGTGCATCAGACATCCATAATCTGCCTAAAAAATTCTCCTAAAGTCAACATGTGAACCCAACAGCAGACCTATGAGGATAGTAGAGACCTTAGGACTCATTTGTCATGTTCTCAGCTACAAACAAGGCCCCCTTAGTAGGCAGTTGCTTAGACCCCAGACAAATGAGGATAACAATAAGCACTTTTTAGTTGAGCAAGTTAGAGACAAGGGTGAAGTAATTTTCCCCCTGTAAGGAAATTATTTTCACATGTTAGGAATCATATATGCACACTTTGTAAAAACAAATCCAGAAACTTCTATGTGGTAAACAAAATGGGCATAATCTCAGTCTCCCTGGTGTTGAAGTTATAATTTACTGCATGCATTTCAGTGCACTAAATTATTCATCAAAAATTACCAAGGTGTTTTATAGGTTTTGTTACATTGGAGAACAATTTCTACAAAATCTACAATTTTACTGTGGAAAATGCATTTTGTTCCCATATTAGTGCTTGGAGCAGATTTATGGTCGACACAACGTATTCCTTAGGCAGTGTGTGTGCCTTGCCTTGCGTCACCATCTGTAAAAGGAACAGATGGGGACAGATGTCATCTTAATTCCCAGGTGTAGTATAAGAACAAGAGCCTCACCTGGGAATAGAACAGGTTTGCGGATTTCGCTTTGTTCTGCGGTGCCACCTTGTGGTTATCAACAAAGACTGCACCGAGGGCAGGGGAGGCTCTGTACCAGCAGTCCACATTCAAAGGTGACCAAGGAAGGGAGCAAATTTGTGCTTCGCTTTTCCGGCAGCTGGATCTGAATGAAGGGCTGGAAGAGTTTTATTTCCAAGACAAATTCTGTTGCTTATTAAATATTGTCCTTTTGGTAGCACCGAAAGTGAACTCTTCTAAGATAGTTTGGGATTCTGTGAGAGTTTTTCGTCATTGTCAAGATGATCAGATTTGGAATCACCTAGGAGATACACACCCATAAGCATGCCTATGAGTATGTTTTTTACATAGGATTTACTAAGGAGGAAAGATAGCCCTCAATATGAACATGAGTGTTCCATCACATGAGTAGGCTCTCCAAGTGAATTGCAAAGGAAAAAGAAGAAATCCAGTCAGGCACCAGCTGACTCTTTTTCTCTGCTCACTGGTCTATTCAAATGCATGCATGTAGCCTCATGCTTCTCTGCTGTGGGAACAGAGTGGTCTGATGCGTCTCTGTAAACACACAACTAATGCTGATGTGACCTATAGATGGCGGTTTCAGCCAATGCCACATAAGCAACACATCCTCGATGGGACTTCTTATTTACATTTTCCTCTTCTGGTGTCCAATGTTTGCATGATCTGTCTAGACTTTCCTTGATGATGACAACAGGTTAATATGGAGTGTAAGCCCGAGAAATTAAAATGCATAGTTACCATTCCCAACTTTGCTGTTCACACGCCCTTCCAGACAAACCCAGAACGTGCTGGGTAGGCCCTGATATGTGCCAACGGTCGTTAGTACGGCAGGATAATCATACAATGTCAAAGAATGGAGCTCTCATCTGAGGAACCAACCACTATGAAGAGAGATGCAATGAATAAGCCGTGAATTCTAGACTATGGCTCCTGATACTATATGGTTACTCCAACCCCATTAACGCTATAGTCGACGGCTCGCATCACCTCCTTGAGAGCTCTAGTGCTAAGAAGCAATGTAGCCTACAGATCACTGCGCAGGCGAAGAGGCAGCAAAGTGTGTGAAGAAGCAGACACAGAAAGAAGAGAACTAATTTTTATCTCTATTTGGCCTTTCATTAATCCAATCAATCACTGAATCCCACTCATAAGCTACAGCTCCGACCTGAACCAGCTCTCCTCACCCCTTGTTCGTCTCCTGGTCCCTTCCCTCCTCTCCTTACTCCCGAGGCCCTCCAGCGACCATGATCCTTCCTTTTTCCTACACCGCTCCCCTCCTCGCTCCTCACCACCTTCTACCCTCTCCCTTCTCAGAAATCTACTAATAAATAATATTTTCTCGTCGAGCCATGCAATTATCATGGAATGACAATAAAAAAACCATGAAAAAGTGACCTTAATATGGTACTAGATCCTTACAGAATGGCCCTCTACCAGTTACCTAATCTCAGGTTCACACCATTGAGCTCTAAACTTGTGGTGCCTTACTTCTGAAAGCTACATTGTACATTAGAAGTAAATACTGGGTATTTTCCACATGAGGTATTCATATGGATTTGCACTCCCGTGACTTGGCTTGCTAGGACAGAAGAAGCAATGTGCAAGTGTGTGGATCTCGAATTTTCAAGAGCTCAGCAAATGCGTTCCTCTGGGTTGGGAGGCAATGTGGCAGGACAGAACAGCAAGAGTGCCTGCAGAGGAATCCTCACTGTACTTGGCACTGAGCTAAACATCCACCATATGTTATGCTATTTAATTTACTTTAACAAAATTTGAAGTAACTCATTTATTATTCTAATCTTTGTAGTGGAAAAAGCCAAAGCTTGTTAAGGAGAATGGATCATGCCTTCAATCTTCCAGCTCAGCAATGACATCACTTTTCAATCTCTCTCTCTCTCTCTGTCTCTGTCTCTGTCTCTCTCTCTCTCTCTCTCTCTCTCTCTCTCTCTCTCTCTCTCTGGAGTTGGTGTCTTATAATACTAGTAAAGTTTGAGGCAGAGGATTCAGCAATGTTGGTTCATGGTGTTCTCACTGTTACAGTACATGTCTGACCCTGGATTCACTATGCCCAATCTTTGAATTTAGATATAGAAAGCAAATAGCACAGCATCAGATAAAAGGCAGAATGGCTGATCAGATCGCCCAGTGCATCTCTTCAACCTAGGGTGACAATTTAATTTTTGATACATCTTTTTCTACTAAAGCTAAGGGGATTGCAATCTGGCAGCCAAAGAGTAATTCCCCTTGTCAATCAGTTGTGTTCATTTTGAAATCTATTGCTTTAGAATTTAGAGACATGGAGTGATAGGATTGTTTATCTCAGATTCCAACTGGAGCAGTTTAGTTGCCTGTCTGACTTCAGTGAGTGTATGAGTCCATATTGATGCTTCCTCAAGGATTTGGCTCACTGGTTCCTTCTCTCACTTCTTGGGTCTAGATAGGATGCAGGCTCATATTCAGACCTAAAAAGACTCACACCAACATAGAGTCCCCCCATTCTCCAGTCTTACCTTTCTTAATATTTCCTTTATTGAATTTTCCTGGGGTTACCTGTTGAATTACATAAAATCCAAGGTGTTCTGCATTGGTAATCAAAGGGCAAGTCAGGGTAAAAGCGATCTTTAGACTAACCTGTCTCTGGTTTGTTGTGTGAAGGTGTAGGTCTTTATAATTCTGTCACCTTCTCTGGAAGCCTATGAGCAATTTGGGTCACAGTTAGTACTAATATGAGAAATATTATGACCTAGATTCCCAGAGCCCTGAATTCTACTCAAAACTGTATGATTCTGAGTAAGATCGTGGATCTCTGAGCTTTAAATTCCCAATCAATGAGAGGTTTAGAATATAAACACTGGAAACATCTGTGTTCTTTCACTCTGATTAAATCAAATGGTATTTTACCATCATGTCTTCTTACTAATTGTATTTTAAACACCCAAGTCCCATATAACTGGACATCTTTACTTTAATAGGCTTTCTGTGAGATTCTAATGAGCAGCTAGAATAGAGAATCTCTTCATTCATAAGTGAATTCTGCAACAACCCCCCTTGATTATTCCTATCTCCCTAAGAATATAGACAAGAGACAAAGGAAGAACAAACAGACCAATTTTTTTTGAAGTTTGTATTCAAAATGCAACCTGGATCTCTCACTTAAAATCCAGGTTTTCCTGTTAAACTGTCCTGAGCAAAGTATTCCAGGAATCCAGCCTGTCTTTTCTTGAGTCACTGAAAATCTCTTGTATGTTCGACAATGTAAGTAAGATGAAATGAGAAAAATAGTGGTTTCCTCTAAATCCTCCAGCTTCTGGGAAAGGCTTATAGGAGGTTCTACAGTCTCGTGGCTGTATTTTCAGTGTTCTGAGTAGTTTTCGTAACATGAGGAAAAATTCTAGAAGCAGAGGAAGAGAGACAAAATGCCTCACTGAATAGCACCCTTTAGATGATGCAGGCAATAGCAAAACTATGGTTAAAGAAACAGTCAACACCATCTTTCAGATTTTCCAATCATCTAAAAATCCTCATTGATCACCATCCAAGGAGAGAAGAATGACTTGAGAGTCAGTTTCTGCCAAGACCTACAGCTTTCTGCATCTCAGTACCTGCTTCCGGCTCCAGATCCATCTGTCAAGTCACATTGGCCCATTTGCAATGCTATCTGGCTTCACAGGGGCTCTCTTATTCATCACATTTATTAAGTAATAGAAAGTGAGTTATAGTCACTACAGAATATAAAATGACTTTCATTCAGATGCCCAAATGAGTTCTTCCAACTGGAAGATGAAAATAGGAGACCTGGCTGACTCTCCTTGATGCCCAACAATTGTGCCAGGAAGCAGAATGGTCAGACAGTTCTTTCTAGAAGATTAGCTCAGCACTTAAGCTAATTAAGCAGCATCCCTCCAGATTTGTGTGCAATGTTCAATATGTGCCTGGAACTGTGCTAGGACAGTGTGACTTTGGGTTAGGAACTGAATGAGTATTTGAAATAGGTCTAATGATTTTTGTGACTCAATACTGTGACATAAAGCATACTGGAGTTTTGTCAAATGTAAGGAACATTTGAAAAATTCCTTTTCCTTTTTACAATTCCCTCCTAGAATTACATTTGAAATGGCATCATTTTATGCAGTAGGAAATTGTTCTATCGACTCCCACATGCCCTCCTTATGCCACTTTGATGGACATTTTGTTGGCTATGGCTCTAATAAAGATAGTCAGCCTTCTGATTCTGCCCTATTGGGGTCTTGCTCTTCTCTCTGTTAATGGTGATGTATTTCAAACCTTAATACAACATCAATGAAACTTATTGATATTGATATTTCTGAGCACTGGTTTGTATCAATAAAGCTCTAAAACTGGAAGAATCTTTACCATAGCCAATGACAATCTTCTCTCAATTGTTTTCAAAACCTTGTTTTATTTTTTTTCTTTATGTGTGAGGGTGTATGTAAATGCACACATATGCAATGGTGCCATAGAAGAGAAAAAAGAAGTGTATTGAATTGATTATGGCTCACAGTATTTAAAGTGCAGATGTGCAAATTATCTTCCTATGGTCCTCGAGATATATTTTCTGCCAGACTGTATATAATTAGTAATTCAAAGGAGTCATCAAAATCCAAGACCTTTTCCATCCTCCTCTTCATTTCTTACTGGCTATTTTTCTGTTGCTGTGATAGAGAAAGACTTCATTTTGGCTTGTGCTTTCAGAGGGAGAACAAAGAATACATTACTTCACTGTGGGGGAAACAGGACAGCAAGAGGTAGGCATGGGGGCGGGAACAAGAAGCCAAAAGATCACATTTTGAACCATAAAGACAAAGCAGAGACAACAAGCTAGAAGCAGGACAAGGCTATCATGCTCATACCCAGCCTCAGTGATGGACTCCCTCCCACAAGGCTTCACCTCCCAATAATCCCACACACAATACTGGCAACTGGAATTCAAGCACTGAGCCTATGGAGACATTTATCATCCAAACTACAGCTTCTTTTCCTACCTGGTTGGATTCATGCAGATTGCAGAGAAATAGTATCTTGAGGTTAGAGATTTGCCCTGCTGGTTTCTTGCCTGCAGGTTTGCCATGGACTGGTTGTGTCTTTGGATGATGTCTCAATCCCTTTCTGAAATCCATTTTCCCCAAAGACTCGGTCTCCAGGGTCTCCTCTCATAGTCTTCAGTTTTTGATGAGATATAGGCTTTTGCTCAAAAAAGACCAAGAAGTCTTGAACACCAGCTTAGAGTCCCTTTGCAGACCAGTCTCACCTTTCTTAATAGCTCCTTATTTCATTCTTTGTGTTACCTACTTTTTCTTTCTCCAAGGACTCTGATAAAAAATGGATAAAAACAAAGGGATAAAAACACAGAATATAAAAGTTATGGAGAACAGTTCCAATTGATACATCTCCAACACAACTCCTGAAACTAAGGCTTAGTGACCACTGGGGAAGAAGAGATGGAAAGATCTTTATAGACAGAGGGAAAGGAAGTTTACTGTGAGATTGTGTCTCCTAGAAATGTCAGAGAAGCTACACCCATGAAGTCTCCCAAACATGATGGCCTAAACATGAGCTGAACAAGGATAACAACAATAGACATACTACTATGGAAGGGGCAAGCTCATCAGGCCTCAATCCTAGACAAAGATCCATAGGATACTACATAGTTCCAAGAAAGGGAAAAGTAATCTTCACCAGGTAGAACCAGGTAGAAGCATCTCTAATACAAAATGGTCAGCTCTGAAAATAAATGCATACATACACATAATAGTAACATTACACAGAATGATCAGTCTATATTTTAAAATTTATGACTGTTTATGTGCGTATGTGTGTGTGTGTGTGTGTGTGTGTGTATTTGCGTGTGTGTGTGTGTGTGTGTGTGCATGTGTGTGTGTTTAAACAATTAACAAAAAAGAGCACATGAATTTGAATGGATTAAGGGAGTGTGAACAGGAGGGTTTAGAGGAAAGAAAATGAGGAAGAAATGATACACTTATACTATAATTTCAAAAGATGAAAAATTAGAAACATGTCAGGTGGTGGCCACACACGCCTTTAATCCTAGCACTTGGGAGGCAGGGACAGGCAGATCTCTATGAATTTGAAGGCAGGCTGGTCTACAGAGTGAGATTCATGACAGGCACCAAAAGTATACAGAGAAACCCTGTCTCGAAAAAAACTAAACAAACAAACAAACAAATAAACAAACAAAAAACCACCAAAAAGCTGAGAATTATGATTTTATTTTCTTTTATTAGGCAATGCCAACAGTTCCCATTGTTTTCTAAAGAAAATACATACTAAAAATTTTGAGAGCTGGAGAGATGGCTCAGAGTTTAAGAGCACTGGCTGCTCCTTCAGAAGCCCTAAGTTCAATTCCCAGCAACCACATGTTGGCTTACAACCATCTATAATAAGAACTGTTGCCCTCTTCTGGTGTATAGGCATACATGCAGGCAGAATATTGTATATATAATAAACAAATAAATCTTAATAATAATTAATTTTATTATATATCATCAGTTGTTATGTGTTCTTGAATAAAGAACATTTGATGTCTATTAAAAAATACAGAAAATGTTAGGAGACTTCCTTTTTCTGTTTAACATTTCTTTCCAGGTGCCTAGGTTACAGTAAAATGTGGATATTTAAGGTAATACATGAAATTGACAGCAGGACCAAGATAAGAACTTATACAGGATAAAACACCTCAAACATCCACACTGATATTTCTCTAAGTCCTTACAAGAAGTTGATTGAAATGCAATCCATTTTCAACCAGGCAAACACTTATCTGGGACACCGAGAAGAGTATCTTCAACAATGTTGATCACACATCACTTCCTGCCGGATAATGAGAACAACACTGCATCTCTGAGATGTTATCCTCTCCAAATTCCATAACCCATTTCACCACAGGAAACACAGTAGGAAAAACTCAGAGTTAGAGGTGTCCTGCAAAATGCCTGAGTCAATTTCGCAAGGATTTTTTAAACTGCTCAGTTTTATCAAAAATTAAGTCTGAGGCAATGTCACAACACAGAGTCATCTGAAGAAATTTGCAAACCAAATGTAATAATGGTGTCCTGGATGGCATTATGGAATAGGAAAAGGCTAAGAAACCTGGTGAAACTTATATAAATAGTGGCCTTTATTTGGTTCACATAACACACCACCAAGTGTCTTGGATATGATTAATGCATTAAATAAATAAAACATTAATAAGAGAAGAAACTTAGTTCAGTGTGAAAGAGCACTTGCTATGCAAGCAGAAAGACTTGAGTTTAGATCGTCAGTACACACATGAAAGCCAGGTGTGACCTTGTACACTTATAATCCAAGCATGGGGCTGGGCAGAGGAAGTTACTAAATAATATTAGCTTTTTATGTGACAACCTGGCAAGCACTATTGTCTGCAACACAAAGGTATCCTCTTCAATGATACATCATGTTGTTGGTACATCTCTTTATATTATGTGATAACAACATACCTTGTCAATATTTCATTGTTGCTCTTGATCTAAACTATAATGATATATGATATATATATGTGTGTGTGTGTGTGTGTGTGTGTGTGTGTGTGTGTGTGTCCATATATGGTATATCATCTCACATAGATCTAAGCCACCTGTCTTATTGAGTCTCAATTTTCCCCTCTCAAATTACATGTAAAATTTCTGCCTGTATTAGTGGATTTGAAGACTATAAACATGGTGATTATTTCAGTATTATATTAGCAGGCAAGCAATTCAGAAAAAAAAAACAAGGCACTTGACTAAGTTGTCACCAAATACCTGTGTTTCTCTTTATGCATCCATTAATCATTTAATAAATAAATACTTTATTTCATGGAATATGATATATATATATATATATATACTCATGGCAAATGGTAGAAGGCTCAGATACAATCTCTCTATTGAAATATTTATCTAATTATTTTTTATCAATAAAAACTTGGGAGCCATATATTGGAGTAAGAACCCAAATGATCAGAGAATCAGCAGAGAAGCAACCAGTGACCTCCTATGTCATTCCTCAATCCAAAAGGGCCGAGACCCTCTCCAAGCCCTGCCCTACTACTTTCTGTTCTATCTGTCCTCAGTCCTCCAAAATCTCTATGGTTAATTGTGGTCAGCTAGTACCTAGCTCCACCATGTGATTCAAAACTAATTTTATTGTCAGTCTCAGGAGTGTCAGAATGCAATCAAAATATCACACAACATTTTCCCCTTTTTGTCTAAATAAATAGGGGAGATTTTAACTCAAACATAGAAAAATATATACAATAAGAACAATTATTAGGTAGGAATTACATTTACAATGTTCATTCTATTTGCATTTGGAAAATTCAGAGATAATCCTCCATTATCTATTTTATTTTGGTGAGGCTAAAGTTCACTTTCTATTCTAATGTGTATCACCAACCCAAAACTTTTTTTTTAGACCTTAAAACATTTTCTTAGATTAAAAAAAAATTAAGCTTTTATACCTCTCAACTTTTTATGCTTTACACCTCTTTTGTGAGTTTCTTTACTGAATTTGGCAATGAGGAAAACTATAGCTATAACTATCTAGCCTTCAATCTCCATAAGAGATCCCAAAAGGATAAAATATTACTTGAGTAAATAGGAAGTACAGAGCAAACAACTTCTATAACAAAACTTAGAAATGACAGAAACAGCTGGCTGTATGGACAGTCACCCAAGGCTCCTCTATAATGTTGGGGATCCATCTGTGACCTACAGGTAAAGAATACCTCCCAGACTTTCTCTGAATCAGAACTTTTGAAGGTCTGTGCTGCTTTATCTTGGCAAAGTTCAGCAGTCACTTTATTGTGTACCCTGCTTGTCCAATTTGGCAGGGGCAAAGGGAATTTCTTGACCAGTGGTTTATTTTACCACACAAAAAACAAACTATGTATGGAGGTTCTTCAATGGCCATCATCTCATCTGAAGTAGATTGGTGCTACCAGAAAAATGTGTCTAATTGTCATGAAAAGCCTTATGTTATTAAAATATCTTAAATGGCATAATCTGTAGATCTCTGAAGTGTTTGGAGACCATCTGTTTATGTAAAATGCCTCTCTTTTTTTTACCTGTTTCAATCTAATCTTTATCAATTTTGATTGTATTTGTAGCTTTTCTTCTCCTATGGAAATAAAAGCAAAACCTTTTCCCCAACATAATACATATCCTGGTTTTCATTTTGAGGTCAAAACATCTTAAGTATACAGGATAATTTAATATAGCAGTTTTTTCTTTTATTCAATGTTTCTCCACAGCTGTCATCCCTTTCTCACCAGCACTTATAAATTTAATGTTAATAAAGCACTGTGCAATCTACCTTTGGGCATCTTTATTACCCCCTTATGTTTATTATGCATATCTTTTAGAGTGAAATTAAGTGTTTATATAATTGCTTGCCCTGTAGTATTGTGTGACATACCTACAATATGCTTTATGCTGTAATATGCAAAAAAACAGTTTCACTTTACTAGAGACATATGCTGGAGCATTGTCAGTTTTAATTTGTACAGGTATACCCATTTGGTCATAATGTCTAATAAATGTAGAATTACAGAATCAGCCTTTTCAGAATTCAATGCAAGTTGCCCAATGGAATCCTGAATATGTATCTATGGTACAGTATACATATTTTAATTTTCTAAACTCTGAAAAATGAAACACATCCATTTGCTAAATTTCATTTCTTTGAATACTCTTTGGGTTACTTCCTACAGTAGTGAAGTTTGGTTATATAAAGAACAAGTAAGACATTTCCTTATAATTCCCTTTGCTTGTGGCCAAGTGATAGAAGAATCTTTCTTCAAATCCTTGCTATTAACATGGTATGTCTTTTGAAACTCTGAAACTTATAGCACATTTTATACCAATAGGTGATCAATTTTATCATTACCTTGTGCTAGATAAAGGGCCTGGTAGACCTGTATGGGATATGGTATACGTTATATACAAGGGGAGATTTCTATTTTTGATTGTTTTTGGTAATTTAATAAATAACAAAGTTAATTCTGAGTAATCTGGAATAAGTTCAGTTGTTTCAATATGTAAAACAACTCTTTCTTCATATTAAGAGTTGGTAACTATATTAAGGGGTTCCTGAAAAATCTAATAGTACCATGAAAATAGCATATAATTCTGACTTTTGTACAGAATCATACAGCCTTTGAGCCACTTTTTAAAATTTCTTGACTTACAACCTGCCTTTCCTGATTTATTTGGATTGGTATAGAAAGTAGGGGCTCCAGGAATTAGTATTCACCATCCAAATAGTTCGCTTTGAAAACCGAAGTCTCTTATTTTGGGTATATTTGTTGCTAATCTCTACCCCCAAAATTATTGCAAGCTCTTTTCCAATGTTTATTTTCTGCCCATGATGAGGAAATTTTGCCATTAGTGAAAGGTACCACAATTTCTGCTGAGTTTGTTCCTGCTAATTGATGAAGTCATAATTTTGCTTGTAGAATCAATTTAAAACTGTGGTTGGTAGTTTGAATTGGCCCCAATAATTCCATATTCCCATAATTTCATGGGGAGTGGCACTATTAGGAGGTGTGGTTTAGTCGGAGTGGGTATGGCCTTGTTGGAGGACATGTGTCACTGTGAGGGTGGGCTTTGAGGTATAATATACTCAAGTTTAATATACACATGATATCGCCCCATGTGTCAGTTGATTTCCTATTGCCTGTCAGATGTAGCAGTCTCAGTTCCAGCACCACCTCTGTGTGATGAACCCTGCCTGGATGATAATTGACTTTTAAAATTTTGGCAAATGACTCAGTCCTTATTCCTGATTCTTCAATCATATCTCAAACATTCAAATCTGCTGTATAGCATAAAGTCAAGATGTGATCATCAAATGTAATCTGTTTTTCCAAATCAGCATAATGGCCCTCACTATAAATTAGATATTGGGAAATCTCATAATCTGTAGCCATACCTTGCTGTTCTGGGACCCTACCTTCATCTTTCCACCATGTTTTCTACTGTAATTGAGGACTAGCTTCCAATACTGCCATAACTAAATATTTCCAGTCTTACGGAATAATTCTGTTCTGAGTGACCTGTGGATTTAACCTCTGTTTCACAAAAGGTGAATGCATACCACATGAAACAGTGCTTCCTTCATAGTTTTAAATCTAACATTTCTATAGGGTCCCAATTAACTTCTGAATTGCCTTGGGGGTGCCCATCATCTAGTGGTTACCCTTGAATGGTAACTGGATAAATTATTGATTTTCTAATAACCTTGGGCTGCTCCTCCTCAGCTTCATAATGCAATGGTGAGGTATCTTCGATTCTGAACTCCTTTGTTTCTGTGTGAATATTTTTGTTAGTTTCATTAGTATGTCTTTCTAAGTTTTGTATCTTATGAGTCAATTTTTCCTATTTGGCATCAACATCAAACAAGTTGTTTAGGGGTAAAACATGAATTACCAAACTAATAATGATTCTAATTGACATTTTGTCAATTCTATCTTAGTTGATTATTCCTTTATTTAATTGTTCCAATTTCAAACCATTCATTGTGAGACTATACAAAGACCTAACTCCCTGCAACTTAACATTGTTTCTTATTTTTAATGTAGGGAAAAACTTAAAAAACAAAACAAAACAAAAAACAAACAAACAAACAAACAAAAAACAACTAATCCTGCCCCTTAGGAATTACCAGGTGTCTCACCAGATCTGATAGATCTGATGATGATGAATGTGAAGTGTGAGGTTGGTTGTTGTTGCATAGCACAGATGGGCAGAGAATATAGTGGGTACACAGCCTGGCTGAGGGCATCTGCAGCTGCTCACGCATAGCTGGGACCTGAGAGTGTGTGGCAGTTGCAGCAACAATCGATGCCCAAGTGGGTGTGGAGGAGACTGACCTGTATGGTAGGGGCACAAGGAGGGGGTCCAATGGAAGCCTATAACCCACAGTGAGATGTAGCCAGCAACTTAAATGGGAATGTGTGGAAGAAGCATATGTGGTGGGAAGTGAGGGCACAGGGTTGTCTGAAGGCAGAGCTGGCTGGCAGTGGGCAGCTAACTCTGCCAGTGTTTGGAGCCCAGGTACCTCTACAGTTTGGGTCCTGCAGAGTTTGAGGCTGGGAATGGGCAGCAGCTGGAGGCTGTTATAGAGAGGCTGTAAGAGGGAGTTCCCAGACTTGCTCAGAGGACTTGCAGTGAGGGAGGAAAAGCCAGCCAGTTGCAGCAGCTCCTGTGGTTGCAAGCAGGGACAAGTGGCTACCTCATGATTTCATGCCCCAAGTTGGATGCCAGATGAAGTGTTTATCTAATTATTCTTGATCAATTAAAAACTCAGGAATCAGGTATCAGCATAAGAGTTTGAATGATCAAAGAAGTGGCAGAAAAGTGACCAATGACCTCCCATTTCATTTGTTCTTCCACCCAAAAGTGCCAAGACCCTATCTAATCCCTGCCCCACTACTTCCTCTCTCTCTATTTGTCCTTAGTCCTCCAAAAGCTCTATGGCTAATTTTGGTCACCTAGTTGCTTTTTTCTCCTTCTGATTCAAACAAACTTTATTGTCAGTCTCAGGAGCATGAGGATGCAATCAAAATATTACACAATGTGCTATTGAAAATCACATTGTAGACTGATTCACCAATTAGTTAATTAGGAATTTAAAAGGTATGTAGGATGAAAATCACTGCCAACTATGAGGCCACATGTCAGAGGAACCTGGACTAGCATGTGAGAGGACTTTTCAAAAATGAAGGGAAAGCTAAAATGAAATATGAAATAGAAGAACATAGGCAAATAAAGAAAATGAGGAACTTGTTTATTAAGTATAGTCTCATTGAGGAGGTTGTGCTGTCGTGCTTTTGTACCTTTAAGGAACTTGTAACTTCAACATATTCCAGAATCTCCTAGTCTGATCTGCTGTCTAGTTATCAGCTGTTTGCACATAAATGAAAATCTTCAGTCTTAAAGCTGTGAAATTTTAGAAACGAGGGGATTAGGATTTCAGAAAAGCCACTGAACTAAGTGGAGCCTAAAGAATGTCTCCATCACAATAGGCTAAAATATGGGCAAGAACATTCCAAAATAGCCAGATGATTCTAGAAACTGGTTTTAGGTAGAATGACAGAAGATTCTGTGATTCTGTAAGGAGGAAGGAAGGAATTGTGTTTCAATTAGTCTCAGAAACTCAAAAGAAGGGACATAAAAGAAATGTCTATATGGGAGTTCAGTGGTCTCCAAAACAATATGTTGTAATGATGAGAATAAGTTTTTGTACTTTGAATTTTGAACAGGACATGAGAAATAGCAGGTAAGATGTCTAAACAAAAATGGATTTGAGAAGACAGAGATATGTTTTACTCTGTCCCTACATGCTGTAAGAAAAGTCATGTGGAGATAATCTCCAGGTAGGAGGATATTTGAGATACTTGGTGGTAGATGGGTGCTTGATTTGGACCCATCCAAGTGTAAGTAGAGACTATTTAAGTGAGGAACACGTTATCTTTTCCTCTTTTCTCACTTTCTGCCCCTTCTTTCCTCCATTCTCTTCCTCCCTCCCTTGGCATGTCCATACCTCGATCCCTTTCTCTCTTCCTCCTTCTCCTCCTTCTTCCTTAGGCTCAGTCTTTCTAGTCTTTCTGTTTTTATGGCAGAGTTTCAACTATGTAGGCTAGATAACTTTGCGCTTGTAAAATGCCAACCAGAGGTAGCAGCTTTAAAGTAAAGCAACTCACCTTCTCCTAGCATGTACCAATTGCCAATATCGTTTTAGTTAGGGGAGGACATTATGCCCATCTCCCCTTTCCACACTGGGATTTCATCTGAATTTAACTTGGACAATTTTGTGCATGCTGTGTCTGCTGTGACTTCATAGTTGAGATATCCCTGCTGTGTCCAGAAAATACTGTTTCCTTATTGTCAACCACCACCTCTGGCTCTTCCATCTTTTAGCCCCATCTTCCACAATGATTCCTGAGCCTTTGGAGGATGGAGTGTGATCTAGGTCACCCATGTATTTGTCTGCTTACTATTTCATCTTATCTTGGCTTTGATTGAGAAGCATAGTAATTATTCTTTTTTTCTCTAGGGTAGTTGTTCCTACAGTGAATGCATTCCTAGACCCCAGTGGACTCCTAAAGCATTGTTAGTAAGTATCAACTGGTGTGCATATACATACACATATATACTATATATAATGTAATAATATATATTAACATTATCCCTGTGATAAAATTTAGGTTATAAATTGGCCATTGGAAGAAATGAGGAAAAATGAATATATAATAAAAATGTTATTTAAAACACTATTTTAAAGGTTGTAGAAGTATGGTTGCTTCCACTTCCAAAATCTCATTGTGCTACACTGAAGCTTACTCCTGTGGTAACATAAGACAAGATAGTAGTAATAAATGAAAACTAAGAGAGGTGAATATTGGACTCATGACATAGCAGTAGACTCAACACAAGCCCTGCAATTGGCACCCTAACACTGTATCAGTATTGTGTTGACTTAAATGTGAAGTGTCCCACAGGGCTGGTCAGGTGATAAAGGCATGGTCCTCAGCAGGTGGTACTATTGAGAGGTGACTGGATTATGAGAACTCAAACTTCATCACTGAGTTAACCCTTTGAGTCCATACCAAATGCAAACTTAGGAGATGGGGTCTGATTGGAGGAATAATGAAGGACATGCCCTGCTCCCATTCCTGTACTTTCTGTTTTGCTTTCTGGCTGTGATAAGTGAGCAGCTTTCCTATGCTATGCCCTTCTACCATGATTCTTTTGTCTTGCCATAGGCCTAAAATCAATGGGACCACCATTGTTTTAAATACTCACCAATGTCATGAATTCTTTGAAACTGTAAATCAAAATGAATCATGGAGTTAGTGGGTAGGGAGGTAGGAAGGATCTGTGAGGAGTTTGGGGAGGGGAAACCATCACTAGAATATATTGTATAATTTTTAAATACAAAAATAAATCTATTCTACTATAAATTAATTTGCTCAGGTAGTTTTGTCTTAAGAATGAAGGTCAAGTAACACCCTAAATCAGAAGGCTGAATGACTGATGGGAAGGTTCACAGACTAGATACATTGGACAAAGAGACACTTTGTGTCCCTAGCAGGATGGAGAAGGGTAGTGTGAGATTTCATCATGTTACTCAAAACAGCACTCAATTTAAAACTTATGAATTGCTTATTTCTGGAATTTTCCATGTAATATTTTTGGACTGTGGGTGACCACATGTAACTGAAACCGTGGAAAGCAAAACAGCAAAGTTGAACTACCACATAAAATAAGCATTGCACATGCTTTGTAGATTTGCTACATTTTTCTGCAAATATTTAGGATGAGTTCAAGTGTGTGCATGTTTGCATATGGATATGCATTTGATTCAGCCTCTATAATGTTTAGAGTTTTGTGCTTTCTCCTCCTTCTTGGATCAGTTTAATCCTATTGTGCATTTCATTGTTTTCATTTTTTTGTCATTTTTCCAAGCTACACTCTTTTCTAATTATCTTTCCCCTACAATTTTTAAATGCTTTATTTCACTACTATTTTATCTCATTTTTTTAATTAAGGTTATGTATTCCCCATCTCTAGTAATTACTTTGCCATAACAAGCAAGACTTAATAATGTATTGTGGTTCAAATTTACATAATTATTTTAATTGCTCAAACTATGAGAAATATCTTCAATATATTTTTTGTTATTTAATTTTGATTGTTTATGATGTTATGTTGATAAAAGTTTTTAAAAATGATTTATTCACCATTATTTTATTTGTGTGTATTTGTATGTGTCCATGTGAGTGAATACATCTTGCATGTAGGTACTTATAGATGTAAAGAAAATGGCATTGGATTGTATGGAGCTTTAGTTACAGGTGATTGTGAGCTGTCCCAAATGGGTGCTGGGAACTAAATCTGAGTCCTCCGGAAGAACAGCAAATGCTCTTTGTCATAGAGCAATGTCTTCTGCCCAGATCAAAGAGTTTTGGAATGTGCTAACAGCTCTTAAAGTCTAAGTTATAAAACCATTGAAAAATATATTTTATGTGCTTATTTATCCTTTTTATTTCTTCCCCTGTTTTTGAGTGAGGTAAATGAAAATGCTTAATATACTTATAAATGTTATTTTGTTTTTCTGAGTATGTTAATAATCCCTTGATATATCTTAAAGTCTTAATATAATATTGACAGCTTACATACTCAGAAGTCCTATCCTAGGCAATTATTATTTCATTATTTAACACTTACTGTAACAGTGTTGACAGACATTTTTCTTTTCCTGTGTGTGTGTGTGTGTGTGTGTGTGTGTGTGTGTGTGTGTTTGTGTGAACATATGTGGGTATTCACATGCCTACATGCAAGTATTGAGGACACAGTAGAATACAGGGTGTTGTGTTCTACCACTCTCTGCATTAATCCCTTGAAAAATGGCTTCCGACTGAACCTATCACTGGGTTAACATACAACAAACCCAAGAGTCTTCTTTCTTTATTCCTCATGGTGCAGGCACATGTTTAGTCATGCTTAGCTTTTTCTCATGCCTGTATGCTAAGTATTTGAACTTAGGTGCTTATGATTGTTCATCAAGTGTTCTTACCTGGTGAACTATCTTCCTAGTCACAATTGTGTGCATGTGTGTGTGTTTGTGTGTTTGTGTGTGTGTGTGTGTGTGTGTGTGTGTGTAAAAGTGTGAACTTAAAAGATCCTTCTGTATGAAAGGTTTTCTGTTTGTTTGTTTCTAGCATTTTGGGAGGTTTAGATATCTTGATCTCATACTATCTTTGTATCATTTCTATTGCTTCATTGTAGCTCTTTTTATTTGATTTTGCATTACTGCTGATCAGACCAGGAGCCCTGTGCATAGTAGGCAAGCACATTACTACTGAGCTACATCCCTAGTCCTTACTTTTGTGTTTTTATTTCAGTCTCTTGTCTGCAGAACTTACTGACATTCTCAAGTACATTCTGAAGATTTCTGTCTTTTAGCAAATAAAATGAGCATGAACATGTAGATGTTGATTATTGATATTTTGAGCTAATTTTATAATTCTACTTTATATTTTCCTGCTTAATTGGACTTCATGTGTAGATGTAACAGTCTTATAAAATAAGAACCACAGAGCCTAATGCAGAGTTAAAACCCCAAGAGGTCAGAGCAGTAGCTAAAAGCTGATAAAACAAACAAACAAACAAACAACTTTCTTACCCTTTGCTTTCGCTGTCATCCTTCCCCTCAGCAAGAGACCTACTTCCTGTGTATCTGTCTTTTTATTGACTTTCTGTTCTGCCTTCTAATTGGTTATAAACCCAACCAAATGACCTCCTTCTCACTGCCTGTCTATACAGACCTTCAGGTCTTCTATGGTTGGTATTGAGATTAAAGGCATGTGTCTCCATGCTGGCTGTCTCCTTGAACACACAGAGATCTGCCTGTCATGTGATCAGGATTAAAGGTGTGCACCACCACTGCCGGGTTTCTGCTATGGCTTGCTATTAGCTCTGACCCTCGGGCAACTTTATTTATTAACATACAAATAAAATGACATTTCAGTACAAATAAACTATTACCATTTTTGAGTTTTTCCCTGCTCCCTAGATTCATCTGGACTAATGATTTTAAAGCACTTTTCAGACTTCTTTACTGGTTTTGAAAGGAGTATGCAAGCATGTGTACTATTTATATATTTTGATGTTAGAATGCATAGATGAAAAAATACCTGAAATCCATCAGTGTCTCTAATCTGTCTAGCAATTTAAAGAGATTAAATTTATCGCTGTTCAATCAATCATTGCATCATTTACGGCACTGTTTAGGAATACTTTATCCCTTTTTGCTTTTATAATTCCTATAATTTAGTTATTATTTGTTTTGCCCATGTGTATTTAAATTCAGTATCTGATAAGATTTTCCCCACCATTATTTATTGAACATCTCTGATCCCTTCTCAGTCCAATTTTCTCCTGAACTCTAGCTGCAGCATTTTTGTGATGGTCAGTACATTTTTAGTAATTGATGAAAATGTATTTGCCTTACCCTTGGTTGTGAATTACACCAAGTTCTTTGCCCAAAGTCACTTCATTTGCACGCTATCTAGTCTCCTCTTGGCTCCTGGTTGCAGCTATGGGGACTCTGAGGCATCATCTTCTTTTCAGTTTCTTATTTTGTCATTGTTTGCATTTATCCTTGTCTGCTTCTAGATTTTCTATTGTCTGAAGTTTTACTGTGTAGTGTGAATATTTCCTCCATTAGGATTCGCTATATATTTTTTTAAAAAACTGACATGTTTTTGTTGTTCAATCATGAAAACTTCATAGCTATGGTGTGATTAATTTTCATTTGTTTACCAAGCATCTTCAACTTCTCTTTCAAGAGAATGATTCATTTGTTCACCTTTTCAACAATTTTATTTTTACAATACCTATGGTGTGACATACATTACGTCATATATACATCATCAAATATTGACTGAAAAAAACCACAAACGTAAGGAAAATGCTAATATTCTGCACCGCATCTCTTTGGCCCTTCTTTCTTTTTGTCTAGTTATGTCATTATTCTTGGATCAGACAATTTTGTTTTTCTCTTGAGCTGTGACTAGTCCACTATATAACCCAGCAGATGAAAGATTACATACATTTTTGTTCTTTATGGCATCAATTTCTTTTCAAGTTCAAGTGATTCATATTTTTAATTACTTATTTTTTAACTTTAATTTTGTTTTTCACTGTTACCTTTAATCATTTTAAAAGTGCTTATGTGATAGCTTCTTTCTCATGTTCTCTAATTTCAATTTCTGTGGATATTAATTTTGTACTTTTCTGTTTCTGTTCATCTCCCGTGTGGTGGATCATTTCCTTATGTAAATTGTAACTGTGGATTATGTGTTTATTTTCCACGGTGGTCTTTCCCACCACACCATCTCCTGCTGTCAATGAGAAACACATATCCTCTTGACTTTAGAATTATCTCTACTATGTGATTTCTTGTCATTAGTGCAAGCCTCAGTCCTGAAGTTTACAATTTTTTTTTCATTATTTTTTTCCACTTGTGATCCTAATCCATGCAAGTAACAAATTCTGAGCTAACATGTTCCACAGCACATTTTAGGCTTTTCAGTTTCTCACTAAAGAGGTTTTTCTTTTTCAATGAGCTGCCAGAAGGAGATGGTTTCCTTGGTACCTTTCTGTATTTGCATACAGGTTCTTTTTTATTCAAAGTTCCTGTGATGTTTAATGGCCCCAGCTTTATACTCAAAACCTAGTTAAACTCTTCCAGTTAAGACTCCACAGTTCATGACCTTGTAAAACACAGAATTTCCATATTTTCTGCTAATTCTCTTGCCAATGTGAATACATTTGAAAATGTAAACATTTAGCTGAGCTCTGTCCCCAATTCTCCTGGCACAGTTTCTGTGCTTAGTTCAATTTTAGCATCTTGCATATTAGTCAAGGCTCTCTTGAAGAAGCACACTGATGAAACAAATATATAAATATGTATATTGCAACAGTGTACATGTTACATTAACTTACACAATATGGGGGTAAGTAGTACAACAATTGCTGTCTTTATACTGGAAAGGCTGAGAACCCAGCAGATGCTCAGTTTATAAGGCCAAATGTCACAGCAGCACCAATCTGGCACTGAAGACCAGAGTGATGATCAGAGAATGGCTAATCTTCCGTCCATGTTGATACTTATGGCAGTGACCAACAACTATGAGCTAAGTGCATCCACCAGCATGAAGCAAAAATGGGCAACCAAGAAACACTGATTTGTCCTTGGATCTCATTATATCCAACACTGCTGGTAGAAGGTGCCCCCATGGTCAATGCTTCCTGATAATGCCTTCACAGACCTGTCTAGAGGATTGTTGCTTCCAAATGCATTAATCAATACTGACCATCACAGTCAGTACAGTTTTATCAGTACCATTTTTGAGCAGCATTTTCACATGTTCAGAGTAAGTATGAGTCTCACTGCTCAGTCCATGATTGTTAGAACTATAAGTCAGGTTCAGGACTGTTACACCATCATTGGCATCATCAAGCTATGTCTCAAGGCTCCTCTTAGCTCAGATCTTGTTATCTCAGAGAAGAGTGGATGGTTATCTATATGTTTTATTTATTATGGACTTGCCTGCCCTTGGCTTTATTTCTTTACTTTCATTTTCTAATTATTCTGACTGTGATACTTCATATAAATACATATATATATATATATATATTTGTGTGTGCGTGCATGTGTGTGTGCGTGTGTGTGTGTGTGTGTGTGTGTGTGTGTGTGTGTGTTTGTGTGTGTATATACCTGTCACAGCACATAGGTGGAAGTCAGAGGATACCATTTAGGTGTCTGTTCTCACCTTCCATCATGTGGATTTGGGAAATGAAGCTTGTCATCAGGCTTGACAGCAAGCAATTTTACCTTCAAAGCCATCTCACTGGCCCAAATAAGTGTTTGCTAAGCTTATAAAGTTATCCTACATAATGTCACATCTCCAAGGCAGTAGTCATATCTCTACAGGATTCTGTATTAAAATATAATCCAACACTTAACATACACAGTACAGTAGGTCCCACAGTCCTATTCTGAATCAGAATTGGAATGCTATAGTATAGAAAAATCTCAAAATTGAGCACACCATTTGGTTCCCAATTATATAATAAGAGAACTTCATTTCCCAATGTAGTAGCCACTAGATCAACAAATTGTGAATGCTTGAAATGCATACAGCATAACTCAAAAATGCAGTTTTTGACCTCAATTAATCAAAAGTTGATCATAGATACCATGTTTAATTATTGGCACTCCTTCCAGGACCTTTTGGGGGGGGAAAGGTGAATCTAATTTATTCCACTGTGAATTTGATGGAATTCAGAAATAAATTGGGAGTTATTGTTAAAAATTTAGAATTCAAATTAAGATGTTTATTACATTACCAGCTACATAAATTTGTTGGAGATTGAAAATTTTTCCTATATAAGAGATGTCGGCCGGCCGGTGGTGGCTCATGCCTTTAATCCTAGCACTCAAGAGGTAGAGCGAGGCGGATCTCTGTGAGTTCAAGGCCAGCCTGGTCTATAAAACAAGTTCCAGGAAAGCACAAAGCTACACAGAGAAACCCTGTCTCGATAAACCAAAAAAAAAAAAAAAAAAAAAAAAAAAAAAAAAAGAGGTGTCTAGGGCTAATACTTGTATAGTCTTAGAGAGACTGGGATGTTGGTATTTCAACCCACTTAAAGATAGAAACTCACTGATTTTAATTGGTAGAATAAATTCTTCACATTTTTTTGGTTGTTAGCCTAGCCTTTTTACAGCAAAAGAAAACCCATAGAATCAACTAGCCTGCAAAGGACTGAGCTAGGCCCTCTGCAAATTTGTTACAGTTGTATAGCTTAATCTTTTTCTGGGATTCCCAATAGTGGGAACCAGAGCTGTCTCTTATTCTTTTGCCAGACTTGGGGTCCTATTTATCATACTGGGTTGCCTTGTCCAGCCTTAGTATGAGAGGAGGTGTTTAGTCTTACTGCAACTCGATATACCATGTTTTGTTGATACTCATGGAAGACCTCTCCTTTTATGAATAGAATTGGAGGAGGAGTGGGAATGGGGGCAGAGGGGAGGTGGGAGGAGAAGCTGGGAGGAGGAGATGGAAGAGAATGGACACTGTGATTGTAATATAAATAGATAGATAGATAGATAGATAGATAGATAGATAGATAGATAGATAGATAGATAAAAACAGCAACAATAATAACAAACATAATTTTTAAAATTAAAAAAATAATTCTTCAATGGCCAATTGTTTCCTAGGTTTCTAAATCAAAATGATAATTTTGTCTAAGGTGATTTCATCAGGTGCTCTCACCTGGACTCTGAATTGGTGTGTATGGGACTTGGGATTATATGGAAGCAAACAGTCACAGGGCAAAATTTAGACAGATTATTGCAAAGGACTTATTTTTCTATGGATTTACTTTGATGTTTGTGACAATGTAGATTTCTATCTCAGCTACTCATTCTTGCCTTCTGTCCTTAGGGTTTTCTGACAAGAAAAATAAAAATAAAGTAAGTAGCAAGCATGTATTATTTTTTCTTACCATGACTTAAATCTTTGAGTAATGATACTATTAATGACTCTCATTTATAGATGAAACTATCAAAGCATGGAGAATTTAATTAACACATAAACAGGTGCATCACTCTGGATTAATACTGAGTGTTAACTTGGCTTCATCTGCCTTTACAATAAAGACTTTCCATCCTCAATCTATTGAAGATACAGCATATATTCTTGAGATTCTAAGATTAGTGAACCTCAAGGCCATTTTGGCTTTATGGCTTGTTAACAATGAAAATGATATCACCAGTGACTTGGAGTCTCCACAGTATTAATATACCATTGGAATTGCAACAAATTACTAAAAGTCAATGGCTTAAGAACAGAAAGATACATTGTTTTCTAATACAGTGAGTCTAAATTGTGTTTACTAGTGTCTTGCTCTTTGGGACAATTTTGGAGGTGGAATTCATTTGTTTTTTTTTCCCCCCTGTGGCTTCTAGAGTTTCACCTTTTGCTTCCTTTCTTCTTATAATTTTTGTCTTCAAAATCACAATTATGTCATTATGCCATCTTCTTTTCTGCCTCTGTAGTTAAACGCCCTATGCTGCACTCTTATAAGTACACGTGTAATTGCATTTAGGACTCATACAGATAAAACAGGAAAATCTATTGATACAATATTCTTTACTACATCTCATATGCACAAATGTTATTCCTCTATAGGGTTATATTCATAGCTTACAGGGCTACATGCCATTGGCATCTTGTGAGTCATTAGTCACTTTATCATATATTCCTTAAAAATGGTATCTACTGACATATGCCTGAGATGTCCACAGCATCAATAACAATGACCACAGGTGAGTCTTGCAGTAAAGCCTAAATTCTAAAGAGCTGCATATATGAACCAATTTAGTAATATATCTAAAGCATTGTTAAACATTTATATAGAGCCAAATTTCAGAGGTAGAAATGTTGATAGCATTAATTCTAAATTATATTTTTCTTGTCAGGTGTCTTATAAACTTATCCAATGATCTTTGCATGTTGATTTTCTTCATCATTGAGTGATTCTGTGAAAGCGTTCTACTTCAAGCATTACTGTGACATGCAATAATTTTAACAAGAGGATGGACAAGATCAAACTGATTTCATCTGTTTGTTCTGAGTCTAGACAACATGCTCTTATTCTTGTAGGAAACCTAGTGAAGATCTGTGGACAACTGTAACTCCAATGTTCTTAAGTAGTGGAGCTTCTATATTTATAACAGCAGGCTGGAAGATATGTTTGAAGAGATACAGAGTGTCCACATACCATGTGAGATATCTATGTGAGATATCTATGTGAATTATTGTCTACCAAGAATTCATTCATCATCTGTGTGAAGTCCTCTTGTATCTCTTTTATAGTATTTTACATAGTCTGAAGTGCATTTTTATAGTAAATAATCCCCATCATCTTTGAGAACAGGGGACCAGATGTCATCCCATTCTCTAATTTCAGAGAGTCAGAGAAAGACAGACAGACAGACAGAGGGAGAGAGAAAGAGAGAGGCAGAGACAGAAAGAGTGACAGAGACAGGGACAGAGAGCAAGCAAGAGTACTTTGGATTGGTTTTTATTGAAGATATTATGATATTTATACCCACAGAGAAGCCCAAACAAATAGCTATTTTAAAGCCCAGTTTTTTTCATTATGTCTTAAACCATCTTCTTTAAGGCATACTGATAAATATTACTTATTATATATCCCCTTTAAAATAATGCACTCTAATTTCCCTGAAGATATTAACATATAGTAAACAGATCTAAACAAAGGAACAATGAATTAAATATATCTGTTGAATGTTTTGTTTTAGATCTTTGGGTTTTCAGAGAAGCCAAATAACATAAATGCTGATTCAGCTATTTTCTCTGGAAGGCTTACCTTTTTAACCTTTTCCCAAAGAGCCTTATACTATGTATTTGCATGTAAACATACAAACAAACTTTGTACATACAAAGAATTAATGAAACTAAATGAAATTACAACAGTGGATTTATCTTTCATAGGAAAAACAGTGTGGAAATTATCTCTTAAATTTTAAAATATTTTGTCCTTCAGTGGTGTCTTAGGGTTACATTGCTGTGATAAAACACCATGACCAAAAGAAAGTCAAAGAGGAAAGAGTTTATTTGGCTTACATTTCCACATTATTGTTCATCACAGAAGTAAGTCAGGAGAGGAATTCAAAACACTGCAGCGAATTGGAGGCAGGGACTAATGCAGAGGTCATGGAGGTATGCTGCTTATCGAATTATTCATCATGACTTGCTCAGCATGCTTTCTTATAGTACCCAGGACTATCAGCCCACAAAGTTCTAGGCTTTCCCCCATCAATCACTAATTAAGAAAATATTCTATAGGTTTGCCTTCAGACCAATCGTATGGAAGTATTTTCTCAATTGTGGTCTCTTCCTTTCAGATGACAATAGCTTGTGTCAAGTGGACATAAAATTAATATGCACAACTGGCAAGTCTCATATAATTTATTATTAAACTGACTGTGAAGAAACTGGGGCTTATTAGGAAATAAAAAGTGAAGACTCCATCAGATTTTTTTAAGTAGTTAAAAATAAATTTGTATTAGAATGTAAATACACGTGGTCCCTCCTATCTTGACCCTATTTGATCAGTGAATAAAGTCCTCACAGCTGTAAAAATGTTTTATAACCCCTTTCAGGACTCATCCTTTCATGATGATCTCAGAGATAAAAATATAGCCTTGGGGCACAAAGAAGGCTAATTTTGGCAGATAATGTAGGGTGAGTATTTCTATTAATATTTACCTCTGAACAATAGGTATTCACAAAATCCCAGATGCATTCTCCTCTCCCAAAACCCAACATTGTCCTTGAAAGAGAAGAGAGACAAACCATACTTCCCTCACCTTCACCCTGGAGGTGAAATGGCTTTCAACATCACACAGTAATCCTTGGCTTTCAAGACAAACAAAATGAAATGCTCCACTCATCCACAGCATCCACATTATTTCTCACTCATGTGGTGGATAGGTCTGGAGAAAGGCATATGACTATTTTTGCATAATTGTTTACAAACATTTAACCTTCTCCTCAGAGGCTGAACTCAGCTGAGATTAATTTTCCTAAGGAAAAATAAAAGAGCTGCAATCCTTCTGGTAAGGCCATTGGTTTCTTCAAGGAGCACCAAAGCGACCCAGCTCCTTCGCTTGACTGCATCCCAAGCAAAGACTGTAATTGCAGTGACTTATGGTTGATGACAAGAGCTGACATTTTCTGAATACTCAAGGATTTTGTAAACTCATTTAGATTCTACAACAACAATCATGCAAAGAAGAGAACAGGTGTTAAATGTCACACTACTGAGAAAATTACAGCTAAGGAGGTTAAATAATTTGTCAATGTCGAACAGCTACTATGTGTTAAACCACAGATCAAATTCCAAAATGTTTATGTTACATTTCACTGTCAATCTCTTTTGATATGTTTTTATTTTCCTCTTTTTTTCTATATCCACCCTGGCTTTGAAGGGAGGGGGAAGGTCTTGAGGGGTGATCATGGCAGTCTTTGTTTAAGGGTATGTGTGCAGAATAAATTTTCCATATACATCACAATAAAAAGTCTTAGATGGAGTTCAAATTTGGGGGAACCATACATTAGTTCACATGAATGGTATTTCTGTGCATTGCTGCAGAGCAAAGCAGCAAATTCACCAAGGTATTTGTTATAAGTAGTTGAGTTCCTTAGTAGATAAATACAGATGAGGATTTTAAAAATTACAAAATCATGTTTATTTTATTGTAAATACAACTTGTAAGGAAGAAGTTAATCAGCTGGAGCTCAGCTGTTGGAACTTCTGATACAGTATTCTAGAAATACTCCAAACATTCATTTCTCCTTTGTAGGAAACTCATTTCTCAGATCATATGAAAATGAGTAAAGAAAGGAGGAATTTGTTTTGAAGTTTGCACTGTCAGGTAAAGTCTGGGAATGGCTAGACAGAGTATGCTAGTGCAATTTTCTGTTGCTATGATAAAATACCAATCAAAACCAACTTGGGGAGGAAAGAGTTTATCCTATCTAATTCTTCATCAAAGGGCAGAAGTTCACAATAGGAACCAGGAGACAGGAACTAAAGCACAGGATATGGAGGAATGCTGCTGCCTAGCTTGATCCACATAGCTTGCTCAGCCTGTTTTCTTACATAAACAAACCACTTGCCTACTGGTGGCACTGCCCACAGTGGATTGAGCCCTTGTACATCAATCGTTAAACAGAAATGCCCACAGATAAAAGCACAGGCCAATCTATTGGTGGCAATTACACAGCTAGGGTTCCCTCTTCCCAGGTTCCTCTAGTTGAATCAAGTTGACAAATATTTAACTAGTATACCAAGCAAGAGAACATCAGTGAACTTGATTATGTTAGAGGAGAAGGAAACACCTAGGCTCCATCCTTTTACTAAAGAACACACAGTTTCTTTAGGAAGGATCATGGAATTATTGCATTCAACCTCTATAAAGAATTTGGAGAACTGAATATTACAAAACTCACCACATACTATGCCAATAATATTAACATCATCTGACTCCATCAAGCATATAAATAACACAAAACTATAGCAGATAACTAGTCAATGAGAAGTGCTGTAACAAAAATACAATAGAATGATGTGGTAAACTAGGATTTAAAAAACTTAATTTAGCCAGACTAGTCTTGGGAATTCTCTCCAGATGAGATCCTTAGACTGCAGAGGAAGAACTGTCTAGGATATCTTAGAGACTGTTCTGATAAAGGTTTGCAATGAGCAGAACTTAAGATGGATAAAAGTGTAATGAACTTAAGCAGAAGTAAGGTCACTATAGTGAAGTGAGAGGATGGTGGCAGGTGAGTGATACTGAGGACTTCAATTTATTCCAAGTACATTATGCTATTGTTGGGGGAATTGAAACAAAAGAGTAATGAGATATTGTTGAGACATTCTAAAAAATTATCTCTGTAGAGAAAATGTGTTAAGTAGAGGAAAGGAGAAAATGGAGGACAGTATTTGCAACTGGTTGGTATGTGAGGATGGACATTCATTTTGGAATCTTGGATTCCCATGCTGAGTTTGAAGCAGTTGATTGAGGAGTTATTGTAGTTAGAGTTTTCCTGCCTGGCCCAGTCAGGACAAATCTCTCTCACTCGCCAGTCCCACAGTCTCTCAGACTCAACCAAGAAAGCACACAGAATCTTACATTGTTTACAAACTGTATGGCCGAAGCAGGCTTCTTGTTATCTACTTCTTCCATCTTAAATTAACCCATTTCTGTTAGTCTATACTTTGCCACGTGGCTTGTGGCTTACCAGTGTCTTTACATGTTGCTTTTCATGGCGGCGGCTGGCGGTGTCTCTCTCTGCCCCAGCCTTCCCCCTCCCAGAATTCTCTTCTCTCTTGTCCTGCCTATACTTCCTGCCTGGCCACTGGCCAAACAGCATTTTATTTATACAGAGTGATATCCACAGCAAGTTATGGCTTGGTGCTGCTGCAATTAATGTAGACATGGCAAATGAACCTCAGAATAATTCAATGCCATTTCCTTTCTCACAAGCTATTATATATTTCTGCCCTGGCACACTTGTGTCTTGAATTAAGGCATGACCCCACATATAATGTACATGTGTTCACACTAATATGATGGACTTAACCCACAACCATAGATGTGGAAATTGGGAGAGTGACCCAAATTAGAGACTGCTAGGAAATATCTGCAACTTCTTCTAGTGCTTGCAGAGTTTTGAGTTGTTTCTTCAGAGTGGAACCTTAGCAAACCAAAAGTAAGATGAAGACTAGGTAAGTTGGAAATATGGAGAGAAGTGTATGAAAAAGGAAAGGAGGGGGATGAGGAAAAGAACAGAGAGGGTGGGAAGAAGCATAGAACCAAAATGTGTGGAAAGGTGAGAAAAATAGAAACAAACAACAGTAAAATTAGGAATGCCTTCAGATCTATTAACACACATCAAAAGGGAAACTTGGTGTCAGAGTGTGCAACACTAGGAGTCAGATTCATTGTTTTCTGTAAAGTTAAATGAAAGATATCTTGAATGTTTTATATAGCATATAGAGAACCCCACAACTTCAAGAGTTAGTTCAACTTGTTCCAAACTTCATAGTCATTTATGAAAGTTCAAGATTAGAATTCAGATCTATCTAATCCCAAAACATCTTTCTCACTGTAAATTGGTTTTGTCAACTGTTGGTGTGTTTATAAATAGCATCATATATTATGGAATATTTTATTCTTGAAACATTTTTTAATATTATGATATACAACATTTTTGGGGTGCCCATCACCTTTTATATATAGCATTCTTTGGGGTTATTATATTATATTTTAGTGTTAATGCTCACATAGAATACCACTAGCTTTAAAAAGTTATTTTAGCCAGGTGTAGTGTCACATGCCTTTAATCCCAGCACTTAGGAGGTAGAGACAGGCAGATCTCTGAGGCTATGAGGTAGCCTGATCTACAGAGTGAATCTAGGACACCCAGGACTACACAGAGAAACCCTTTCTCAAATATATGCAACAACTCTGTTAAGATATCTCTTACACATGTCTTAGTAGACAAGTCCACTTGCTTCTGTTGATGTGTATTTAGCAGGAGAATTGCTGGATCTTGTGATGTACATATATTTAGCTGTAGGAAGTCCTGTCAAAAAATTGACTCAAAGTAGTTGTATCAAGTCGCTTCATTTTATAGACAGAGAAATTGAGACTATAGGTCAGTTAGAAATTACCAATGAAGAGTGATCTGAGCTTCAACAAGAACCACAGTTGGCAGCTTTCTAAACATGCCCTCTTTCTAGGTCACTGTCCCTCTTTTTCATTGTGTTCCAAGACATGTACTTAAAAACTCATTCATTTATAGGGCTGGAGAAGTGGCTCCATGCTTAAGAGTTCATAGAGTTGTTGCAGAAGACTGAGTTCAGTTTCCCAGAACTCATGTCAGGTAGCACACGGCCACCTATAGCTCCAGCTCCAGGGGATCCAGCACCTCTGGTCTCCACTGACACCTATAATCACAGGCATAGACACAAACACAGAAGCAAACACATAATTAAATATAAAAAATAAATCATTAGAAATGAATGTGTTCAGTTTCTTTTATCATTGTACTTCTAAGTAAACCACTGAAATACATTCATTTTCTTGTCTAGACATCCAGGATAAAAATTTGTAAGAAGATGAATTTTGAAAATAAAACAAGACAAGCCTTGAGGAAAGACTATGCCGTGGGGAAAAGAGACAACTGCTTTCTCTGTGGGTCTTCAGCACACCCTGGACTTCTAAAGAGCCCCACATGCAGAGACTGGCTTTAGCTAGACTTCTTGCAAACAACTGCAATGTTTTCCTAGAAGAACAACCACGTTCCCCCACCCCCAATTTTTTTATACCTCTTTTCATTTGTTCTGGGTACCACCATTTATAAAATCATATTAATGTGACCAACAGTCAATTACATTAAACTACAAAGGCAAACTAATTACATTAAAATACAATGGAGGTGTGTTTTTCAAAGACATAACAGAAAGGAACATCATCAGCAATTTAACCTCATGGTGTTTCATTAATTGTAAAGGAAACAGCTAGATGCAATATGAAATGAGTATGTGTGCACCCACAGAAACTCTTTTGAATTATTCCCTATAGAAAAATCCACAAGTATATTGACTCCATGGACAGAGAGGCTGGTAGGGACCTCACCTTGTGTAATATCTGAAGCTATTTTTATGCAGGAAAATTCCTGTAGTATTATTTTATGTTCAGTTCATTATAATCACTAAATAAAGACTTTGTTTATTTAGGTTTATGGATGAAATAAAGGTTTCTTTCTCTATCTCTGAATCTCTGATCTACCCGTTTCTAAGGTATTATAGACAAGTGATTTTAATTGTGTAAATTTATACAAAGCCCCCCCCCCCCCGTGTGCATGTGTATGTTGATTATTTCTTCAATCACTTTCTACCTTATCTTTTGAGAATGACTTTCTCAGGGAACCCAGCACTCACCTCATGCTTAAACTTGTGACTAGCAAGCTCTAGGATCCATTTATCACTCCTCAGCTTGGGCTAGTTATAGGCATGTGACATCCACACCATGTTTTTGACATGGGTTCTGTGAATCTGAACTCAGGTGCTCTCCTGAGTGGCACCTCCCTGTCCCACTCCAGTTACATATTTTCAGTTGTGTCATTTATTCTTTCAATTAATTGTTATTGGAGATCTGCTATGTGCCATAGTCCTAGATTCAGCATTGGCACTAATAATGGGATTCCTTTTTTGTGAGCTTGTATTGAAAGGAAAACTTGTGCACTGGAGGCTCATGTTCTTCTGGAACTGCACATTGAGGAGCTTTGGAGGTATGCCAGTTTGGAGATGGAAGGCAAGATTTCAGGCTAGCTTCTAATCTCAGCATCATCAAGGTTGGTGGTTGGTCCAGAGAACCCAGAGAAAAGATGTAAGTAGAAGGCAGGCTGTATTCTCATCGAAGTCTAACTACATTCTTGTAAGGAAGGACTCAGGGGATTATGACAGATGACAAAATCAGAAGAGGCAGTTTAGCAACCAAGGTCAATTTCATCTGTCTGGGCCTCCACCAGCACGTGAGGCTTCTGGGGGAGTTTGAAAGACAGTAGACCCTAACAGCATCCTTCTGACTCACTTTCTCTAACTCCCAAGACAATGTAGCTCAGTAAACACTCTGCCCTGTGCCAAATAGGAATGGTTAAGGAAAAAGAGCTTTGGAGTCAGTCTTACTTAGGATTACTATTGCTTCGATGAAACACTGTGACCAAAGACAACTTGAGGAGGAATGGGTTTATTTGGTTTACACTTTCACATCACTGTTCATCATTGAAGGAAGTCAGGACAGAAACTTAAATATGGAAGGAACCTGGAGGCAGAAACTTATGCAGAGGCCATTGAGGGGCTCTGTTTACTGGCTTGCTCTTCATGACTTGTTAAGCTTTCTTTCTGACAGAATGAAGGGCCAGCAATGGCACCACCTACAATGATCTGGGCTCTCTCCTGTTAATCACTAATTAAGAAAATGCCGTACATGCTTGCCTACAGCCTTATCTTATGGAGACACTTTTTTTTTTCCAATTGAGGTTCAATCCTCTCAAATGATTATAGATTGTGTCAAGTTGACATAAAAGTAGCCAATGGAGTTTGTCTGAGGCCTATGGAAAGTCTCTTGTGCCCTAGCTGGAATGTGTTTTTTTTTTCCCCCTGCTAAAGCAGGAACAAGCCCAGGACAATATGTAACTAAGCATAGAAAAACTTTCTGGCTTCTCATGGAGCCTGAATGATAATAGTTAGGAGCCATTTCCCTAACACACCTTAAGAACATGCTGAATTTCTCCTTCTCAGAGCTCTTCAGCAACCCTCACTGGCCCTTCCTGGTTTGGGTGGCTCTGATCAACAGATGGGTCCAGATGCAGTCAGGGTTGGGTGAATCACACAGCACACGTTAGTCATTCAGGTGCATTTCTGTTGGACTTTGTGGCTGGGAACCAGCCCTGGGCTCAGCACTTGTGTATTTCCACGGACGATGAATGTTCCAGGGTTTGTTGTGAAATAGAAATTTATAAATTGTTATGTTCTACTGTTGACAGCCTTCTCCCAGCTCTTGATGTTCAGCAGCCTCTGGGTCCCTTGTTCCACTTGGTGGAGAGGAAACTTGTTTGCCTGAAACATAACCATGTGTCCTGCCCTGGATGGGGAGCATAATGTTGATTATCACATTTTACACTCACGACAACCCCGTGACATCACTGTGGTCATCCTTCTCTTACAGACATAAGCACAGAGGCCAAGAAAATGGGAAAGGATTGGCAGAATTCCTTAGTTAGGAAATGTGGAGCTAAGATTCAAACTCAGAACTGCATTTTCCAAAGGCATGTTCCATATTATACAGTTTTTAATCCAAGAAAAGATGATCTACTCGTTTATTATTTTAGTTTTGGTCCACTTTGATTCTTATTATAGCCTTCTGAAATTGGCAGGAACTGTACAGTTACATCCGAAGCCTGGAGAGATCACAATAAAAGAAAATATTCACATTTCTTTTTTATTCTATCCCTTTTTATGGGAGATGGTTACATGAATTTATGTGTGTGACTTTGGGTCACAAACTACAGCAGCACGTCAGAATTCTTTGTGGAACTGCAATAAATTAGCTTTGTTTACAGAAACATTATCTTTTTAATTTGAATTTTGACTGTTATGATGGATTTGAATTGTGCTAAGATGCAGAAAAAGCAAGGGTATGCTTAAATATTGATAATTCAAGAGAAAAAATTTGAAAAGGATACAAGACACAACTTTCATCTATAAAGTGATTTAAAATACAGAACTCCCATTTCAAATGATTTCCCAGAAATAATTGATGAGATTTTGAGCTAATATGCAAGTTAGAATTTTTCAGCAACACTGAATATAGATCCTAGGAGCTATAGCACTCAATAACCTGAATCCTTATGCAGCTCTGAAAAAAAATATAATTTTTTCCAACTCAGTCTCTTCAATTTCCCCCAAGCAGATGTATATACTCTGTATCAATGTATTTGTGTTATCAGGACTACCATCTTATCATTTACTATTTATCTGCTATCCATTGACTATGCTTTATCTATCAGCCATCTGTCTGTCTATCTATCTATCTATCTATCTATCTATCTATCTATCTATCTATCCTCGCTCTATCATCTGTCTGTCCATCTAACTCTATTTCTGTTTATGTATATGTACATTTATCTTGAAGACACCTATAATGCTCATTAGTATTCCTCTGAATAATAATAATAAATAAACTAAGTAACACCAGTTTTAGGAACAGACAGTTCTAGAAAAACCTTGTATGTGTCTGGAACACAGAAAGTGACTTTGTAACAGTTGTCTGCTTCTGCAGAGGCTTCTGAAGAGAAACAGATGTCTTCATGTCCCTGGGTCACATGAGCTCAAAAGAAGTGAACTCTGAAACAAACTATCAAGAAAATTTGCATCCTGAAACCCATGACCTCAAAGATGTCAGCTTTTTAAATAAATCTTAATATCAAATTATGCATGTCCTTCATGTTGGCTAACATTTTATTTTTAGAAGGTAGTTTGTCTATTCGAGGCCCTATGCATTCCAAAAGAATTTCAGAAACGTCGTGTTCATTTTTATAGTAATCCTTGGCAGGGTTTGATTGTAATTGTATAGGATATGTAAATCAAGTCTGAAAGAATCAACACCAAACTCTGACCTAAAATGTTTTTTAAAATTTATTTTACATATGAGCCACAGATTCCCCTGCCCTCCCCACCCTGCCACCATTTCCATGTCCAGAACAAGGACTCCCTGGGGATTCAGCTCAGCCTGGTAGATTCAGTTGAGGCACTGACCTAAAATGTTAAGTGTCATCCTTCACATATCTTCAAAATTCTGAATTCACTGTTATTCCAATCTGAGTACTTTCACCATCTTGTTTTTTTTTTTTTTTCCTCAGATGCAAGCACATCTTTCCTCTAAAGCTGGACAGTGGAGATAAGTCATTTTTCTTCATAATTTTGGTATATGTTTCCATGTTAAACAATTACAGGTTGCCTTCCTTGTGCTTTTTACTCTTTCCTTCCCTTCTGTTCTCTGAAAATGTTCAATTATTTTCTCCCAGATTTGTTTTTCTGGCTGGCTTCTCCCAGCATACTCATTGCTGATGCTGAGTGCAAAGTGCATCCTGCCTTATTTTATCCTAATATCTTAGCACTAGTTTAAGAGATCTGATCATGTTGTGTCTTGTGGATTGCTTCACATTCCATTTGCTTAGAATGCATTGTGTTTCTCAGATATCTGGTTTATGATTCCCACAAAATGTGGATAATTAAAAGTCATCATTTCTTCCTATACTCTGTTTTGTTATCCCTCCACCCTTTCCTCTCCTTTGGGTACTCCAATTACTCACATATTTGGTAGTTTGTAGGTGTCCCATGGCTCACTAAATTACTTGGTTATGGTAGTGTCTATCATATGTCTGCATGTAAAAGCAGCTATTCTATTTGTAATTAGTAAGCACCATATATGTTGAGACTGAAACTATTCAACTGGTCTGCTTCCCATCATTCCTAATTGGAGGACCCACTGATTCATACAATAATTATCACAGTACTGTAGGCCAAGTGGTAATTTTTTACATCATTTCCTTAACATTTATCAAATAAAAGTCTATATGACCGACAGAGTTGTATTTTCCTCCAAAAAATTTCAACCTACAACCCAGAATGTGCATGTGCAAGTGTGCGTGCATGTGCGTGTGTGTGTGTGTGTGTGGGGGGTATTTCATTAAAGGAGAACTATGATTATAGACACAATGTGGTCACCTAGGAAAAGACTATTTCAAATTATCCAGAAGGTCCATTATAATTGCAGAGTCCCTCCAAATGTAGAAGAGGGAGGAATATAAACTGTATCAGAGTGAGACAGAAATACTCCAAGGTTGTCTCTTATATTAATGATAGAAGGAGCCACAATCTGAGGATGCAGGAACCTACAGAGTTTGGAAGAGACAAGAACATAGATTTTTACCTTGAACCTTTCAGAAAGGATTACATTCCTGCCAATACCTTTATTTTAGATTGTTACAGTCTGCTTCAGATTTCTGACCTTTAGAACTGCAAATATAAATATTGTTTTAAAATTATATATTTTAATGAAATTGTGATAATTTACTCTACATTTATAATATATGTTTATAATGTAATACTTATATTTGATATAAATATGGAAAAGAATACATTATTTTTTCTTTTTTAATCCATTTTTAATTGAAAATAGATTATTCTCTCATATAATACATTGCAACAACAGTTTCCCCTAGGTTCAATCCTCTCAGCTCCCCTCAGCAACCCCTCTCCCCTAAACCCATTATCCTTTTGTTTTCCTTTAGAAAAAAAGGCCTCCAAGACACAATAACCAAACATAACAGAACAAGATATAATAAGACAAGGCAAAAGCCCACATATTGAGGCTAGACAAGGCAACCCAATAGTTTTAATACAAAGATTTGTGTCTGTTTCTCTCTATTTCTTTATTGAGTTGTTCATTTATTTATACATTAATTAATTACTAGTGAATTTGAAGAGTCTTGTTTTAAGACTTATAAATTAGTGCTATTTCCCATTTCATTGCTCAAATCATTCTAGATTTTAATAATGAGATTTCCATCAAATCAACTCCTATTTCTTTTGGATACATCTCTTTTATCTGATGAGCATTTATCTTCTGGAGTTTCTAGTCACATTTTATTTAAGCTTATTTAGTTTTGTTATTTAGTGTGTTTGGTTATTTTGCCTCATGTATGTCTGTGCACCACATGTGTGCAGTATCTCTGGAGGCCCGAAGAGGGTGACAGATCCCCTGGGACTGGAGTTACAGATATGTGTGAACCACTAGATGGGTGCTAGAGATTGAGCCTTTGTGCTCTTAACCATTGAGAAATCACTGCAGCCTTCTAAGTTATATTTTATGCAATATTGTCTTTATATAATCAGTAGTAACTTTCATGCTTTTGAAAAATAGTGTTCTCTATAAGAGGAAAAATAGTTGAAGTCATTCTTATATCATTAAAAGCTTGGTTGAAGATATTCATCATTCATTAATATTTGAAATCAACACAAACTATAACTGTAGTTACAATGCACTTTTTCCAAAATTGCAATTGATATTTCATGCCATAATTTGATTTCTTTTTTTCATTTATTATTATTATTATTATTATCATTATTATTATTATTACATTTGTGCTTTAATTTTACACATCAGCCATGGGTTCCCCTGTCCTCCCCACTCCCGCCCCCACCCCCACCTTCCCCCTATTCCCGCCCCTCCATTCCATCTCCTCTAGGGACAAGACTCCCCTGGGGATTCATTTAAACCTGGTGGATTCAGTACAGGCAGGTCCAGTCCCCTCCTTCCAGGCTGAACAAAGTGTCCCTGTGTAAGCCCAAGGTTCCAAACAGCCAGCTCATGAACTAAGGACAGGTCCCGGTCCCATAGCCTGGATGCCTCCCAAACAGTTCAATCTATTCAATTGGCTTACTTATCCAGAGGGCCTGATCCAGCTGGGGGCTCCACAGCCTTGGGATCATAATTCATGTGCTTCCATTCGTTTGGCTATTTGTCCCTGTGCTTTTTCCAATCTTGGGCTCATCAATTCACACTCTTATAGTCCCTCCTCTTTCCCGACAGTTGGACACCTGGAGCTCCACCTGGGGCCTGGCCGAGGATCTCTGCATCCACTTCCATTAGTTATTGGATGAGAGTTCCAGCTCGACTGTTAGGGTGTTTGGCCATCTGATAATCAGACTAGGTCAGATCAGGCTTCCTCTCGACCATTGCCAGCAGTCTACAGAGGATGTATTATTGTGGATTTCAGGAGACCTCTCCAGCACTGTGCCTATTCCTGTTCTCATGTGGTCTTCATTTATCATGGTCTGTTATTCCTTGTACTCCCTTTCTGTTCTTGATCCAGCTGGAATCTCCTGCTCCCCTAAGCTTTCTTTCCCTCAAACCTTGCCCTTCATTACTCCCACTGTTGTCCAGGCTGTTCATGTAGATCTCATCCATTTCTCTGTCATTGGGTGATCCCTGTGTCTTTCCTAGGGTCCCATTTCCAGGTAGCCTCCCTGGAGTTGTGAGTAGCAGACTAGTCATCTTTGTTTTACATCTGGTATCCTCCTATGAGTGAGTACATACCATGTTTGTCCTTCTGAGTCTGGGTTCGTCAGGATGATTTTTTCTAGATCTATCCATTTGTCTGCAAACCTCATGATGTCATTGTTTTTCTCTGCTGAGTAGTACTCCATTGTGTATATGTACCATAATTTCTGTATCCATTCTTCAGTTGAAGGGCATCTAGGTTATTTCCAGGTTCTGGCTATTACAAACAATGCTGATATGAACATAGCTGAGCAAATGCCCTTGTGGTATGATTGAGCATTCCTTGGGTATATGCCCAAGAGTGCTACAGCTGGGTCTTGGGGGATATGGATTCCCAATTTTCTAAGGAAGTACCATATTGATTTCCAAAGTGACTGTACAAGCTTGCATTCCCACCAGCAGGGGAAAAGAGTTCCCCTTGCTCCACATCCTCTCCAGCATAGGCTGTCTTCTGTGTTTTTGATCTTAGCCACTCTGACACGTATAAGGTGGTATCTCAGAGTCGTTTTGATTTGTATTTCCCGGATAATTAGGGATATTGAGACATTCCTTAAATGTCTTTCAGCCATTTGAACTTCCTCCGTTGAGAATTCTCTGTTTAGTTCTATAGCCCATTTCTTAATTGGACTGTTGGGCATTTAGCAAAGGACATGGTCAACAAGACAAAGCCACAGCCTACAGAATGGGAAATCATCTTTACCATCCCCACATCTGACAGAGGGCTGATATCCAGAATATATAAAGAACTAAAGAAATTAGACAACAAAATGCCCATAATTTGATTTCTTAATGCCTTGATGTCATTTATTCACATGCTTATTTATTCTAAAAGGAAATTAGAATAGAGTGTTTAAAAACTGATAAAAATGATGATACTATCCAAAACTAATGAGTCACTAGTTAATAATGCCATGATGTAATGTACATTTATTTCAGTGATACTTATTTGGTGTGTTATTTTGTCCAGAAAATAGAATCTTGCAGAAGGCATGACTAAAGAAGAGCAGCAGGGTCCAGGATTTGTTGAAGAGGTCATCATTTACAATGTCTATGACTCCACAGTTATCCAGGATGAGGCAATTCCTAGATACCACATCTTCATTTGTCTACCTTAGTTTTGATAAAGTCATATTTCTTACAAAGACTCTTTGCCAGGACAATTGATCTTGGCATGCATTGGGCCCTGATTTACATCCTCTCTAATGAGTATCTTGATGTTGATGGTGATGATGACTTGACCAATATGAAGATTTCCAGAAGTGCCTGTTTACATATGTGGAGTCTAGACAGAAGTGCATGGGAGTGAAAGCATAAAAACCCACAAGAAAACACTGTTTTGAAGGTACATTCGGGCAACTTGTATAGGCAACAGTATGCACACACTACTTAGGAGGTTTCTATATGATTTAGTTTTAAAAGATTAAGATAAGCATGCATTTATTGCTTATTTGTCAAGGAACTGATGTGCCATAGACCATTAAATATTGAAAAAGGCCATGTTATTTATCTATCTGATTGTAATATATGTAAATGAGAATATGAAATAATTTTATTTACCTATGACTTCTTGAAATAGTGTAAATGGGGTATAGAAAAAGACTTGGTTAGAAATTACAGAAAATAAGTATCCCTAATGGCAGGGTTATAATGAATACTGAACTTTCTAGACTTCCTGTGTTCACTTTGATGCACTTTAGTAATAATTTCCAAATTATTGGATTGTTCTATGAATAATTTTCTAATAAAATAAGTATTCTTGCAGAGAACCCAAAATTTTAGCTCAAAAGTCTGTGTCAGCAATGCTTTTGGTATTTACAAAAAGAGACAACAGCATTTACCTATAGAGAAACAGTGTAAGTTTCTTGAATCTTGCTGCAAGGAAGGGAGAGAAGGGGGGAGGAAGCACACAGATATCGACAGAAAGATAGATTGTGTACCCTAATAAACTTTACCTGAAGATTGTAAGACAAAGGAACAAGCCACAGCCACCACCTCTTATCTCACCAACTCTTCAACCTAAAAAAAACAAAACAAAACAAAAAACCTGCCAGGCGATGGTGGCGCATGCCTGTAATGCCATCACTCGGGAGGCAGAGGCTGGTGGATCTCTTTGAGTTTGAGGCCAAGCCTGGTCTACAGAGTGAGATCCAGGAAAGGCGCAAAGCTACACAGAGAGACCCTGTCTCAAAAAACCAAAAAAAAAAAAAAAAAAAAAAAAAAAAACCCTCTAGTTCCTGTCTCATTATGCCACATATACCTTTCTCTGCCCAGCCATCACTTCCTGGGATAAAGAGTATGTGGGCTTCCCAAGCAAAGGCAAAAGACCTCAAGTGCTGGGATTAAAGGTTTATACCAGAACTGTCTGGCTCTGTTTCTCTCCAAGACTGAGTCAATCTCATGTGGGTTTTAATTTGCATAGATCCAGATGGCTTTGAATTTACAGGATGGCTTTGAATTTACAGAGACCCAGATGGATCTCTGCCTCTCCAGTGCTAGGATTAAAGGTGTATGCCAATTTTGTCTAACCGGTATGCTTACTCTATTGGCTTGTATTGTCCTCTGATCTTCAGGCAAATTTTATTAGGGTACACAACATATCACCATGTAGATGGTAGATAGATAGATAGATAGATAGATAGATAGATAGATAGATAGATAGATAAACAAGAGGACAGCTCCAGAATCTAATCTAGATTAAATGATTGAACTGCATTGTTTTGCAATCATCCTCTCAACAAGAAAATAGCATTTTCTCATTTTAGTCTTGGTGACTAGGTATGTTTTCTTAAGTCTGAGAAGACCAAGATTGAGGAGACACCAGACACAGAAGCATGACATTCCAAATGAACAACGACAAAAAAGTTAATTTGCAGCAAAGTCACTGAAATGGAAATTTTGAGCAGCTAATTCAGTCTGACAAGGGTAATGTAAGAAAAGGAATGATGGAAAATTTGAATTTTAGGTTGGAACTAGATTTGTGACCAGTCTTGGATGACATCCTCAAAGTGATAGTCCTTGGATGACATCCTCAGAATGAAGGACACTGTCAACTGCTTTCCCAGCATTCATTGCACTGCTTAATAATGACTCATTTCTTTGGCTAGAAATGCTTTTGACTCATGCTCCTGATTCCCCAAAACTGACAGATGAAAGGAATGCCCTCCCCCCATCTTTCCATGGTTAATCTTGGAAGGGGGCTTTAAACTCCAATATTAGGCAATAGTCCCTGATCTCTGTGTAGATACAGTGAATACTCAAGAGTAGATATGTAAACTGTGGAAAAAGAACTGCAATATAGCCAACAACAAATACAAGTGTCCTGATCTGCTTGTCTCTCTGTACATGGATCATATAGCATAGGGATAGGTTGCCTATGCCTTTCTGAAGATGCACTTCCGGTCTTGAGGGGAAGTTAGCTAGAGAGCAAAGCTAAAGTTTGAAGGCAAACTAAAAGAGTAATGAAGGAACAGGTCTGACACTTACAAATGGTGTTTAAAGCTGAAGTCACCATTGGGTATTTCAGTTACATGAAACAGTATTTTCTCATTGCCCTTTAAACCGATGAAAGATTGTTATTACTCCTTGTCATCAAAAATTCCATGACAGGTTTATTATTTCAGAGATGGGCAAATTGTGATCAATGTGGTGTCAAAGGATATAATTCTATGTTACAGTAGAAGATGTATTGGAAAAGGTGTATTTGAAACAAAAGAGGGAGGATATACTAGAGCAATATGCTTATTTGAACAAATGAAACCTAATTTAAGATATGACTTTTGGGATACATAAATAGAGAAAAAAATAACTGTCTTAATTTAATTTCTATTACTATCATAACATATTCTAACAAAAAGCAACTTAGTGAAGAGAAAGATTTGTTTCAGCTTACAATTTCAGATTACAGTCCATCACTGTGGGATAGTTCAGGACAGAAACTTTAAAAAATAATAACACATCCATAGGCAAAAACAAAGAGAAATGAATGCATGGGTGTTCACAAAAAAATGGTAGCTTGCTTATTTGTGTTCAGATTTATTTCTCTACTCAGGAACACCTGCATAAGGAATAGCAACACCCATACTGGGCTGAGTCTTCACGAATCCATTATCTCAACTAAAATATTTTTCCACAGACAGGTCTACAAGCCAACCCAATTTAGACAGTGCTTCCTTTAGAAACTCTTCCCAGGTGATTAGCATCATAGTAACTAAAAGTAACCTTAGTCAAACAGCTGGGTGATGCATGCTACTAAATCCTTATTCTGTACTTTGTTTACTTTCCCCCACAAAATTGTAGGACATACTAACATGTATTTCCAAATGAATAGTGTATAAGAAAAATGTTCTTTGGAGTGGAAAGAACACTAGAATTCACATATTTTAGATTATCTTTTGTCAAGTTTGTAGGTCCCATCCATGGTAATACGTCACCTGTAAAGAAAAGATTTAAATAAGTCCCCAGGAGTGCCTTGATCCTGGAGGACATGGGAATGGAGGGGAGGGCTAGAGGGAAGGTGGGGGTGGGGGTGGGAGGGGGGAGGACAGGGCAACCCATGGCTGATGTATAAAATTTAAAACACATAATAATAAAGAAAAAAAGGAAAAGATTGTGGGGAAGAAAGGGAAGAATGAGTAGGATATCAGGAAAAGTTGGGTAGAAATACAGCTAAGGATTGGGGTTGATTCCAGAAAAATGTTGATCCCAAATATAATGACTGTAAGAGATGAGATTAAAAAAAAATTAAGAAGGATGGTAACCATAAAACTAACAAAGCTAAGGATGTACAGTAGTATGTGCTGAGTGTTAACAAGTGTCAGCTGGTGTGTAAGCAATTTATATGGACTACTTTAGTCAATTATTAGAAAGGAACTCTGTCTCAGAATGAAGAGCAAGGAAGTATTAGCGCTGGTCTAAAATGCAAGTATATCTGGCCACAGTAATGGAGTAACAAGATTAAAAAAAATAAAAGTCTTCCCCAGGCATTAAACTCTCTAGTTGGACATCTTATCAGCTGAAGCAATAGCTGAAATCTGTAACAGTTTACCTCCTTACATTAAGTTGAATATTCTTTCTTCTGCTGTAACGTTAATAATTTCTTGGAAAAAAAGAGCACGGCCTGTTAAATTATCCTTCTTTATGAGGTATGAGACTTCCTTACATTGCTTATTTATTGCTTGACAATACAGTGGATATTTAGTAACTGTGTTCATGATTGCATGTGCTCAAAGGAGGAGCACACTGGGAACAGAAAGTCGTGTACAATAAGGAATGTGCATATGTTTAGAAGTGAACTCAGAATTAAGGTTGGAACCACACAAAGAACCAACTTCGGCTTCTCTTTCAGGTATCTAGTGCATGGTGAGGGTTTGGTAGATAATGTTTATTTATATGTGTGATCCTTACAAATCATTTCAAAAGACTAGATTTAACCAGGAGAATACAACTTCAAGTGGTCTCCAAAACCATTCTTGGTGACTAGTATAAGAACTTCATTGGTAAAAGGGGGAATGGGCAATTCTTGCTCATACAATCCCTCCTGGAGCTCCACCTGGGGCCTGGCCATGGATCTCTGCATCCGTTTCCCTCAGTCATTGGATGAGATTTCTAGCACGACAGTTAGGATGTTTGGCCATCCTATCACCAGAGTAGGTCAGTTTGGGCTTTCTCTTGACCATTGCCAGTAGTCTATTGTGGAGGTATCTTTGTGGATTTCTGGGGACCTTTCTAGCACTTTGCTTCTTCCTTTTCCCATGTGGTCTTCATTTATCATGGTCTCTTATTCCTTGTTCTCCCTCCCTCCCTCTGTTCTTGATCCAGCTGGGATCCCCCGCTCTCCTAAGCTCTCTTTCCCTCGACCCTTGTCCTTTATTACCCCCACTCACGTCCAGGTTGCTCATGTAGATCTCATTCATTTCTCTGTCATTGGGTGATTCCTGTGTCTTTCTTAGGGTGCTATTTTCTAGGTAGCCTCCCTGGAGCTCTGAGTAAGCACAGGGACAAATAGCCAACCTAATGGAAACACATGAACTATGAACCAATAGCTGAGGAACTCCTAACTGCATCAGGCCCTCTGGATAAGTGAGAGTTGATTAGCTTGAACTGTTTGGGATGCACCCAGGCAGTGGGACCTGGACCTGTACTTAATACATGAGCTGGCTGTTTGGAACCTTGGGCTTATGCAGGGACCCTTCACTCAGCCTGGAAGGAGGGGACTAGACCTGCCTAGACTGAATCCACCAGGTTTAAATGAATCCTCAGGGGAGTCTTGGCCTTGGAGGACATGGGAATGGGGGGTGAGCTGGGGGAAAGTCGGGGGGGGGGTGGAGAAAGGACAGGGGAATCTGTGGCTGATATGTAAAATTAAATTAAATTATAAAATTAAAAAAGTTGAAAAAAAGGGGGGATGGAAACAAAGTAAGAAATGGTCAAGCAGCGAATAAACCAGAAAAGCCAATCTCCCTCCACAGGTACTCAAGTAATCAGAGATTTTTTAAAAAGATTACTCGTATACATAGTTTGTCAGCACATTTTTTTCATAGAACAAGGGAAACACATAACTCCTAAGGGGCAATGGTACAAATATTTCAGCTGATAGGACATCCAGGACAAAGAAGGTAGAATAAACTAGATTTAAGCAAACAATTTGATACAGAACTGCAAAAGGCATTATGAAATTCTGGAAAACTGCAGATTCAATTTCCCTGGAATATATACTTCAACCTAGCAGAAACTTTGACAATTATTCACGTTGGAGCAGCAGGGAGAAATGGAGGCAATGAGAAAACAAACATTCAGCCATTAGATTACAAAATGCCACGGTGTCCAGAAAATACCTACATTGACTTCCCTTCCCCTGAAGCCTGAACCAGCCTCCTAATTCTTGTGTGTTCAAATGTCTTTCTCTCTTACTGCTTCTGTCTCATTCATTAGCCCCACCCCTTCCCTCTTATTATATGTTTTTTCCTCCTTCCCTTCACCTCCTTTCTTTCTCTCCCTCTCTCTTTCTTTCTTCCTCCCTTCTTTCCTTTTTCCCGTCTGTCTGTCTGCTTGTCTTTCCGTATTTTGGAAATTGAACACATTCATAGTGCATGCTAAGCAAGTGCTCTACAACTAAACTATATCTCAGGTCTGCCAATTCTATCATTTCATTAAGAGTAAAATTTCACTCAAGCTGGGCATGAATTCCTGTGTTCAGATGCTATGAAAGAATGAAGTTCATGTGATGGTAGGCAGCTGAAAAAATATGAGGAGTCATAGACTGATAAGATTTCTTTATTTACTTTGAGAGGAAGCTGCTCAGACCAATAGACACTGGCAGGCACCTAGACACAAGATATCACACAGTGCTGCATACAAGTGGGCATAGGCACACAAGCTTACAGACAGACACATAGGCAGGCTCTGACTCTTGACTTTAAAGTTATATTTATATAGAATCACATAAAAGTGGCACTCTGCCAGGAGTACTTAGATAGAAGGTTACATTGTTATTTACTTTGGGAGTTCTTAGAATCCAGTATCAGCCATTTTAAGCTGATTCATAGCCCTCCAGATGTTCAGTGTCAGCTTTCTTTAGATGATTCATCCAGATATCTGTATCAGTGTCATGTTGTCTAAATATAAGCTGGTTCTTACAGCCCTCTGTTCCCAACACACCCATATCCTAGAACTTGGGAAGTGGTGTTACAGGGATCACTATAAGTTCAAGACCAGTCCAGTCTACCAGCCTAGACCACAGTATGAGACCTTCTTGAAAGAAACAAATGTGTGTGTGAGGGTGTGTGTGTGTGAAGATGGCTCCTTGGAGAGAAGCTACAAAGGGCCATAATTTATAACAGAATCTCCTTTCCTTTCTATTGGTCAGAAGGCACTCTATCCTCTTTTGGACTTCAAGCTTAGTTTGCTCTCTAATTTTTGTTTTGTGAGAAGGTAAAATTGCTATTTGAAATAGAGTTTGTTTGGATTTTATAAGATGATACTTTGTAGTGACATTTTATTCCTCCCTATTGGACAAATATTCAGACTATCAATTGGACTCTCAAGCCTTAGTTCATCACCTTTCTCCATTTTATACAATACAGGATCTCCTGCTCATGGAGTGGTGCCACCCACAAAGGGCAAGTCTTTCTACTTCAATTAATGTCATCAGGATAATCTCCCACAGTCATGCTCAAAAGTCCATCTACCTGGTGACTATAGTCGATGTTGAGATGGCAGTTGACACATAACTATCCCAGGTTGCCGTCCTGGCTTCAGGCTTCAGTACCCCTTTAGTCTATAGCCTGTTTTTATCTAAAACATAACTCATGAAAATACCACAGATGGCCAGCACCATGCTTAGCACCCTTAGAATGACAAAGACAGAGAACTTCTATCATATTCCTCACCATAAAATATTTACTTCTTCCTCCTGTATCTCTCTTGGTCTTCAGTGCACTCTCATTAATACTTCTTGTAAATAGTGTCCTGTATTACACCGTAACAGAACAGATTCTGAGCATGCAAACATCAAGAACCACGAGATAACAATAGATCACATTCTAGAGTTTTTTGAGCAAGTATAACAAACATTTTATCAGTTTCTGAAAGGAGTGTGTAAAATGATTCAGAGATGATGATGATGATGATGATGATTTGGGTTTTTCAAGACAAGGCTTCTCTGTGTAGTCTTGGTTGTCCTGGCACTTGCTTTGTAGATCAGGCCTTGAACTCACAGAGATTCCCCATGTCTCTGCCTCCTGAGTACTGGGATTAAAGGCATGTGCCACAACCATGTAACTCCTCTCAAATAATGTGTGTTTCAACACCCTGAGATTTAATGAATGCAGCATTTATAGGTGGAACCCAGATAACTGTATCTACAAACCATGTAAGTGGTAGGTCCTAGAAAAAAACCATGCAACCAGAGTATTCAATATTTGTGGTGAATACGTTCACATGAATGATATTTTTTTAGATTTGATTGATGGATGAAACATTATTTACAATTGATTTTAAATTGAGTTTGTACTGGGCTTTTTGTCAAAATTCCTATTCAAATGCCAGGTACATATTGCATATATTTACATGGAAGGTGACTGCTTCTAGAATTCCACACTGGCCCAAAATATGCAGGGTGAGGACCTATCTGCCAAATGCCTGACTAATGCTCTGACTATGAGTTGCAAGTCAAAATTCCTCTATGAACAGATGGTCATTAATATTGTCTCTCAGTCACCTACATGTGGGACTATTTCCTACACATTTCTTAGATTAGGTAAACACTAGGGATTGAGCAAAGACTAGAAACATGGCCAGTTAGGAAAATGGAGCAAGTGCAACTGAGATTTTACTGAACTCAACATATTAAAGTTCTGTATGTGGGTTGTATTTATTTATTTATTTATTTATTTATTTATTTATTTATTTATTTTGTGTGTGTGTTTTGTGAAAACTTAATTAATCTCTGTGGGCTTACAGTGTTTCATTTGTGAACTACATGAGATAACTTGCTATAGCTTCTTAAGTAAAGTTAACTATTTACAGTATCCATGAATTTCATGTTTTTATATAAATTTGGGGCACACTTGTTTCATATTAATCTCTTCTCCAGAGAAGCTCCATAAGTAAATTGAAAGAATTCTTGAAAACACATTGTTTGCATCACCTGGGATGGACCCAAATAGCTCCCAGTAGAATCAGCTAGAAAATATGAAAAGACATTTGAATTCTTGACTCTTCTATGACTAACCGCAGTAATCATCCAAGCAAACTACATTTTTAGCGTCACATTTGGAAACATTGTGAGTCAATTCCTCCCTGGGTATCAATCAATATATGCTTACAGTTTATCAATGCTAAACTCTGCATGCCACATTTATAATAATGAACTTCTAATGGATGAGTAATAGTGAGCAAAAACATATCTGTACCTTTTTTCAAGAAGTAAAAAATGTCAACAATTGAACGCAAGAATCATTTTATATCATGTTTGAACCTGATCTTTTTCTAAATTTAAAATCATTCTTTTAATATTTTCCTTTTTGTTCACTTTTTTAGGAATTTAAAATTAATAAAGAAGTCATATTTAATCAGATGATTTATCAACTCAAAAACATTTAAAATAAAATGCAATTTTTATCTCCATGGTGGATAGAGTTAGTGGGCAAAACCAGAATGCATGGACAGCAACATCAGCACATTCTTCTAAGTAAAAGTGAGGTGTTACTATAATTCCATCACTGCAAATTGCAAATATGCATTGAACCATAACATTGTATCATGTAAATCAGGACAAATATCTGTGTCATATCAATCAGTCATAAATACATACATAAACAGTACTCTTTATACAATATTATGCCACAATCCAAAGGAAAAATTATCATTTCTTATAATACACTGTAAGAAAGAGATTCCAGTTTAAGAGTTTCAAAATACTGTCTATTCATAGAGCATTAGAGGAGTCACTTGAGATGACATCAGGGTATGGAGTTCATTACAGAGTTTGCATTTAATCTTGATTTCTTTTAAGCAATTGGAAAATACTAAACAATGAATAAGCCATTTAGATAGTTCACTGTATTACTCCTCTATTTGTTATTATAATCAAACACTTGAGGTATATTACCTTTATAAAGAAAAGACATTTACTTATCTCTTTTGAAGCATAGGAGTAACTCTACTGAAAGCTGTTTACTGGCACAGTCCTGAGGTAGCATATAGCACCACATAGCAGGATACAGGAGGAGAGTGTTTATGTGCCTATGTCCTTCGCTCTTCCTCTCAAGACATCAGAACTCAATGAAGGGGCTCTGTCTTGATATTCTTATTTAATCCAAACATCTCCCCAATGCTCCACTCATAAACACTATGGAGTAGAATTAAATTTTCACTATTTTAGTAACTTTAAAGTAGAGAATACTTTTCAGTACACATGCTATTGGCAGGCATATTCAGGCAATATCCATACCATAGTAACCCTAGTACCAAGGAATAAGTGGAACATACTTGTGGAAAAGATATAAGAATTAACAGAAAAGTAAGAGGTGGTTTCAGAAGTTCACATCAAGAACGTGGGTTCACACACACACACACACACACACACACACACACACATATATATATATATCCATATGTATTATTTTATTATCTTTTAATAAGATGATTTATTAATTTTACATTCAGTCTGTAGTTTCTCCTCCCTCCTCTCTTCTTAGTTGCTCCCATTTCTTAGGAAAGGGCTGGTTTCCCATGAGTATCAACAAAACATGGGATATCAAGTTGCAGTAAGACTAAACACTTTTCCATGTATTAAGACTGGACAAAGTGACCCTGTATGCAGAGTAGGGTTCCAAAAATCTAGTAAAAGAGTTGAAGACAACCCCTGGTCCCGCTGCTAGGAGTCTCACAAGAGGACCAAGCTACAGAACTGTAACAAGCATATATGCAGAATGCCTAGGTTAGTCCCATGCAGGCTTCCTGGTTGTCAGTTCAGTCTCTGTGAACCCCTGTGAGCCCAGGTTAGTTGATATTGTAAGTTTTCTTGAGGTGTCCTTGAACCCTCTGGCTCCTGCAATCCTTTGTCTATTTTGCAGGATTCCCTGAACTCAACCTAATGTTTGGTTATAAGTCAGCATCTGTTTCAATCAGTTGCTGGATGAAGCCACACTGAAGACTATTGGACTAGGCACCAATCTGATCAGAGGAGGTGGCTAGTTCAGGAAATGATTTGGCTATTGATAAAAGTTTTTATCTGGGGGTTATCTTTGTAGATTCCTGGGAGATTCTCTTGCTCCAGACTTACCTTACTCCAAAATACCCCTCCCCACTTCAGTAGACTCTCTCTTCAGTAGTATTCTCCTCTCCTGCCCCCTCAACCTGATAGCTCATGTTCCCAGTCTCACTTGCCCTCAGTCCACTCACGAAATCTTTTCTATTTTCCTGTTCCTGAGAGATCCAGGAATTCCTCCATGAATCCTCCTTGTTATCTAGTCTCTCTGGTTTTATGGATTGTAGCATAGTTATCTGTTATTTACAACTAATATCCACTTATGAGTGAGTACATGCTATGTTTGTGTTTCCCAGTCTGGGTTATCTCACTCAGGATGAGTTTATCTAGTTCCATCTTTTTGTCAAAAAAATTTCCTGCCAGGCAGTGGTGATGCACACCTTTAATCCCAGCACTCAGGAGACTGAGGCAGATGGATCTCTGTGAGTTCAAGGCCAGCCTGGTCTCCAAACAAGTTCCAGGAAAGGCACAAAGCTACACAGAGAAACCCTGTCTCGAAAAACCAAAATAATAATAATAATAATAATAATAATAATAATAATAATAATAATAAATTTTTTAAAACTCCTGATGTAATTGTTTTTAACAGCTGAATAATACTTCATTATGTAAATGTACCACATTTTCTTTATTCATTCTTTGGTTGAGGGCATCTAAGGTTGTTTCCAAGTTCTGGCTGCTACAGATAAAGCTCCTATGAACATAGTTCATCAAGTGTTCTTGTGGTATGATTCAGAAGCCTTTAGGTATATGCTCAAGAGTGGTATAGCTGGGTCTTGTGGTAGATTGATTCCCAGTTTCTGAGAAACCACCACACTGACTTCCAAAGTAGCTGTACAAGTTTGCCCTTCCCCCAGCAGTGGAGGAGTGCTGTACTTTCTCTTCATCCTCTTGAGCATGAGCTGTCACTTGCATGTTTGATCTTAGCCATTCTGATAGGCTTAACATGGAATCTCAGAGTCATTTTGATTTGCATTTCCCTAAGGGATAAGGATGTTGAACATCTCCTTCAGTGTTTCTTGGTCATTTGAAATTTTTCTGTTCAGAATAATTATTAGATTGGAACCCCTTTTAACTGGATTATTTTTTGATCTAGCTGGGATCTCCTGCTCCCCTAAGCTCTCTTTCCCTCAAACCTTGCCCTTCATTACACCCACTCTCATCCAGGTTGTTCATGTAGATCTCATCCATTTCTCTGTCATTGGGTGATCCCTGTGTCTTTCTTAGGGTCCTGTTTTTTAGTAGCCTCCCTGGAGTTGTGAGCAACAGTCTAGTCATCTTTGTTTTACATCTAGTATCCTACTATGAGTGAGTACATACCATGTTTGTCTTCCTGAGTCTGGGTTACCTCACCCAGGATGATTTTTTCTAGATCTATCCATTTGTCTGCAAACCTCATGATGTCATTGTCTTTCTCTGTTGAGTAGTACTCCGTTGTGTAAATGTACCATATTTTCTTTATCCATTCTTCAATTGAAGGGCATCTAAGTTGTTTCCAGGTTCTGGCTATTACAAACAATGCTAATATGAACATAGCTGAGCAAATGCCCTTGTGGTATGATTGAGCTTTCCTTGAGTATGTGCCCAGGAGTGCTATAGCTGGGTCTTGGGGGAGATGGATTCCCAATTTTTTAAGGAAGTGCTGTATTGATTTCCAAAGAGGCTGTACAAGCTTGCATTCCCACCAGCAGTGGAAGAGAATTCCCATTGCTCCACATCCTCTCCAGCATAAGCTGTCTTCTGTGTTTTTGATCTTAGCCATTCTGACAGGTGTAAGGTGGTATCTCAGTTGTTTTGATTTACATTTCCCAGCTAATTAGTGATGTTGAGCAATTCCTTAAATGTCTTTCAGCCATTTGAGCTTCCTCTGTTGAGAATTCTGTGTTTAGTTCTATAGCCCATTTCTTATTTGGACTGTTGGGCATTTTGATGTCTAATTTCTTGAGTTCTTTATATATTCTGGATATCAGCCCTCTGTCAGATGTGGGGTTGGTGAAGAATTTTTCCCATTCTGTAGGCTGTTGCTTTGTCTTGTTGACCGTTTCCTGTGCTCTACAAAAGCTTCTCAGTTTCAACAGTTCCCATTGATTGATTGTTTCTCTCAATGTCTGTGCTACTAGTGTTATATTTAGGAAGTGATTTCCTGTGCCAATGCATTCAAGACAACTTCTTTCTTTCTCTTCTATCAGGTTTAGAGTAACTGGATTTATGTTAAGGTCTTTGATCCACTTGGACTAAAGTTTTGTACATGGTGACAGATATGGATCTATTTGCAGCCTTCTACACATTGACATCCAGTTATGCCAGCACCATTTGTTGAAGATGCTTTCTTTTTTTCATTGTACAGTTTTGGCTTCTTTGTCAAAAATTATATGTTCATATGTATGTGGGTTAATGTCAGGGTCTTCAATTCGATTCCATTGGTCCATATGTCGGTTTTTATGCCAGTACCAAGCTTTTTTTATTATGGTACCTCTATAGTAGAGCTTGAGGCTGGGGATTGTGATGCCTCCAGAGGTTGTTTTATTGTACTGGATTCTTTTAGCTATTCTGGGTTTTTTTGTTTTTCCATATGAAGTTGAGTATTATTCTTTCCAGGTCTGTGAAGAATTTTGTTGGTAATTTGATGGGGATTTCATTGAATCTGTAGATTGCTTTTGGTAAGATTGCCCTTTTTACTGTGTTAATCACATGAGAACAGGAAGAAGCAAAGTGCTAGAGAGGTCCCCAGAAATCCACAATGATACATCCATTATAGACTACTGGCAATGTTCAAAAGAAAGCCTAAACTGACCTAGTCTGGTGATCAGATGGCCAAACACCCTAACTGTTGTGCTGGAACTCTCATCCAATAACTGATGGAAGTGGATACAGAGATCCTCGGCCAGGACCCAGGTAGGGCTCCAGGACTCCAATTGTTGAGAAAGAGGAGAGACTGTAAGTGTGTGAATTGTTGAGACCAAGATTGGAAAAAGCACAGGGACAAATAGCCAAACTAATGGAAACACATGAATTATGAACCAAAAGTGGTAGAGCCCGCAACTGGATCAGGCCCTGTGGATAAGTAAGCCAATTGAATAGATTGAACTGTTTGGGAGGAACCTAGGCAGTAGGATCTGGACCTGTCCTTAGTGCATGAGCTGGCTGTTTGGAACCTTGGGCTGACACAGGGACACTTTGCTCAGCCTGGAGGGAGGGGCCTGGACCTGCCTGTACTGAATCCACCAGGTTTAAATGAATCCCCAGGGGAGTCTTGGCCCTGGAGGAGATGGGAATGGAGGGGAGGGGCTGGGGGGAAGGCAGAGGTGGGGGCGGGAGAGGGGAGAGGGGAACCCATGGCTGATACGTAAAACTAAAACACAAATACAATAATAAAAAAAGAAAACATGGAAGTGATATAAATGAGAGGACACATGAGCTAAAATGAAAAAGATAGAATGTAGATAATGTTTTTTTTCTGATTAGATGTGGCTTTTAGATAAAACATGGCTTAAACATTTTTCTTATGCTAATATTCCCCAACTAGCAAACTGCATGACTTTGAGCTATGTCCATCTCTATCTTATCTATCATCCCTAAGTTTAATTATTTCATCATAAGAACTCTTTATCTCCAACCAACAGAGGAAGAATCATTCTGCTTCTAGGTTGCTTCTAGGTGTGAACCACTTCTTCCCCTATTGTTCTCAGAATTGTATGGGATTAATTGGCAGCAACTGTTTGACTATAAGATGAGACCTTCCCCAGTATCTATTACATCCTTTTATCTACTTCAATTCCATTCCACGTATGCTATTACACCTGCTCTCAGATTCCATGTAGTTACACTTCTGTGTCTTTCCAAATATTAGGTAGCAAATGATGTTCTGAATGAATGTAAAGTCCAGAGTGGATGTGCATTGTTGACATAGACGTGGCCATCTCAAGACCCAATGCCTCAGCTCCATAGGAGTGGCAAAGTCTTTCCCATGTGAGGTTCACAAGGATGCCAAAGCCTTTGCTTTTCTCTGGTTCAAGTCTTTGTTAACAGTACATACAGAAAATTTCCACCATAGACTTTCCTCCAAAAATAGTTTACAACTGGAAGACTGCTCCAGAGTGTTCTTACTACAATTAGCTAAACCTGTCTTTTGTTCACCTCTAGGCAATAGTCCTGTTCAACTGCCTATTCAACAGATCTGTCTTATGGGTACTTCTGCTTCTCCTTCAGAGAGCTCATACTACCCAGTCACAGCTTTTCTGTTTAGTTGTGTCTGTGTCTTTTTTCATTCCATTGCTGTCCTTACTCAGTATTCTGTGACTCAAACCCATGCAAGGACAAAGCAGAAAATGTTCTTTCCTTCTTTGACTGTGGAAAACACACACCAAACACACAACACACACACATACACACACACACACACACACACACACACACACACACACACATGTATATTTTTGCCTGACAAATACTATTCATGTTCAAACTACATTTAAAATACCATGCCTTTGCTGAACCTTCTATACCAGCTCCACCACTCAAATGCCAACTTCATTCTGTGTCTTGACAATATTAATGACAACACATGTTGTGTTTATTTATGTTAATAAGCACTTATTAAGCATCAAAGCATTGATGCCAGGGGCTTGGGTGCATTGATAAATATTACCATATAGTTTGCCACTGTCATAGAATTTGGCTCTTAGAGTTAAACATGACTAATTCTGGCCAGATGTCCAAATGTTAAGGCAATAATTTGTACTTGAAAATATAGTCCTTAAGTTTAACCAAGGCACAGGTCACTTGGACTGGATTATAATAAAACTATAAACATGGAGGAAGGACAAATTTAAAAATTCCTCTTATGGCCATAGACAAGGTAGAAGCTAATGGAATACTAGAATATAAGTATTTCAGGTATGCAGAAGAATGGAGAAAAGATTGTAGGAGACAGAGGGGCCAAGGATACTACAAGAAAACCCACAGAACAAATTAATCTGAGTTCATAGAGACTCACAGAGACTCAACTGACAACCAGGAAGCCTGCATTGGACTGACCAAGGCCTTCTGCATATATGTTACAATTGTGTAGCTTGGTCTTCTTATGGGACTTCTAACAATGTGAGGAGGGGATGTCTCTGACTATTTTGTTGGCTTTGGGAACCCTATTTCTCATACTGGGATGCCTTGTCCAGCCTTTATGTAAGGGAGGAGCTTAGTCTTACTGCAATTTGATATGCCATGTTTTGTTGATATCCATGGGAGGCTTGCCCATTTCTGAAGAAAATTGGAGTAGGGGTGGATGTGGAGGATGAGAAGGGAACAAATGATCAGTTGAGAGAGGGACTAGGAGGAGAGGAGGGAAGGGAAATTGTGGTCAGGATGTATAACAATATTAATTACTACTACTAATAATAAATCATATAAAAGAAATGCTGCTATATAGAGGCTATCATTAAAATCAATTCATTTGTCTAAGATTGGAGGACTAACACCAAAGAAATAGCTATAGACAACTAAGGAATGCTGAGAGCGGGAGAAAGTCTTCCCCAGGGAAGTCCCCCATATGGGTTACCTAAAACCAAGTGGTCAGCCCTGAAATCACACACACACACACACACACACACACACACACACACACACACACTAATTTGTATCACTATACATATTACTAAATATAATCAACAAAATCTACTCAGTCCATATAATTTTACTTTTATGTATATGATTTCAGGGTTGACCACTTGGATGACCAAATTGGATGGCTAATTTGAGGGAAATAAGAAAATCCCTTACAGTTATTTCCAGAGGGTAACCTAAGCTAGATATTCCTTCACAGGTGTGTCAGAGACTTGTCTTATGAGTGAGTCTAGAGCATGTCAAGTTGTCAGTCAACATTAACTATAAAGTGAGTCAAAGTCTTTGGGAAGATGTTACTCTAACCTAAGAAACAAAATTTACTTCAGTACATTAAGGCTGGAAATTGGAAGCTTCTGGAAAATTTTGTCCTTGTGTAGGAACTAATGATCTTAGTTTCACTTAGAGGTACACTTTGCTTGTGCACTTACAGATTGTCAGAGGCAAAGAAGATAATTCAAGGTCTGTGAGATGTTTTTTGACTTCCTGGCCAATCTCTGACTGATGTTCAAAAACAGAAGAAGCTTCCATGAAGGGTGTGCACTTATGTGTATGTGGGCATGTTTTAAATGAGTGAATGAACAAATATAAGAATCAAAGAATCAAAGTGGGAGACAGCTATCAAAGGCAATCTGAAGAATCCAGTGCATAGATGAATGACAGTCAGCAATAGTCACAAATATAAGTTAGTGACAACTACAGTGAAGCGTGGCAGATTGGTACAGCTGTGTGGGAATGAGAAGCTATGGGAGAAGAAGGAAATGTGAATATGGCAGTGAATAAATGTATGGCCAGCTAATGGATGATACAAAAATTTATAAAAATGAAGATCTACAGAATCAAAATTTATTAGACCCTGTATTGGTAAAATTAGTACTTAGAAGTAAGACTTTCAGCTTCCATTAAGATAATACATTTTGAAAAGTTCCACCTACTCAAGAAGATGTTGTTTCAGTGAGCACTTATAGTCAACAGAAGTGGGAATAATGGCCTCAAATTAGCCAAACCATTATCTGATATACCTCTGGTGAGCTGAAAATTAATGGCAAACACTGAGGAGTAGGGTAGCGACTGTGGAACAGATGTCACCAGGGAAGGTCAGATAGGTGCATCTCCAAGCAATGAACTAATGAACTAACAGACATTAACTAATGAGTATACCAAGATATGGGCTTAGGTTCTTTAAAACAAGAAATATTTCATAGGTATGAACAGTAACCTCATAAGAATGAATGCACAGTCTCCATTTTATATCAAAATTTCCCAGAGATATATAAACTGGCATATAAACTAAGGTATTTAGAATTGGTATATATTGATGTACAGAAGGGCCAAGGGCCTGCAATATCCTCACACAGGACCCAAATTTAAAAATTAAGTCACCTACTTCATTATTTCTTGGACCTCAAATTCAGACCTATTTGGGAGAGTTCTGCCCTTGGAAATGGATAAGAGCAGATTCTACTGTCTAAAGTGTAATGGTAAGATTTTCCAGTTCTGTATGATTTTAAGGACAGTTCACAGCAAAGGGACTTTAGAGGATCCATTTTTCAGAGTGTTTTTTTATGTAAAGCATGTTGATCTTCTCTATTCCTTGGGATTGTAATACTCTCCCTGGACATCCTTTTGATTTATGTGAACTTGTGCTGGCCTGGGAATTGTTTCTGTTCTTCATATATGTTATTTGACATGTTTGGGCTTTAACCATGTATGTTCTCATTAAATCTCCACTTTGTAATGTTTCAGTGGTTGTACTGAAATAATATACACAATTAACAAAGTTCTCACTTTATCAAAATCTTTATTTCCAGGTTCAGCAACAAAATAGGCTTTAAAATGCTATTACTTTTCCCTGTCTCACTGCATACACTACTGCTGTCTGGAATTTCAGTTGCAATTTGTGTAATGTTTGGTTTTAAATCACAAAGTATGCATAATTAGTTGTTTTGCAGACATGTATGTATATTTACAAATTCTTTGCATCCTCCTCTTTAACTCTGCCACTTTCTTTTTTCTCTTTAATTAATTCCCTTAGAAATATTCTTTATAAGACATTTCACAGTCAAGTCAGATTTTATGTGTGCAATGATGCCTGTATTTCAGCATCATTCGGTAAAGTCTTGTGGGTTACACAAACTTACTGTTTTACTTCAACACTTAGAATACTCCCCCTGTTGTGCCATCATTCTATTTGTTTCCTATTCATGCTGTTATTGTCATTGTCATTTAGATGCCATCATCCATACATTTCATGGTTTACTTTTAGTTTTATAATTGAAACATCTGACTACATAGGAAAGCTCTTTTGGATTTAGAGTGAAAGGACTCCTTTGTTGCTTTATGGCACCATTTGGCATATCTCCTCTGATCCCATTGGTTGTCTCAGTGGAGATGTTACTTGTGAGAGTTAAGTTAGTTGGAGAACTGTAAATTGTATGAGGGTTCTTGGTACTTCAAAGATTATGTTCATTACTAGTGGAGAAATTCATATTGCAAAGCAATTGTTTTACAATGTCTCTGTGCAGTTGAGTCAATGCATGGTGCTCAATAATAAGAACTAATTCTTGGATAGTCAAGGAAGTTAGAGGTAATTAGTTCAAAAGTCTGAAACAACTTCATGTCTGAAATTGCAAGAGATTCTATGTCTAAGAAGTCGGGCAAAGCACTTCCATGGGATGTTCAGACCAGTGCATATGTTGGCTTTTTGAGTAAGGACATCTGTCAGCTATTGGCTAGCTTTGGGGTGGATCTTTTCTCAGGAATCCTCTCAAAAACATGGCATAGACACAATTAGTTGCATTATAAATATTAGAATAAATAAGCTGTTCTTTTACTGAAACCTTTTTTAGTGCTTTCATAGATCACCTCATACTCCTATTGCACACAATAGCATGTGTAGTACCCCTTGAATTTGATGCAATGAATGATCCTATAACTGTATCTTAAACGACTACCAGTTCTTATCCTCCAAAAGATTCAGAATCTTGGCTTATTACTGTCTACAGATATTTAGCATACCATGTACCTAAAAAAACTATTGGGATAAAAATCAAATGTCGATAACCTTTCTATAATAGAGACCAGAAACAAATCTACTGGTTTTAAATGGAAATAAAAGCCAGTATTTGAGGAAAAAACAAAAGCTTCCTTGGGAATCTCAGTCTAATGTTCAAGTTTTAAGAACAAGTCTCCATGCTTCTAAAACATGAAGAAAATCACATTCATTGGGGAGTTGAATAGAACAAATGAGAGTTGAAAAGAACAGTAGTAATGAGAGGGGTATGAAAGAGCATAACAGGATCAAACATGGTCATAATATACAGCATATCTGCATGGAATTTTCAAAACTGAAAATTAAAGTGTTGAAAAATATCTTTGAAAAATAGTGTCATTACAAAGAGGGATACTGAGCCCCAGTTTTTCTGGTTTTCACAGTGGTGACCAGGAGTCAATACAATCTTGTCATCTCACTATGTGATCCTCTCAATAATCATAGTTATCCACTAACATCATCACTATCACTGACTCAAAGTCTGTGAAGGTTGATGCAAGAATTAAGCGGACTCTAGGCCAAATGTTGTGTGGCGGGGTTGGTGTCCCAATCCCTCCACTAAAAATCTTCCCTGGTCACAGGAGTGGCCAATTAATGATTGATCCAGCCTCAGACTCATATTATAAGAGTGAGTTCACCCCTCATACTTCCTGGAGTACCAGGACTCAGAGCCTGGATGCCCTAGAGACCTAAGCTAGAACCAAACATGGATATGCCTGTAAGGAACTATATAGATAAGATTAATTGAGATGGGAAGAGCCACCGTGAAAGAGGGTAGAATCATTCTGGGGACTTACATTTTACATTGCATAAAAGAGGGAAAGCTGGTGGAGCATAGGTATTTGTTGCTTTCTGCTTCCTGACTGTTGATGCCAAATGACTAGTTCCTTCAAGCTCCTATCATATGGTCCCCTCATTATGATGAGCCATACCTGTAGCCACAAGTTTTTCTGTGTCCTGCTTGGCTCACAGTCTGGACAAATCTCCCCCATTTGTGTCCTAAATCTGCTTAGTCCCAAATAAACACACAGTGGCTTATATTATTTACAAACTAAATGGCCTATAGCTCAATCTTCTTGCTAGCTTGCTCTTATAACTTAAGATTTCTATGTATCTGTAAGTGGCCACATGGCTTTGTGGCTTACTGGTACTTTGACATCTTGCTTCTTCTGACAGCGGTTTGCAGTGTCTCATCTCCCTCTCCTTTCCTCTTCCTCTCTCTCTCCAGGTAGAATGTTGTCGCCTAATTTTATTCTGCCTCACCATTGGCCAAACAGCTTTATTTATCAACCAATCAGAGCAACAAATATTCACAACATAAAGAAAGATATCCCACAGCACCATACTCTTGAACCAAGGCCAAATAAGGCTTTGCTTTTGTCAGAATTCTTTTTCAGAGTAGAGAAAGAAAGTAACTAAGTCATAAAATTGGTGTTAGACATATAGTCATTGTTCTGATAAGCCAGACCAGATGCTGTTAGATCTGCATTTGTGGTAGAATGTAGTAAACTTCATATTCTGGCCTAGAAAAATTGTAGTATGCTGGAACCAGAATTTGATGGGCCATTTTTTTGTGGGAGCTTTTAGGAATGCTGAGAGAAAGAGAATAGAGGCTCTTAGCTCATATTTTCAGAGAGGAACCAGAACGCTATTAAGAAAAGGATTGGGGCATTCATAATATATTTTGGCAAAAAATATGATTTCATTTGCCCGTATCGTGGTAACATCAGTTAGGTTAAACTTAATGGATAGTTTATTAATTTATTTAGCAGAGGAAATGTAAAGGCATTACTGTTTACTGCTCTTTTCCAGACTTACAGACAAAAAGTGCAAAATGTTGATGAGATGATATAAAAAATGTGGAGTTTGTTAAAGAGGAAAAGAAATTGAAGAAGTTGAACTTTTCCCCCAGGGTGTGTGTCAAAAAAGAAACAGTATTTGTTAAACATCTTTCTTTGTACTAAGAGAAAAGGAACTATTTATTTTCTGATGATGAGTCCCATCCATCAAAGTCTCCAACTTGTGAAAATGCAAACTTGTTTGAAAGGAGACAAACAGAACAGAGAATGCAGAAGATGGAGTTCTATGATCCTCAAAAGCATTCTAGGAAAGTGTGTTTTACCCCAATGTCATGAAACAGATACGCAGCTGTGGCCCGAGGGAAGCAAACAATTCAAGCTGGGGGTGAAACTTGGTAACATTGTCCACATTGTACTTGTTCAACGACATGAGAGATGCAGAAAGTGGGGTCATGGAGTTGGGTTCCATATTATATATAACAGTGGAGGACAGACAATGTGTGGCAGGTTCTTTCAAAGAGACCTTAAAAGGTCATTATGTAAACTTGCCAAGGTGAAATCTAAGTTGTAATAGAGATGCCAGGCTTTCCCACATTGGTCTCTAGATATTGGTGAAATTATTAAGGCTACTCCATGTAGTTAAAAGGGAGGTTTATTTTGTGGGGTAAGTTACAAGTGAATAGATAGTTTACAGAGTCTGGGAAAGGCATGGCACAGTCCAGCGGTGTTCTCTGGAGAACTCTATTCTGTCTACCTCCAGCATCCAGGGTCCAGGAACTAAAAGAGCCTGCAGATCTGGAACCTGGCTCTTCAGCGGCCTCTCTCAGCCCCGCCTTATAGGTGTGACCATTACCAAAGCCTCAATGGGGGTTGGAGCTTCCAGGTCAAAGCTGGAATGGCTACCCATTACACACACACACCACCACCACCACCACCACCAACAACAACAACAACAACAGCAGCAGCAGCAGCAACAACAACAGCAACAACAACAACAGGTAATGAAAAGAAAAAGGCCATGCATTTTAAAAAGATCAAGTAAAATTATTTGAGAGAATTCAGAGAGAGAAAAGGGACAGGGGAACAAATGTAAAAACAATGAAATAAACAATTTTTAAAATAGATTTAACTTCAGTAGCTGTCAGGGCATGCAAATTAAAATTACTTTGAGATTCCATCTCCCTCCAGTCTGAATGGCCATCACCAAGAAGTCAAATGAAAACAAATGCTGGTGTAGATGTGTGAAAGACTAAGCTTCATTCACTGTTAGTGTAAGTGCCAACTGATATAGCTACTATCAAAATCAGTATGGAGATGCCTCATGAAGGTAAGAACAGAGTTACTATATGACCCAGATAATCCATTCCTTAGCATAGACTCAGAAGATACTACATCTTACCAAAATCTTGCTCATCGGTGTTTATTGCCAGCCAATTTGCAACAGCTAGGAAATGAAATTAGTCTAGATGTCCATTAACTGATGAATGGATATTGAAAATGCAGTGCATATAAGAAATAGTTTTTTATTTAAATATAAAGAAAAATTAAATTTGCAGGGAAATGGGTATAACTAGAAAAGTTACACTAGATGAGATAAATCCGGCACAGAAAAAACAAATGTGTTTAAATTAGAGTTCTTGAAAAAGACAGAAGTCAATAAAAGTGATACTGGGAGGGAGTGTCTTACAGATCATAGGTAATAAGAAAATAGAGATCAGAACACTGTGTATGGAGAGATTTAAGTAGGGAGAGGATAAAGGGATAGGAGACAAGGGAGGCACAAAAAGGGAAGTGTGAAAATTTTTCCATATGGAAATCTCTAATATTGCAACCAAATCAAAAAATGCAATTTGAAAGTGAGATACCCTGATACTCTCCATAGCTAGTAAAAAGAAAGAAAGAAAGAAAGAAAGAAAGAAAGAAAGAAAGAAAGAAAGAAAGAAAGCCCCCTCTTTGACTGTATGAGATATTAAATTAAAACCCCAGTGCAAAGTGTGGGATAATTCCTTATGAATGCTGTTGAGGAGGTCCTGGAGATGCACAGAACACCACAACTAGATGATAAAAGCCTATTGCTCAAGGCAGCACATATTTTGGTTACAAGATATAAAGACACCTGGCTCGTAATGAGTTGGTAGTTTCCTTCCCACCACCTAGCTTTCCCAGTATAAGAAGAAGGTGCTATTCTGCTACTGAGGGTGAAAAGGTATCAGTTATCTTACTCAGCTGAGTCCTATCAATGATGGTACTAACTTGTCAGACAAGATATTCAATAGGGGCACAATTGTTATAGGAGTAACCACCTAGTTTCTTATTCCATCTAAAGCCCAATCCATGGGATAAAAATTTATACTTTATCTATAAACTGGCTCAAAACCCCATGAGAGGACATGAGACCTCTAAGGGACCTTAATTATGTTATTTAGCTAAATTACTATAGTGTCAAATCATCTTCTAAACATATATGTCTATACTCACATATTAGTTCTACTCTTAACCTTAATCAGAGAAAATTCTCTTAAAATGAACTGCAAAGAAGGTAGAGACTTTAAAGATTCTAAGAATAGGTAATGGTTGAGTATTCCTCCTTAAACAAGACATTTTTACCGTCCCCTCGAAGGCCCAGGGGACACTGAAGAAGAGAGGCTGGGAAGGTTGTAAGAACTGGAAGGGGAAGAAGTAAGGATGAAATGCCATCTTCTGGGCAATAGAGGCTGAATGCAACCGCACAATACCAACAGCAGATGACGGCACTGGCCCACACAAGAATGATTCTGTCAACACCTAGACAAGGATGGAAGAGGTATTCAGGAGTTGTAACTGTCACTGATGAAATGCTTTGTACAGACAGATTCAGAAAATGGGGTAGCATTGTCTCCAATTATGTACCTGTTGGTGGTCCCTCTAGGCTTCAACAGATAATACTGATCTAATGGTTATATCTGTGGTCCTGATTAAATGGGTCACACACAATCAAAATGAGTAAACCTGGGAAAGGGATAAGCATTGAGGAGTAGAGATTAATAGAGATGGGGTTTAATTAAGAAAGGGTGGGAGGGAGGAATACCAGAATACATTATATACACATTAAATTGTCAAAGAATTATGAGGCAGGGAAAGAATTTCCAATCCAATATCATTTTTAAAAAAGGAAAGTGATGGGTTTGGGTATTAAATTGACAACAAGTAGAGTTGGGATGGTTCCTGTTAAGTGTCAATAGAATCTAGAATAACCTAGAAGACACATGTCTGAACGTGTGTGTGAAGGATTAGCTGGAGTAGGTTAGCCTGTGAGCAAAACATGAGGGGCTATGCAGATTAGGTAAACTGAGATGGGAATATCTACCATGAAAGTGAGAGGAACCATTCCAGGAGGTTGGTCCTAGACTAAATAACATAAAGAAAGCTTGCTGAACACAGGCATTCATTATTCTCTGCTTCCTGCAGATGCAATGGATTCAGCTGCCTCAAGTTCCTGGTGCCTTGATCCCCTTGCCATAATAGACCAAACCCTTGAACGACAAGCCCTCATACATTCTTTATCCCTTAACTTGCTTTTGTCAGAGTATGTTTTTCTCAGCAATAGTAACTTAGTCAAATGCAATCTATAGATACTGCTCAAGATATAAAAATTTTCATATGTGTACATATTTCTCCGTGTGATAATTTTATGTAATGTTACTGCATACATATCTTTGAAAATCCAATGAAGTCCAGAAAACAATTTTATAAAATATTCTATCAACTATGCATTGCTATTTCTATTAGGAATATTCCATCATAGTGATGTGCCACCATCTGTTTACTTTAATATCCATTAAAGCGAACCTGGGTTGGTTTTGGTTTTCAGCTATTATAAACAATGAACATTCATAGACAGATTTTTATGATTGGGCATAACTGTCCCAAAGTACACCTGCTGAGTCATATGGTAATCACATATTTAGTCTAGAAAAGCAACTGAAAACTGTTTTCCATGACAGCTACAACATTTAAAATTTTTACCACTGTGTACATGAATGATGAATTCCCTCAGGCTTCATTAGTATTGGTATTTAATATACTATTTTTGATCACTAGAACAGTGCACAGGATTGTCAATTAATTACATTTATACATTCACTGAACAATTAGTGAGCATAATATATGAGTTTATCCATAAAGAAAAAGACTGTGAAATACGTTTTACGAGCAATCTCAGCAATTTATACAAGAATAATAAATAGAGAATTTATAATTTGTTACATTCTAATGAACTATAAGGATAATGATTAAGTGGGAGAAAAAGAATGAGGCACTGTGGAGTGGTGTTTAGATTTTAGGTGAGGGTGGCCCATGGTGGGACTTTCTAGAAGACCAGCCTTGGAGACGTAAGAAGCAAACATATTGGAGGCAAGTTGCACAGTATGTGTAAACTACTAAAATGCCTTGGTGAGTTTAAGAGACTTAAGAATACTCAGGAGTCTAGAGTGAGGTTACAAGATATGGAAAGGAACCACTGATCATGTGGGACTACATGGATTTAGGTTAAAAAAAAAAAAAAGCTGGGTTATTCTGCCAATTCTATTCAAGTTTCCCTAACCAATAAGTAGAAGAATCTGGAAGATATCGAGTTCTGATAGATAAGGGACAAATAGCAGCAGATAATAATGTGTGGTAAGCTGCGTTGCGTTGTGGTTAAAGGATAAACTACAGGTTAGAGGGGTGAAAAATCATTTGTCGGAGGGGAAATACTGATTACTCTTATCTGCCTGAATATCAGCTTTCAATTGAGGACTAAACTATCCAAGGATAAGACTCCTCCTCTCTAACCGCTTTCTGCATCCTGCCTAATCTTCATCACTTCTTCTTTCCCTAGGTCTTTTCTTTTTTTTACTTAAATTTTTTATTCATTTTACATACCAACTGCAGGTCTCCTCTAATCTCTCCTCCCATTCCCCCTCAGTAACCCTGAGATCCACCCCTCATCCCCTCCTCCAAAAGGGTAAAGCTTCCATTGGAAGTCAGCAAAGCCTCGTACATTCAATGGAGGCACGACCAAGCCTCTTCCTGCTGCATCAAGGGTGAGCAAGGCATCTAACCACAGGTAATGGGCTCCAAAGAGGCAGCTCATGAACCAGGGATAGACCCTCCCACTGCCAGGGACCCCTCAAACAGACAAAGTTACACAACTACCTCCCACATGCAGAAGGTATAGTCCAGTCCCATGCAGGTTCCACAGCTGTAGGTCTGATGTTCGTGAGGTCCTATGAGCTTGGTTCAGTTGTCTCGGAAGATTTCCCTATCATAATATTGATGCCCCTTGCTCATATAACCTCTTTTCAACTAGCCTCCTGGAGCTCAGCCTGGTGCTTAGCTGTGGCTTTCTGCATCCTCTCCACTATTGCTAGTAGTTTAATCTGGGATCATCCTTATAGATTCCTGGGAATTTCCCTAGCACCAGGTTTCTCCCTCTATCAAGATATCTCATTCATTGTTCTCCCACACCATCTCTCCCCCAGACCAACCATCCCATTCTTTCATATTCTCATTCCCCCCATCCCCAGTTTACTCATAGAGATCTCATCTGTTTACCTTCCAAAGATGATCCATGTGTCCCTCTTAGGGTCCTCCTTGTTTCCTAGCTTCTATGGAGCTGTGGGTTGTAGTCTGATCATTTTCTTTATCAATTCTTTGGTTGAGGGGCATTTAGGTTGTTTCCAGGTTCTGAATATTATGAATAATGCTGCCATGAATTGAGCAAGTATCCTTGTAGTATGCATGAGCATCCCTTGGTTATATGCCTAACAGTGGTATAGCTGGGTCTTGAGGTAGATTGATTCCCAATTTTCTGAGAAATTGTAATACTGATTTTCAAAGTAGCTGTACAAGTTTGCACTCCCACTAACAGTGGAGGAGTATTTCCTCTTGCTCCATATTCCCTCCAACATAAGCTGTCATCAGTGTTTTTAATCATAGTCATTCTGTCAGGTATAAGATGGTTTTTCAGATTCTTTTTGATTTGCATTTTTCTGATGACTAATGATGTTGATCAATTCCTTAAATGTCTTTTGGCCATTTGGGATTCTTCTGTTGAGAATTCTCTGTTTAGATCGATAGCCCACTTTCAAATTAGATTGTTTGGTATTTTGATGTCTAGTTTCTTGAGTTCTTTTTATATTTTGGAGATCAGCCCTCTGTCAGATGTGGGGTTGGTGGAGATCTTTTCCCATTCTGTAGGCTGTTGTTTTGTCTTATTTACTGTGTTCTTTGCCTTACAAAAGCTTCTCATTTTCAGGAGGTCCATTTATTAATTGTTGCTCTCAGTGTCTATACTACTGGTTTTATATTTAGCATGTGCTCTCCTGTGCCAATGAATTCTAGGCTACTTCCTACTTTTTCTTCTATCAGGTTCAGTGTAGCTGGATTTATGTTGATGACTTTGATCCATGTGGACTTGATTTTTGTGGATGGTGATTGATATGGATCTATTTGCAATCTTCTACATGTTAACATCCAGTTATGCCAGCTAGGTCTTTTCTATTAAAAATGGAATTATTTGGGAATAGGATTTAGCTTTCTTGACCTCTCTGTCTGATATCCTTTATAGAATGTAAGCATGTATGAATGTTTTCTTTCCCTGCCAGCTGCAAACTAAAAGAACACCCCCTGTCTAAGTTCTATTTCTTTTTCTCTATCATCTATTATCTAGGCTGAACCATGAACAACTTACATAAACAAAAACCACTAGACTGTGAAATATATTAACAATGCCCATGTCATCTGTGTCAATGAGTATGGTAGAGATCAAGAAGATGCTATATTGCTATATTCTTGCATACAAATTGTAGTTTATCACTGTATTTATGTTTATTGACAAATAAAAATGTGTATATGAATGATGTATAGCATAATGCTTTGATAGATACATAGGTGCCATAGGTATACATTGTGCAATGGCTAAATTAAGCTGGTTAGTGTACATGTTACCTCATATGCTTTCCCTATTACTGGGAAAACTCTTAAAATCTATTATTATTAAGTTTAAGTATACAACATGTCATCAAACATATTGTATTTCTCACTGCTTTCAAGCTCACTGGAAAGCTATAAGCATGAAATAAAGAATTAAATAAACCTTTAGTTACATAGATTTTTTTTTATTCCTGATATAATAAAGTATCTGTAACCAGATGACTTACACAGCAGATACTTACTCTCTCACAGTTCTGAAGTGTCTGAAATGTAAACATGAACTAGAAATCAAGGTGAAGGAATGATATAAATAGGGCTTGTTCTTTCAGGGTGCTGTGGGGGAGAATCAGTTTCTGTCCTCTGGCTGTGGTTTGTAAATGGTATCTTTTCCTGAGTCTCTTCATACCCATTCTCCTCTTTTCATGACTCTGTTCACATTTTCTCTTCTTATGAGAATGGAAGGCATAATACAATAAGAATGACCCCAATAGACTCTCTTTAATAATAGTATCTCAAAATATCCCAACTACAAATAAGGTCATATCTTGAGTCATTGGACTTTAGGACTTTAGCTCATGATGTTGTCTGGAATACATGGTTCCCTGACATTCATTCTTCTCTTCACTTCCTACTCCTCATTATTGCCATTCATCACCTAGCCATTTGAGAACAACAATGTCCTCATAATTCTCCAATGTGTATTTCCCCCAGCCAAAGATCTTCTCTTATATCACTACTATATGGACTCGAAAAGCAGGTATCATTTAATGTAACACCAACATCCTCTTGTGTGCTCCATTTCACACACTATCTTAATAGGGTGTTCCTTCAAAGGATCTCATTCATATTTATCTGTTGTTTTTGCTTTTTCTGGGTCTCCCTTTTAGCCCAAAAGAGTCTTTGTTGGGTCTTTGGATTCTTCACATTTTGAAATATATATTTATTATTATTTTTAATATATATATATATACATATATATATATATATATATATATATGTATGTATGTCACACGTGTACATCTATGGAGGCCCCAAGAAGTCATCATGTCCCATTGAGCAGGGGTTCCAATCCATTGTGAGCCACCTGACAGGGTGCTAGAAACAGAAATTAGGTCCTCTTGAAGAGCAGTAAGCACTCTTTAGCCCTAAGCCATCTTGCCAGCCCACTTGAAAAATTTTACGAATATGATGCATAAGTTTATTTTGGACAACCTTCAATTAGAGTCTATCTCTGCCTTCCTTGTGAGAAGACATTGGCTAGGCCTTCTTGATAGAAAAATAGAGTTTGAACTGAACTTTTCTAAGTGAACCTGATCAACAACTCATGATATTCACCAGTTCCCATACTGTTCTTGTCAATATTGGATACCTGGTCATATTGGTAATAATCATTTCTATTTTGTAACTAATGACCTTGGACAATATAGTAGATGGTCTGCATTAAATTAGTATCTTTTTTTTCTGCATTCCACCTATTGCCACACTACCCATTCATGAGTATTGCTTCAGTCAACCACAACTCTGTAATGACTGAGAACGAGTGCTTTGGTATCTACAATTCCCTCTGCACTTACTGACATAAGACGTTTTCCTTTACTTTTTGTTGATAGAGTACTGGTGAAATTATTAAGGCCACTCAACGTAGTTAAAAGGGAGGCTTATTTTGTGGGGTAACTTACAAATGAAGGGATAGGTTGTAAGGTCTGGCAAAGGTATGGCACTGTCTGGTGGTGTCTGGAGAACTCTGCTCGGTCTACCTCCAGCGTCCAGGGTCCTGGAACCAAGAGAGACCTCTCCTCTCAATCCTGTGTCTTCAGCTTCCTCCCTCAGCCCCACCTTGTGGGCGTGACCATTACCAAAGCCTCAATGGGGGTTGGAACTTCCAGGCCAAGGCTGGGATGGCTACCCACTACAGTAGAGTTATTTTCTTGTTTGTTTGGATCAGTATGGAATTAATTCTAATTGATTTAATAGGATGGTATGTGTGATTATTGGTATCTATTTTTATTTATTTATATTTATTTATAATGGTTTTCACATTTGGTCACCTGAATAACCATCAAATTGCCCAATCCTCCTCATCTCTTTCTAAAATGCTTCATTACTCCTAGCACATTTCCTTACTACGTGTCTGTCTCCTTCTTTTCTATTTCTTTCATGTAGTGTATGTGTACACATGCATGCATGTGCCTCTGCAGATGATAGAGGATAGCATCAATGGCTCCACTGCTTTCCATATTACCTTTCTAGTGAGGACTTTTTCCTTACAGAAGTCAGCTCCTGCAGTTTGTGTTAGAATGTGTGGCCCACTCGACCCAAAGATCTGTTCATCTCCCTTCCCCCAGAGGCAGGGTTACACATACATGCTACCAAATCCAGCTTGGATACTGGTGAATCCAAGTTACTGTACTTGCATAGCAAACACTTCATCCACAGAACCTTCTCCCTAGGCTCCAGCAATTTGTTTTAATATAGGAAGATATTTAGATTCCAAAACTGTGCACATGTTTAATGAGGTCACTGATACTGTTCCGCCATTTGAACATGAACTCCAAAGAGACAGAGATAAGATATATATGTATGTGTTTGCAAATGTATGTACTTGAATTTACAAATACAACTTAGATAGGCATACAAGGTAAATATACATATATCATTCTCAAACTCTCCATAGCTGTTTGCAAATGTACACATTTGTTATAGTTATATCTATGTAATAGCATTAAGTGTCAACTTGATCAAATCTTGAATCATTTGGGAGATGGACATCTGAGAGAGCCTCTGAGGGATTGTTTTAATTAGGTTAAGTGAGGTAGAAATACTTACCCCATATGTGGGCGGCACCATTTCATGGGATGGATCCTGACCTGAGATACCATTGTGTGAAACTGTGAAGGAGAATCCTTAGTTGTGATGGAGACACCAAGATGTTGGAGATTCCAGAGCTGTGGGGCATTTGCAAGGGGAACATTTGGTGTGAAGGGAAGCTGGCCTAAAAGAGATCATGTGTGTGATGTAGGTAGCAGAACAGGAGAGACAGGGATACTCAGGCCCCTTTGAAGTCCAGGTTATTATTCAGTAGCCTCAGGTGCTGCATGATTTGGCATTTGCTCTGTTAAATTTTGATTTGATCATTCCTTGTGATACCTTCATTTTTCCTTTTTGGAACAAGAATGTTTATTTTTGTGTTATTACATGTTGGAAATATATAACCTCCTTTTTATTTTATTTTATATGAACCCACAGTAAAGAGGTTTTGGACTTTTAAAATATTGGAACTATAAATGAGAATGAGGACTCTTAAAGTTTGACTGTATTTTACATGATGAGATAAACGTGAGACTCTGGAGACAAGTAGTAGAAGATTATGGGTTAAAGTGATGTGTTTGGGGGTGAAGTAGCCAAGGAGTACAGTAATGTTAGTGTTAATTTTCAACTTGACAAAGTTTAGAATTACCTGGCAGATGGCACTGGGATCATGTTTGGAGTTGAGGTGAAAAGAATCACCCAGCATTTGGGTAGTGGCATTTCATGAGCTGGGTCCTAGATTTAATGAAAAGGAAAAAGGAAGTTGAGCAGTAATCACCCTGTACTCTGTTGATTTTCCACAGATTTAATGTGATTCTAGCTGCTTCTAGCTCCTTCCTCTGTTGTATCTACTGTAGTGATGGACTGTGTGATCTTGAACTTTGAGTAACCCTGAACTGTGTGCTCACAGAACCATGTCCCTCCTTAAGCTGGTTTATTGGAGTATTATTATTTTTTTTTTATCACAGCAACAGAAAAGAAACTAAAATAATACCATTCTCTAGAATGTGTGTCAATGATGGCACATGATTTTAGGGTCCAAGTTAAAACCAACTAGGAAGCTTCCATCATGCTCACTAGGAGCCAGGGGTGTCCTAAGAAAGTGATGCAAGAAGAGCAACTTCTCTGAACTCTACATGGATCCAGCATCCTGCTACAGTGCCTCATCCCTGTTCATCCCATCTTAGCTGAGGCAGAGACATCGCCAAGCACGGGTAGTCTGTGTCCACCATGTGCAACTAGATCGCTGGTATGCAGGACATGTGCAACTAGGTTTTTTGATGATTTTTTTTTCACAGCAATAAAATACTAGGACAACTCCCCGTTCTAATTCAACACTTCAGTGAACTTTCTAGAGTTCCTCCCATTTTATGTTTGTAAATCATTTTTTTCCAACAGTGACAAAACTGGTTCTCATATATCCAAAATATTTACTCATTTGCTCAACTATTTGACTTATTTGCTTAATACAGTGGCTTCCTAACCACACTGGCTTCCTCTTCTAGAAGTCTTTAGCTTCTTCTATGTTAAGTGCTCCCCCCCCTCCTTTCACTCTAGACACTCTCCACAGGCATCAGCATTCCCGGTCTGTTGAGTATACAAATGAACCTGTGTCCTCACACCATCCTTCACCTCCTTTGTAAGTTCCTGTGTAGGAAAGGAAACACAAAAAGTGAGTTAAGAGGGAGAAGGAAAATAATAAGTATTTTTATTTTGTTATAACTACAGGACATTCTGAGTCCAGAATTGGACCTCGCCAGGCAAATCATAGCTATATAGATAGTATCAGTCTTCTTGGATCCAATAAACCACATTGAACTGAAAACCTATCTCAAGTAGTTTTAGTATGTATTTTCCAAGCTGGATCCCCTACCTTTTGGCCATAATCCTTTCCTGAAGATTTGAGGGTTTGAATTTTATCTTCCTGCCATCCTGTTCTACGAGAACTGTCTTTCAGGACCTCTGGGATCTTTCCATATTCTTTACTTGTTTCTAATAGGAAAGAGAAGTCCTAGGTGAGCATAGTATCCTTCTTGGGCAACCTTCCCAAGCAGGGACTAAAGATTTCACAATAGTGGCTGGGAATGAGAGTCAGAGGAATTCTTTTTATTACACACAGGATGATCCTGTTTTTACAAACTTAGAAATTCTTTTTATTACACACAAGAGGATCCTGTTTTTACAAACTTGAGAGCATCTTCTGTAATGCACACACACTCAGAAAAGAAGAGTGATGTTTACTAAATGTGTTGTCTTTCTTATTAATGCAATAGAACTGAATTTAGATACTGATTTCTGTTTAGGATTCTTGTAGAACTGCTCAAATCATTTCATGACCCTGGCCTTAGATTTCTGTTTGGCCAAATAAGGACAGTATTTCTTGCTTTTCAAAACAGGCATCTACAGAAAATTATGGGAAAGTTGTTAGACTGTCTGGTGAGTTCCTTTACAAAAAAAGTTTGGTTGAAATCCTTTAGGTCATTTTGTCATTTGAACTATTAATGCTCCTCACTCCTTTTTATTTTATTTTTATTTTTCTGTGTGTGTGTGTGTGTGCTTGTGTGCACATGTGTGTGTCCATGTGTGTATATACTGTGTGTTTGTGCCTAAAAAGAATGGGATAAGATGGTAGATCCTTTGGAGCAAAAGTTACAGGCAGTTATGAGATGACTGACAGGGGTACTGGGAACCAAATGCAGGACCTCTGGAACTACAGCAGGCATTCTTAATCATTGAGCCATCTCTCCAACCCGGAGGCCTCTATTTCTATAGAACCTTTGCAAAGATCTCGGCTACCATATGTGTTGAAAGAGACTGAAATACTTTGGATTTTTTAATATGATTTTCAATTTAAATAATCTGGTGATTATTTTTGTATGTAAACTGAATACACCAAAATTATGCACAGTTGGACCTTATTCATTTGTTGTGTCCATAACCCTTAGTGCAGTTTGCAATGCAGCAAAATCCCATTCTAGATGTCCCACAAAGTGGTCTTCAGTAACCTAGTGTATGAGTTACTTTCATCATTACTAAATTTAAATAGAACAAATCTAATCAAAGAGAGTTAAGGAAAAAAGGAGTTTATTTTGGTTTATAGTCCAAGGTGAAATCTAAGATGGTAGGAAAGGCATGGTGCTAGAAAGGTGAGGGGACTGGTCACATTGCATCTACAGTCAGGAAAAACATACATTTCAGGACTGGTGTTCAGTGAGATCTGTCTTTTTTATTCAATATGTGCTTTATTCCAAAGAACAATGTGATGCCACTTGCATTTAAAATGTGTATTCTTACCTCAGTTAACCTAATCTAGATAATCCTTTTTAGACATAACCATATCTTTGATGATTCTAAGCCCTGTCATATTTATAATCAATATTAACATAGTAACAAACTGTTGTGTTTTAGGTGACAGATGGACTTAGGTTAGAGTTTCAGCTCTTAATATTGAACACCTTCAAATCCTTTCTGTAAGATGAACATATGCTTTGTGGATGACCTCAAATTTAACTAAGAATCTCATAGAGAAGATGAGAGTGTGCAGAACATGCCCAGACACACACACACACACACACACACACACACACACACACACACACACACACACAGAGAGAGAAGAGAGAAAGAGAGAGAGAGAGAGAGAGAAAGAAAGAAAGAGAGAGAGAGAGAGCTACTCACATACACTGACTAAATAGTCCAATTAGAACTTTATATGAAGTTCCAGAGAATTCTTATTTTTCCTTGGGGTTTACTGTGCTGATACTGGACTCAGGACTCAGCATCTGTTCTTCACTGCATTGCTTTAGGTATTATTTCTCCTTAAATTTAAATAACAATGACAGTGAAATCACTCAGTCCACCCAGAAACTGGTAGACTAGACTGCAAATGTGAGAAGCCCTCCTGAAAGGCTGGCAGACATCTACTGCCATGAGGCTCTCTGCTGCTGAGATTTGTCTCTTTCACTTTTCTCTCACCCTCTCCATCTTTAAGTCCTCAGCACCCAAAGACAAGGGCACTGAGGCTGCCCTTGTGTTTTAATGTCAGACATGTATATCCAAAGGCTCTCAAGATTTTAAAGCACTGAAGACATCTTGTCTGGCAGGTTCTGCCTTCCTTTGAACAGTTGTGGTGGAGTAATAGCAAGCAGACAGTCTTGGCTTCTTGTCTGCCTTTGTCTTTGACTCTGCTACACATAGAAAGTACTTAGCACCGCCTGATATCTGTGGATCTTGGACCATGTGTGAGGCAGCTATACAGACGTAGTTCAGGCACTCTCCTTCTGGAACTGTTGTTCTTATGCTTCCTCAAAAACATCTCTGTTTCTTCTGTGATGAACCAGTCTGTCTCTGCCATGATCAACATAGACAGTTGAATATGTAAACATATATCAAAGAGAATAGGGAAGGATGCATAGATATACTCTGTAAACTGCAGCAGCCTAAGGAGTTCCCCTAATCTTTTAGGGATATCAACTATGGTAATATGAGATTCATAATTCCAGTGGGTAAAACAATTTCAGGCCTAAACAGTATGAGGTATAGTTAGAGGATAATAAATACATTTTAATATAGATTTTTTTTATTAGCTAAAGAGAACGAAGGAGGCAGACAGAAAGACACACCTGTGAGCATGGGTATGGCCTTGTATTAGAGAATGTCTGTCTTATTTGGGATTGTTATTGCTGTGATGAAACACTATGAAGAAAAGCAACTTGGGGATGAAAGATTTTGCTTACATTTTCATATGAAACGTAGTGAATGTCCATTCAATGAAATCATGGCAGAAACTAAAGCAGGGCAAGAATTTGTGGACGCAGACTGATGTAAAGGCCATAGAAAGGTCCTGCTTTCTGGCTTGCTCCTCATGACTTTTTCACCCTAATTTTTATAGAACCCAGGCCCATCAGTAAGGGTGGATCCAAGCACAATGGAGTGGCCCCTCCCTCATCAATCACTAATTTAAAAATGCCTTACAAATTTGCTTGAAGCCTGAGCTTGTGGAAGCAATTTCTCAATTGATTTTCCATCCTCTCAGATGACTGTTGCTTGTGTCAAATTGACATAAAAATAGCCAGAAACTTTCTAATAGGCTATTCAAATCACCTATATTTGAAGCTATCATTTTGGAAAGGATGCTTGCAGACAAAATTCTAAATGGTCTTATTAAATAAGAAACACAGAGCCAAATACAGAGTTAAAAGCCCAAGGGATCAGAGCACTAGCAAAGAGCCAATACTACCTTTAGCTTACTTACCATTTGCTGCCATTGCTTCCCCTGAGAGAGAGAGACCTTTTTCCTGTGTGACTTGTCTTTTTATTGCCTTTCTGTTCTGCCTTCTCATTGGCTCTAAACTCAGCCACATGACTTCCTTGTCACTGCCTGTATATACACATCCTGGTTTATATGGTTGGTACTCAGATTAAAGATTCTGGGCACCATGCTTGGCTGTGTCCTTGACCACACAGAGAATCTGCCTGCCATGTGATTGGATTAAGGGCATGGGCTACCACCACCTGACTTCTGTTCCTGGCTTGCTAATGACCTCTGATCTCCAGGCAAACTTTATTTATTAACATACCAATAAAATCACATTCCAGCACAATTAAAATATCACCACAGGTGCTATTGGATGTAACCAAGTCAAGTCATTGGAAGCCTCATTTAACAATAAGAGTTGCCTGTTGAGACTCAATACCTCCCAATATTAGGAGTCTCTTAGGATTACCTTAATCAGTTTTGGGAAGTTTCCACTGTACTCGATTTCCACACACACACCCAGATTCTCCCTAGATCCAGCCCTTCAGAAAGCACTAGAAAGAAAACTCCAACCTAAGGAAGTTAGATGCACCAACAAAAACACAAGCAATAGATAAACCCACAGCAACAAATCACAAAGAAGGGAAATACACACACACTACCAACAAAAGATAACAGAAATTAACAATCATTGGTCATTAATATCAACATACTCGATTTACCAATAAAAAGACACAGGATAATAGAACGGATATGAAAACAGGATACATCCTTCTGCTGCAAACAAGAAACACAACTAAACTTCAAAGACAGACACTACCTCAGAGTAAAAAACTGGGAAAAGACTTTCCAATCAGACTTAATAAGCAAGCTGGTGTATCTATCCTAATAGCTAACAAAATAGAGCTCAAAGTAAAATCAACCAAAAGAAATTGGGAAGGACATTTAATATTTATCACAGGAAAAATCCATCGAGATGAAGTCTCAATTCTTAAAGTTTATGCCCCAAATGTGAGGACACATACCTATGTAAAAGAAACACTACTAAAGCTTAAATTTTCCTCTATTTTAATGGCTAACTGTAATAGTACTACTATTTTTGTAAATCTATTAAAAATTACAGGACAAATAGTACCTTGCATGAATACAGATTATTCACCCATTTGAGTCTTTATGACTCAAGGAGACAGATATAAATGTCTATAACAATTTCTGACTAGATGATTCTTAATGTAGACCTGTGACTGCTAGCCTGTACTTCAATTTCTCATTTGTAAATCCATTTTTAAAAAGGAAATAGGAAAAAATGCCACAATACATGGAAAACAGATGCCAAAGGTACTGTAGTCAGAGATACAACTGATGTTTTTATGTCATTTTACAGTCTATAAAATATCTCTTTTTTGGGTCATTCCTTCTCATGACAATTTTATGAGGAAAGTCATATTATAAACATTTAATGAGTGAAAGAATTTAGGCTCAAAGAGCCACAGAGGGATGCTCAAAATATAAAGTCAATAGGGGCCCAAAGAGCCATTAGAGGCATGCTCAAAATATAAAGTCAATAAGGGCCAATGCCAGGATTTACACTGAAATCTTCTGACCTTAAATTTTGTGTCTTTTCTTCTTTACAAGGGAACAAATAAGTAAATCTTTTTAAAGGGCTTTGCTATAACTTACTGGATTTTCATCAGTCTAATCAATAGCAAAAGTATACTAGTAACTAGTAGTTGAGTCATCCATTCATTTGTGATTTATTTATTTATTTCCCACAGTGTGACAAGCAAATAGAGTAGACTGTGACATGGAATTTGTAGACCAGTAACTAGGTAAGCATAAGCCCCACCTCTTTTCAGATGTATTAAAAGAAGAGGTTGATGTGTATATCTAATTCCAACTGTTCTTATCAGTTAACTACAAGATGTGCACATGAAGCCCTCAGATGTAGTGGAGACCACCCTTCCTCCATTTGCTGATTCAACTCATCTCCTGTCTCACAATGACACCTTTCAGCAAACACAACCAGCATCAATCCATCTGTGTGCATTTATCCAAGTATTCTCCATTGACTGACTTTTTATTTTCAAATCAAAGATGGGGATTACTGGTGAGTACAACCAACAACTGTTAGATGCTTGACAAAATCCATTTTTCTGTCCCCAATTTTCCTTCCATATTTTTTGTTATCATCCACAGTGAGTTCTTCCAATGTTTCCCAAGCTAGTCATAAACTTGAAGACTTCTGGGTCATCAGGACTACAGGTATTCACTACCACATCTGACCCATCTCAAAATTCAAATTATATTGATGAGTTATCTTATTCTCATGTTTTTCCTATGATATTTTTTTTATCAAACTTTTAAAGACTAAACAACTATTATATGGAATTGATGCATACTAAATAATATGTTTAAGCTTCATGTTATAAAGCATAAAAGTACAAAGAGCATTTGGGGGTTAAGCACCCACATTAACAGTGTAATCATGATTCTGACATATCTCCTTTCATTGCTTTATAGCTCATTAAAGAAATAACTGAAGCTGTTTTATTAGAGTTCCATGATATTAGAGCAGCTAAGAAAAGTAAACACCCTTTTCCCCAATCTCATTTATTCTGACTTCCACAAAGCACCTATTTTAATATTTTGAAAATATTTGTTTTGCATCTTCCCAAATAAGATAATTTATACAACATAAATCTATAAAAATGTAAATATTATATCATACAATTATATATGTATACACAAATATATACATTTTGGTCTTAGTTGAGATTTTTTAAATTGCATTGTAGTTATGTCTGGTGAATGATAGTTGTCTGGTAGTGTGCTTCATGCCCCTCCTTATTCGAATATCAAAGCACAAACATTTTCCTTTTCTTAGCTTTTCAACAAAGTTCTGTCATATTTCTAAAATTAAGTTAACATTTGTTTTTTTTGGTAATTAGACTATGTAAACATTTTCAGAACAGAGACCTGAAATATGACATAATTATTTCTTCTCATTTTATTCATTTACCTCCCTTTGAGTTTACAATGAACTAATTAATTCATATTCAATGATTATTTCTTTAGCCTACAAATTTCACATGAATAATAAAAATAGTATCACTATGTTTAGCACAGAAAATTCTACCTATTATATATTAATCAGAAAGTATAAGTTAGCTAGCTCCATAGTGTACGTGAACAGCTGAGGTCTGAACACATGCTATGATTGACTAGCTGTCTGAACAATTTTCCAAGCTACCGAGG